>NC_044064.1:9098807-9288258 GCF_902167405.1 Gadus morhua
GGTTTAAACCCAGAAAAATCAGATTTTTGGTTCGAGGTCCGTTACGTTTACCCCCTAACTTCCAGGGAGCCACGCAAAAACAGGAATCCAGTAGAGACCCGATTTTTCAACATCGATCCAGCTTACTACGATGTGCTACAATGGGGAGTGGCACATGAGTCATGACAGCCACCAAGCTAATACAGTGTTTCCCACACATGGACTTTACTTGGGTGAGAAATTCATATTTTTTTCTATCTGTCCCAGAGAAGCCACCCACGTTCAATATTGTTCTTTGTACAGTAACTATTTGTTCCCATTTAAAACGGGTAAAATCGAATTTCATTGAAGAGCTGCGCACACATTGATTTGCTCCTGCTCTCTCTCTCTCTCACAAACACATTTAACTACGTCTGTGCACAGCCCCCTCCTCTCAGTGCACAATCTGATTCAAAACATGATCGTGTGCGGTAGGAGGGATTGTTGTTGGATTCTCCCTGCAGAGAAGAGGCCGGATGCTGGCCGGATACCCTATATAATCAATCCAGAGTATTGAGGATTAAGCATGAGTGAACGTGAATGATATCAACTATTGTTTTTATCATGACGTGAATCACCACAGCTGGTGGTTTTATTGGCGTAAATAAAACTAAAACATTAACTATCGGCCACAAATACCACAAATATATGAGGTACTTTAATGCCATATAGTTTAAACGCATTACCATAGCCTAACACCACCTCACATAAAGAAGACTAATCCAATAAAAAAAAACAGTGATTATAGTTCAAAACAACTCACTCAGCTTTAAATTGTCTGTTTTTCCACTCTACTATTACGCACGTAAGTACCCACGTTTGACTTTCAAAATAAATGCACCCTGAATTATGGAAATAGACGTAATACGGAAGAAATACGTATTTAAGCAACAACAATGATTGTTTATAAGGGCCATTAGTTCACTAGGGTTAAATCCTAATGGGTTATTTACAGCGCTGAAGAAAACTATAATTATCCCAATCTACTCAAACACATCATCAAACAATGGAGATGGTTATTGTTTTGTTCGAGAGACCACTAGCTGTGGAAATGACGCTATACCTTTAAAGAATAAAGCAAAGTGTTTGCCCGAACAAGTTGTTTTTTTTCGGCCATTTTGTTTGTCAGTTTTTGTTTTGCTTAACACCACTGCCACAAGTTTTCCTCGCTACGGAGAGACAGCATTTGTTTGTTTCTCTGCGACGCCATTGGTGGCGTTAAATGATGGCATTTTGGAAGAGATTTCTCAAAGGGAGGGAATAATCAAAAATTAACAAGATAGCCTGACTGAATCCCTTCCAGAAGCACTTCAAAAGACACCAAAACAACTTCAGAAACACCATCGTGTTCCCCGATGGCGGTTGGGTCATCTGCCAGGCTGGCACTCAGCCTCAGTCAGCACATCGCCAACACTGACAGCTTACCACTTCTTTGTATTCATCTGTGTACTGGGTAAGACCCATCTCTCTGTCCCCATCTCTCTCACGCAGCAACCAGGCTTGCACAGTGATACCAAGCAAATCTTTCCATGCAAGATCTCACACACACACACACACACACACACACACACACACACACACACACACACAGACAGACAGACAGACAGACAGACAGACAGACAGACAGACAGACAGACAGACAGACAGACAGACAGACACACACGGTTCGGTGCACAAACACGAGTTGGCAAACAATTGTAATAAGAAATCAGAGTGCCAGGCTGTCAGGCAAGCACACGCACCCATACACACGTACATGTATAAACGTGCATATAGATACACAATGATATCTGTCTTTGTGGTCAGGGGCCATGGGTAAGCTTAGATATGCTTGTGGGTGTTTTTGTGTTTCTTCAACCCATGAATGAATACATACATGTGTTCAATGGCCTTGGACATGAAAGCCTACATGGATCAACACAGGTCAGTGTGCGCACAGACGCACGCACCCACAGGTCTTTCGCCCTCCACCCATCACTGTCTGTTTGTTGTGTTTATTGGCTTTCTTCTTCATCCCCCTAATCTTTTATTTTTCTCATATTTTTCTCATCCTTGCCCCCTCCCTCTTCTTTTCTTGCATCACACTTGTTCTCCTTCAGTCTCTCCCTTCTTACTCTCCATCTCTCCCTCCCTCAATTCCTCCTTCTCCCTGCCTCTGACTATCTCCACCTCCCTCTCTCCCCCTCTGTATATTTAACTCCCCCCCCCCCCCCCCCCCTCCCGCTGCCTCCTTCTCTCTCCCTCTCTCCCTCCCTCCTCTTCGGAGGGATCGTCATTTCACTGGAACGATGGATGAGCCACTGAGGCCATCTGCACAGGCTGATAAAACCACACACACAAAGTTAAAGACAAGCACAGTCATACACACAATAGATGCGCAGTTACGGATGTGCACAGATAAAGCCTTGTTTGTATACACACACACACACACACACACACACACACCAAATAGAACAGGACACAAACACACAACTCTAAGCACAAAGGAGGCCACAAAGGTCCACACACGCACACAATATATAGTTATATATGATAAATCAATGCGTAACATGAAGGTTGAAGGATGGTAGATTGGAGAGAAGTTAGCCATCTTGCCCAAGGGTGCCTACGGGTTAGGATGCGTTTACGTGGGATCGTTGTCAGAACCTTTCTCTATGGGGAGTAACCCTGAAGCCAGTACTCTGTTCAAATGATAATAGTTCATTAGATAAAGAACGCACTTGATGGGCAAGGACATTGCAGTGGAAATCAAGCTCCTATAAAAGTGGAGCCTTTTATAAAAGTGGAGCTCCATCCAGCTGTGGATGGACCACACACACCACCGCCCGTGCACACGTTCGCCATGACAGCTCACTGCCGCACTTCCAAACGCACGCGCAAACACTCACCATGACATCTCGCCACCTCACGTGCACAAGCACCAATGCAGCTTGCGTCGCACATGCACACAAACTTGCAGACGCGCACCATAAATAGCTCGCCGCCGCATGTGCACATGCCCACCATGACAGCTCGCCGCCACACGTGCACGCACACACACACCATGAAATCTCGCTGCCGCACATGCACACACTTCCCATGACAGCTTGACGAGCACGTGCACACGCTTACCATGACAGCACGATGCGCATGCGCGCGTGCAAGCACGCACCATGATGGCTCGCCGCCGCCGCCCCGTAGCCCACGGAGCGAGGCAACGCACAACCAGCCTTTTATATCCGTTAGCATTGTAGTCCCTATCAGCATCCCAACAACAACAAGGGGAAAGTGGACGCTAGCATTAGTATGTGTGGAGGCGTCCACAGAGGGGCGGCCCAGGCTGTTAAGACTAAGCACTCTGTCAAACTTGTTTATTTTTAGGAACTATTTGGTTGGTTTGTGCGCGCCATCGATGTCTAGACCCCCCAGGCCAGCCCTTTATGAATGGTACTGAATACAAAGAAAGCCCACACGCATAAATAGACAATCGCATCCAACCAACATTTCTTTAACATAACGTTAATTACTTTTCTTCCCAACTAAAAGTTGCAGAGAAAAGGTTAGGACTACTTAAAGCACTAAACATTGTCAGGACAACACACACACACACACACACACACACACACACACACACACACACACACACACACACACTCAATCAGACACACACTTATGGAGATGCAGAGGATGATTACAGTGGATTGGTAAATCAATAAACAGGCTGTTTAGATCACAAACATGAATACGTAATGACAGAGGGCGTCGTTGAATAATGGAACAGATTTTGATAAGACGTGATGAAAAACACAATAAATACACGGAACACACTGAACTCTGGGGGGTCGGCCTCGAGCGAGAGACATAGGGGGAGAGAGAGAGATAAGTAGAAAGCAAGAGAGTAGGGGAAAGATGGAGGGAGAAAGTGAGGAAGAGAGATGGAGACCCAATACTGTGAGAATGTGGGTGGGCAGAAGGAAGAGGCCATTTTAAAACTAATGAGAATGACAAATGGGACGACGGGGAGAGGTAATATTTATTCCAGAGAGGTGGCTTTGTACCAAGGATAGAGAACGGGGGATCAGGTGTGGGATGAAGGGGGAGCGAGAGGGAGAGCGAGAGAGGGAGCGAGAGAGAGAGCGAGCAAGCAAGAGAGAGCGAGAAAAGAGGGTGAATCAGATTTAGACATAAACCAGTTAGAAGAAGGGATAGGGCTCCGAAAACACACAAATCAGGAATAGATTTCCATAGAGGGATGGAAGGAGAGCATGGGGGAGAGCAGAGTAAAAGCCTAAGGAAGAGACGGTGGGGTGTGTGAGAGAGCGAGAGAGGGAGACAGTGAGATCGAGAGCGAGAGAGGGCGCGATATAGAGCGAGAGGGAGAGGGAGAGAGACCGAAAGGGATCGAGAGACCGAGAGGGAAAGAGAGAGAACGAAAGAGAGCAAAAGAGCGAGCGACGGAGAGAGAGAAAGATGGAAGAATAAAAGTAGAACAGGAGATGTGGGAAATAGTTTAGGAGGACGACGCAAAACTGAGAAGGCAGGCGAGCGAGCATGACTGGCGGCAAGAGAGAGAGGGCTGGGAAGATAAGAGATGGATGCAGACAAAGAAATGGAGAGTGAGAGATGGAACGTTGTCCAGAATTTTAAGTTAAAAAAAAAGAAAGGAGACGGAGGAAAGGGCGAAAATAGGAAATTAGAACCAGGCAGATGTTGGGGCGAGAGAGAATGAGAACGTGGGAGAAAGAAAATAACAAGCGAGAGAGAGAAAGAGAGAGGGAGACAGAGACAGAGAGTATATGCATGAAAAGAGGATGCATGCAAGCAGATGCACACCGCTGGAAAAAGTGTTTAGGATAAAAAGTATCCATAATAAGAGACACACACACAAACAAAGGCAAACATCTATAAATTGCTAAATTTCATAAGCAGTTACATTTCCTCAGCAGTCCCTGGGCATAAACAAGCATTGATGACACCTAGTCCATAGAAGATTGTAGCATTGAGAATGCCACTGCAATCTCTCAGAGCTAAACACCAGTATAGAAGAAGAAACCATAATAGTGTGTGTGTGCGTGCGTGTGCGTGTGTGTGTGTTTTAAAGAAACATTTATTTATTTAACTGGCACTAAACACTTTGCTGCAGAATAATTGTAGCATTTCTTTCCTAATTTACATTAAAATGAAATGTTTCAGAACTTTCCTTTGCATTATGTTTGAGCCAAATCGTTCTCCTGGTTTGTCTGCCCTGAAAGACAAATTACAAACAACAGGAGTGTTCAATTTAACCCCAACACGCGCCTAGTTCCCTCCTTGTTTACATAGAAAAGCATTTAAATGAAAAGACGTTTCACTACAGTGCGTAATAAAAGATCCCCGGGTTCTTCTCCGGTGCTGGTAGCGTTTGATGTCACAAAATAAATCACCATTATCCAATGCTTCAATATGTAAATATATGCACATTTCCGGCCATCTTTAAGCGATAAGTAATCACCGGAGAGGGAGAGGGTGGGCGCGTTGTGGCAGCAAGGTAAGAGCGGATTTAGCGTAATTAGCATATGAATACGGCTCGGAGCTCTGCGTGAGGCCAGAGGTGCGCAACCGAAAGGACATTGTCTATTTAATAAAAAATGTGGCCGCGAAAACCATATTA
Source organism: Gadus morhua (assembly GCF_902167405.1). Classification (NCBI taxonomy): domain Eukaryota; kingdom Metazoa; phylum Chordata; class Actinopteri; order Gadiformes; family Gadidae; genus Gadus; species Gadus morhua. Next base: position 9,104,455 of record NC_044064.1, read on the forward strand.
GGCTATTCATTATGCAACGGAAACATAATCAAAGGTTTAGGAAAAGAAAATGTGTGCGCACGCTGATGGGGAGGTGAATTTGCCGCACTCGTAGCCACCCACAACAGAAGCGGTGTGTAGCGTTTCGTCCAGTTTTGTCCAGTTTTATCGAGCTCGCTCCGGGCTTTTAGACGTGCTAAAACGAGGGCTTGAGGACAAAACTAGCAGCCATCTGAGCTTTTCAAAGGGCGAGCCGGGCCCCCGCGTCCTCACGGGGGACATCTTGAGAACAGGCCAATTTCTGATAATCATACCATTGGCCGAGAAGGCTGGAGAGAGAGAGGGAGCGCCACGAAATTAACAAACAGCAGTCGGACCGCGTCTTCCACAGGCCAGTCCGTAGGAGCTGTGGGTGGAACCATTTGGCCAGATTGCAAAGAACCTCGTAAAAAATGAACGCCAAACTTGCTGAATTCTCTCTTTCCCTCTCCCCCTCTCTCCCTCCCTCTCTCTCTCTCTCTCTATTGATGACACTTTGATAACAGTGATCAGAGCAGAGGGGGTGAAAAATGGACTGTTCTTTTTATAAAATACTTTCAGTCGGTGCAAACTGTTAGTTAATCGAGTAGGGTTACTTACTAAAGTGCTTATTTGTTTGCTTAAAGCAGTGCTGTGTTCTCGATTTGAATCCTGCTTGCGCCCAATGAATCATACCGGCGTAACTTTTCCATCTGCAATACATTTCATACATCTGTGTTGAAACACAGATGTATGAAAACGCACAGGTTCGGTGACTGGCTCACTCAAGAAAAACTGACAGGAGTTCGGAAAGGGAGAGATGGATTCATCACAAACTAGGAATTCAAATAACAGCTCCATCAATCGGCCCAAGAGTGTTCGAGCTCCACCCGGAGACAAATCACCAATACATTATAATATCTGATGATGAATTGTAGAGGAAGGCTGTATTTGAAGGACGGGGAAAATTAAGCGGAAAAAAAAAAGAAAAAGAAAAGAAAATGAGGGCAAAGCAAAGAGAAAGCAGTGGGGGTGGTTGGGGAGGAGCGGTGGGGGGGTGATTGGCAGAGTTGGGGGAGCAGGTTAGGAGACAAAAGAACAACTGCAGACTTTAAAAGACAAGACGAATGTTGTATGTGAGTTGGCGGGAGAGAGGGAGAGAGAAAACTAATGGAAGTGTGCAGAAATGTCACTCTAAGCGATAGCGGGCTAATTTGGTTCCATAATTACCATACCAATGAGTGACGGGGACAGGCTGGGAAAAAGGGGAGGGAGGGAGGGAGAGATGTGGCGAAGGGGGGGGGGGCACAAGGTCTAGAGACACAATAACAAACAAAAAGCAACACAAACAACACGGCACATCCAGAAAGCACGATGTTGCCCTGTTAAGATTAGAAAGACCCATGATGACAAGTGTGTGTATGCATTTGCACATTGATGTATTTGCACGCCTATGTGTCTGTGTGAGTGAGTCTGGGTGTATCAGGCTGTGTGTGTGTGTGTGTGTGTGTGTGTGTGTGTGTGTGTGTGTGTGTGTGTGTGTGTGTGTGTGTGTGTGTGTGTGTGTGTGTCTTTATGCGTGTGCGCGCGTGCGTGCGTGCGTGTTCCTTGATGTGTTTGTGTGTGTGCCTTTATGCGTGTATGTGTGTTTGTGTGTGTGCCTTTATGCGTGTGTGTGTGTTTGTGTGTGTGCATTTAGGTGTGTGCGTGCGTGCGTGCGTGCGTGCGTGCGTGCGTGCGTGCGTGCGTGCGTGCGTCTTTGTAACCTTGCAAGCTGTGTGTAGCCGTCTCTTGGTCAGAGGTTTTTGAATTTACCAGCGTTAACAAGGTGTCCAGCGTCCTCATCTGCTTTCATCTCCCCTCTTGCCTCCAGTCCACCCTCACCTCTCTCCCTCCCACGCCTCCTTGATCACCTCTCTACGGGATAAACCTAACGTTTCCCAGCATGTTTCAACCCCTTGCCCAGACTCAAAGCATTCTCCAACATCTAACCTTCCCTCCCAGATCATAAGTCTCTTCGTAGGTTTAACAAACAAAGCGCAACAACCTCCACACCGCCTCCCCTAGTCAACTCCGGCGCGGGGAACGCTTACCCATTGACCGGTTTGCCAGATTCTGCTGGACCTTTCAACGCCAAAAACTAAACATCCAAACAACTCCAGTCATTGAGATACAGAGCCACGTCGACATTTGCGGGACTCATCACCGCAGGTCACAGCAGCCCCGACATGCTGGGGAAGACTGAGCGCCCGCCTCGACATCAGCAGGGATGACGTTGGCGACGAACGCCCGATTTCATCAGACGGATATCTGACGTATATGCCATTAACCTCGGGCACACTTCGAGGGGGGGGAGGGCACATGGGTCGGCGAGGATTAAGGCCTTAAATCAACAGACACACACACACACACACACACACACACACACACACACACACACACACACACTATAGGAATTCAATTGTTTGTACGGTTGCAATGGGTGCCTACGAATAAATCCAAACATCACCACAATGCTAATAAGCACTCAAGCTAATTCCAACCGTCTCTCCCTCTGTCTCTCTCTCGATTCATAACAAGTCAAACAAGGGAACACATTGTGTGGGGGGGGGGATGATAACACAACGTTTGGCTGCATCAATCTAACAACAATAATAGCACTGCAGCTGTGGCGATGCGCACGTATGAAAATACACACACGTGAAAAGGCAGAGAGGGAAGAAATGTGTTACGGAGACACTGACACATGCAAATGCAACACGGCAACGTGGAAAACAATCCCAAGTGAGACGCATCAGGGTGGAGGAGAGAGAGAGACAGAGACAGAGACAGAGACAGAGACAGAGACAGAGAGAAAGAGAAAGAGAGAGAGAGCGAGAGAGCGAGAGAGCGAGGGAGCGAGAGAGAGAACAAAAAAAATAAAACAAAGGTTAATAAAAGAAAGGACTTTATTGACGTGTATTGTTTGTTAGAGGAAACAAAAACAAGAAATAAGGGATGTGCAAAGAATATAAGCCCTTAGCCGAGTTATCTGGCAAATGGAAATAGATTGTTGATTAGAGTGAAACAGGGGAGGGGAGGCAGAGGAGGAGGGGGCGCGGCAGGAGGAAGATGAAGCAGTCAGCAGTCGTGGGAGAGTAATTGGTAGTGTGTGGAAGATAGAAACAAAGAGAAAAGGTCTGGAGACTGGATTCCTCATCCTCACACACTGTGGGTATGAGGATATAAAGGGGATAGATGGGCCGAGCACTTTTAATGGGAATACAGTACTGTGTACACACACACTCAACCTTTTCGTACCGTGTACGTTTGACGGATAAAAGGGACTGTGTTCGCCTTCTCGGCCAATGGTATGTACCGTGACATCACATCGCAACGACTGTCCCCTCCTTTTTGTAAGCATAGGTAGTAGTACTGTGACGTTAGTTATTATACTAGGAGGAATGTTTAGTTTATGAATCGTGTTCAGATTTTTTATTGCGGGAAGACGTTGTCGTTGTCGTTCGATGTAGGCATACGGTTTGTATGAATGCATTACGTGATATGATCATTTCTCAATGGGCTATGCTATGCAAGGCTTTCATGGCAGTACGATCACGATTAGGGCTAGAGGAACTTTTTAACCAGGCGAATCCAAGCACTCGCTGCCACACTGGCATGACTTTTATCTGATCCAGGTCTGATTAAAAGCTACCCTCAACTCGGATGATTCGCTTTTCATTCAAGTCAAAATTAATGTGCATACTTTTTTAATTCACACATCAATAGTCATGTCGCTTGCCCAGGTTGACATATTTCCAATTTTGGCCGATGCCCAGGCATCACCAGGCATAAAAACAAACTGAAAGTGAAACCGCGGCAGCCTACATCAAGCTTTTCCCGTACTGTTCAATTAAAATAAATGTCGGAACCCAATGGAAGTTTGTGCAGTTGGAAACCTTGCAATATACTAAGCCTCTCTCTCCTTTCTTGAGCCAGCCCCCTCAACCCGGTCTACCAAGCTTTTTGTCAAGGAAACGTAGAGATAGAATACTTGAGTACGGATGACAACGCTATGTCCGATTCCTGCAGGCCAGAGAGGGACCCCCCCCTTGAGAGGCCCGGGGGGCCCACAAGTTTGTAGACATATTCTGTTGTTGTGTCACGCACCGACAACACTATCACACACCCCTATGCATAAATGAACGGCTTGTATACTGATCGTAACTATACATTTCTGATTGCGCACAGAAATGTCAGATTTAAAACGATTCAGACTTCTAAAATAGACACGTCTCCTTTCGAGATCAAAAGTTGGAGCCTCTCCTAATTGGCGAGGTGGCGCTGGTAGACTCAGCCAAGGGAGGCGACTTCAGAGTCGATTGCGATGTCACTGATAGATTTTGGTAATGTCTTGTAATGGCTCAGCGACCTCCACCCCTTCAATGTTGTCTTTCTGTCGGGCATGTCTTGACACATTTCCTACATCTTGTTAATACTCCTGTCATGTCAATAAAACACCTTTGAGCTGGAGTGATAGCGAGAGGGGGAGAGAGAGGAGATAAAGAGACAAAGACAGAGAGTGTGACAGGAGAGGCTGGGGCTCGGGTTATCCATTACAGATAGAGTGATCATCCGGGGAGGGGTGGAAGGAAGGGAGCCGGAAGGAGCGTCGTCATGTGTCTGAAACCCATCTCACAAAACACACACCGCTCCACACACTCCATCATACCTCCCCTCCCAATTCCTTAATTCGGTTTCTGTTTCAGTGAAAAGTATTTCCCACGAGTATCGGCTTCGGCTGCCATCTCTGGTCCATATATCTTATGGGAAAATGCCCGACCCCCGAACGTTCACGTAGCCCATTATATCCAAGTGGCTTATGTGTGGAAAGGTCGCCAAGAGCACCGCGATGATGGAGTCTGGAGTACCTTTTGGCAGGAAATCTGCAAATGAAGTCCAAAATGTCAAGATAGGCTTTCCAGACACTCCATTCACTGTTCTCCTCTCCATGGCTTAGCTTTGCCCAGACCCCACTCCAAAGCCAAGAGTACAATGTCTACCTGCCTCTCGCTTTGCCTTCTCACTTTGACAGGCGGAATTTCTCTCTCACATCAGTGACTCAGTCTCTTCATCCATAACCATCCTACACATTTTACTTTTCTTTCTTCACACCTGAGCAACTAGCCTGGGAACCAGACGTATCTACAAGCTCATTGTATTTGTTCAGGAGAGATTCCCAGTCGACCCAATCACAACCATGCATGTTATTTGGGTTGGGTTTCACTAAATATCTTAAACGTCCTTCCATGTACAGTTCCGTTCAGTTCAGTTCAGTTTAACTTTATTTTTTTTTTACACAGGTAAACAGAGTTTACCTGTGTAAGGCCATGGGCACTTTAAGGGGAGTTGAGTCTACCTGTGTAAGGTCACCGGCTGCGTTATTTTCGACCATTTCAGGGAAATAGGTAAACTACAGATTTTAGTCAAGTATTTATGTAGGATTGTGCTTTTTGGCTACTGCTACTTACCCTGGTGACTGTTTAGGTAAGTCAATCCCTGTTATTGCTTCCCCCCCCCCCTCACCAATAGTCAGACCAAATAACAGAATGGGCTGACACTTTAACTAACTAGATAACTTACATGATTAATGTGCTGTTGAAAGAGGTCTGACGTGAGATTTGCTTCCTGTTTGAGACTAATTAGCGTACTGGTGCCGATTGTTTGTGGTGTATGCATAGATATTAATATTTATGCGTGTGCATATTGTTCTTTCTGTGCATGATTAATAATAAAACAGCTAAGAATGGGGTTACAGAACCAACTCCAGTTCTGTCCGTTAATTCCTGTTCATTTGAATGACATTTGTTGTTTTTTTTCAAAATAAAAAAAGTCGACTTTGACCCTGAGGAATAATCGAATACTCAACTCTTCTGACCCATCCCTAGTACGGAGCAGTGCCTTATTGGAGCTGTCTGGTATATGTCTCAAGTTTGGTTGCTCTGATTGGTTGTAGGTCTATCCAATTGCGTCCAGAGGCATTTTGGTTTGCATAGAACTCTCCTACATTTACAAATTTGTCTCTTCGTCTATCTCCGTCTCTCTCCGTCTCTCTCACTCTATTTATCCAAGGTCCCTTGAGGCCTTTCATTTCTCTGTGCTTTTGCTCTTCTGCTGGAAGCATTAAACAAGGCCATCTCGGTTCCCATGTGTTACCTCAGCACACAGTGTACACATATTTCTAATCAAATAGCCGCTCCACGGTACGACCTCATGAGGCTCCACTCTGGGACCTGATACGTTTACAATGCAATGAGGTGGTCCGATCTGGGTTGTGGGTGGGTCGGTTAATTGGGTCCATGCATTCAGCGGTGAGATGAGGCCTGAGAGAGAGCGCGAGATGGTGGTGGAGGGGGAGACAGGGCTGGTATTTTGAGAAGGGCAGGCAGGAGGGGTCAGATTTGACGGTTTTAGGTTGGCGTTTTCGGGTGGAAATGCATATCTCGGTGTTGATAGCCGAGCAGGGCAGGGAAGGGTTATAGAGAAGGAAGGAGGCGAGGAAATGGGGGGGTGTAAGGTAGAACAGAGACGCGGAGGGGGGAGATAGGCAAGCAAGCCACCGAGAGGTAGGATTGTTAGGAGGTGGCTGGAAAAACTGAGAGCCTAACAATAGAGGGGAGGAAAGTGTTATCTTCTGGAGGCCGCCAGCAAAGACGCGACCGGGGAGTTGGGGAACGAGAGAGAAAGGGAGGTAAGAAGATAAAAAGAGTCCTTCAGGGGGAAAGGTTGCAAGCCTCCCCTACGATGATTTCAAATATGTTTTCTATTTATTTGGCAACAGTAAGGCTCTACTAACCCTGTGGGGAGAGAGAACCAACTGACACCTGTGTGCGTCGTACACACACAGATTTTATGTATTTTAATTTGAAAAATGGTCTGGAAGTTACCACGTGATCAACTGAATTTGATGTTTGAATCTCTGGTGTCGGGGGAAACGTTTAATTAGCAACTAACTAACTCCAGCGATCACTTCTGGGAGGTGACATATGGGGGTACAATTTAATTAAAATAAATAAGTATGCGTGTGTGCATGTGTGTATGTCTGTGTGTGTGCGTGTGTTGCGTTCACGCATGCATTAAACCGGTGTTGGTTCTCCCCCCAGCGGGCTCGGCCGCGGCGCGGTCAGAGGACGTTATTTGTGTGATGGCAGAGTCAGCGAAGCGAGAGGAATTCAATCACATCGCACACGTCAAGACTCCTCAGGTTTGGGAGGGAGGCAGGGACGGAGAGAGGGAGGGAGAGAGGGAGAGAGAGAGGAACATCGAGAGTGAGGGAGAGAGGGAGGGAGGGAGGGGGAGAGAGAGGGAGGGAGGGAAATAGAGAGGGAGGGAGGGGGAGACGGAGAGAGGGACATAGAGGGGGAGGGACATAGAGAGAGAGAGAGAGAGAGAGAGAGAGAGAGAGAGAGAGAGAGAGAGAGAGAGAGGGAGAAATTTAAAAAAGGTACACAATGTAACGTTGACACAGAGTGTTACAAATAGGTACTGCAGTCCAAATTCACAGCCTCGGAGATGGTTTCCTCCTCCCGAGACGGAACGCTTTAGCGGGTTGCCAGGTTGAGGACGTTGAATGAACAACAGACGAGTGCATTATACATTATATCTCAAGACGAGCACAATTATTCTACGACACTGAGTTGTTGTTCTAATTAGAGTGGTTTCCAAGCAAGCAACTGTATTGTTTTGTGTCCCAATCTTTTTGTTAGTGTGGTTTCAAAGCGAGCAGTACTATTGTAATTTTGTGCCTGTTTTTTTGCATTATTCTACGACGCCTCATTTCATCCCATCTCCTCCTAAAGTTTTTGAGAGATAACTCCAAACGACTTTCAAAAAGTCAGGCATGCATAAGTGCAGCCCACATATACCTTCACAAACATTTAATACTTACGTTTCTTTTGACATTTCAACAACATTCTGTTAAATGAAAAGTTAACGGGGAAGAAACACGAACAACTCCAAACCAGAGCTCCTTGGAATCCAAACTAAATACTCGTGCGGAAGCCCCAAAGGTCTGCTTCAACGAGGCCCATGAGCAACAGCTAGAGGGCGTGCCTCTTAGCCCTGCTAGCATGCTCACAGGAAACTGCATCAGGCTCATGCGACCAAAACCAAACAATCTTCTTCAGAAAACAAACAAACAGCCAACACGGCACCCGTCCTGAAGTCCTTCTCGGCTCCAAGCCGTCTCCTTCTTCCAAATGCGACTCAAGAACAACCCTCCAAGACTTTCCCTGATTTAGCACGGCTCTGGTCATGGAGCTTTTTGTTTAAAAGAGGATGAGTCTTTTTAGGTCAGGTAGAAACTAGAACAATCTCAGTTCATCCAGTTCCTTCGCTTGGTTCCATGGCTGCACTACACTCTACAATAGTGAACCATAACGCGCCACAACAAAAACAAACCTCCCGACGTGGAACAGAACTAGGAGGACATACTGGCTGTCGCGTTGTGTTTGGAGAAGCCTGTATCTCGACTTGGCATGTTTCCTTACTCTCTGATAACGTATTATGGCCCTTTCATGATTTAGAACAATACATTTGGACACATAAAAGAACCTTTGAAGAACAACATCAAGAAAAAGGGTAGGAGAGCCCACATAAGGGGAATATAGAAAGAAAGGGGGACGGGAAAAAGAAAGGGGAAGATGAACAGAGGAACAAGAAAGCGTTGGACAAATTTAGCCAGTACTGTTTGCTGAAGTACAAGCTTGAGACAACGTGGCTGGCCCAAATATTGTAATCTGGCTTGGAAAAGGACGGGTCGACCATATCGTATTTTTTACTCTTTTTATGGCTTCATCAAAAGCAATAAGACAATGCCATATTGTAACACTATAATGAAACCCCTTACAGTCGAATTACTTGCTAGTGCATTATCGAGCGGATGTTTTTATCCAATGCTACTTACAGTGAATCGGCAAACATTTTTGGATTCCTCATGCCTTGTATTTAGCAACCACCTCCTATCTAGAGCATAACTCCAAGACTAACCCATCATCTGTAGACACTACATTGATCCCTTGAAATAAACAGGCTTCCTTGGCTGCTTCGCTTTCCACAGGGCTTGAAAAAAAAACCGTCCTCTAAACTTTAAACTCCAACAGCCTTCCACAAATGATAAATAAAAACTTTAAAGTGTCGAAAACGATGTGCCCTGTTGCTCGATGATAGCTCTGAGCAATGACTTGTCAATAATGATAGACACAGTCAAACACTCTGAACACTGAAGCGCCTCATCGGGATTCCTTAGAAGGTTTATTCCTAGATCCTATCACGATGGGTGTGTGTGTCTGTGCGTCTCTGAGTGTGTGTGTCCGTGTGTGTGTTTCTGTGTGTGTCTGTGTACGTCTGTGTGTGTCTGTGTCTCTCTATGTGTGTCTCTGTGTGTCCGTGTGGTTTTTCTGTCAGTTCTTTTGGCCGTGCCGGTCTGTGCCGTGCCGATTTGCGTTTCCACTACCAGTTTAAAAGCGAGCGCGCCCCGCCTCCAAGTGGGCGTCGGTGACTTCAGCCCTGGTTACTTAGTGGAGGAAGAGGCTGTCTCTCAAACTGTAGGAATGTAGCCCTATGAAAATACAAAAGTCTGTGTGAGACGCAGCGCCGCGCAGGAGAGGAGCTATATGAGCCTAATTAAAAAGGGTGATGAAGGTTTAATAGAAGAACACCCGGGGGATGTTAGCTTGACGATATTCTCTTGCAAAACAAAGTAGCTTGTTGAAATAGGACAGATTTCTCTCAGATTAGTCTTGGCCTAGGGACTGGACTTTGGACAACATTCACACTATTAGCGGTGGCATCGACATTCAACCCTATCCTTTTCCAAATATCAAGGATATCATGTGGTGCTCGGGGAAATGTGTGTGAAACATTCATCTTATAATACATCTTGGGGAACTGAATGTGGAATTCCTCATTCCTTTCTGCACCCCCAGCTAGAGTTTAGAATCAAAGTGGAACCCAAATAGCCGCTAGGCAAATAACCACATTCCTCTTATTTTTATATCATGGCTGATAAAAAGATTTCTATTGTTCTGTGAATGTCAACATCAATCTTGACCACAGCTATGACTGACAAGGTCAAAATTGGTTCGGAGCGGAAAAGCCCCGCCCCCCTGTTCATTATATTGGCTCACACTAAAGCTAGCCAATAGAAAACGGAGAGATGAACAAGTTAGTAATATATTTCGATCATATATATTTCCTGAGAAATAAAAAGTGCAGAGGGATAACACTAAATCGCCATGGCAACAAATAATTTCTCAATAAGTAACCCAACACACAAGTCTCTTTTGACGGGACTGAATATGCTGAATACGTACAACATATGCACGATGCATCGATTTAACATGGCGGTTGGTAGAAGATGGAATATTAGAAAAGGGTATTATAATGAGAATTTAGATCTGTAACCCACATCTAGATGTAGCCACAATAGGTAGGATGGCTAAACCTCGTAAGCCCTACCAAAGGAGATGAAGCTAACATGAGAAAAAATAAAATAATGTGATTGGCAAGAATCCTTCCCCTGCCACACACACACCCAGATCTCCGGGACAATAAAGGCCTCCTGCACGCAACAGTGTGCTGATATAATAACAATGTTACCGGGGAGAGGGTTGAGGTTGGAATAGTCGTATGAAGGACGATTGGGGATTGAGTGTGTGTAAGGATTATGTTTGTTTGCTTTCTGTATCATCGCCGCCCACTTGTTAATACATGCATCCGGGCCTCCTTGGTACAGTAGAGCACCAAGTGGGGGGGATTCTCTATGGATTGCAGGATGGCAACTTGTCCTGGGAACGAAGTACCCAGTGGGTGTGTGACTAAGTATTATGTATGGGGGGTGGGAAACGAGCATCGCGAGTCTTTGATTCTGCAGTCAGATGTACAGATCGACCCAGAGAAGTCAATAACATAGCGTTATATCGCAAATATTTCCGAACCACAATGCACATGAGCGCTCAGAAACCGTCGTCCTTCCGAACGGTGATTCCCGCGCATGCGAGGGACGCATGTGATCATCAATACAGACCCTGCAGCGCGTGATCCCCTCAACACTCTGCAAAGCACACCCCGGTAATAAAAACACAAACAATGGATCGATGTAATGAGCGGCGTCGTACCTCGATGCGGCCGGTGTCGGGCTGGAAGCCGCGGGCGGGGTCCTCGGTGGTCACCCTGCACTGGATGGCACAGCCGTTGACCCTGATCTTGTCCTGGCTCAAGCCCAGGTCGGGCAGGCTTTGGCCCTCGCAGACCTTCAGCTGGGCGTGCACCAGGTCCACGCTGGAGGGGGAGGAGAAGGGTGGGTGGGGGGGTTATCGAACAGCGGGGAGGGTGGTCTACCGGAGGGGCTACTTTCCTCAGCAGTATTTGACACCCAGGCCCAAGGAAAGGTTAAAGAGATGTTGTTTTTTTTATTGAAATGCGCCAGAGGATCTGCCAATTAGCAAAACGCAGAAAACCAGTCCACCACTACACTGCAAATACTGCTTAATAAATACAACAGTACTTATACGGACAGAAGGACTTGGCGTCCGGCCGACAGCCCCAAACTTGGCCGTGGTTTAATCAAAGTGTTTGCAAGAAGGAAGCATCAAGAGCATCTACTACAGGTTTTTTTATTTCCCTCTTTCCCATGAAGTGATACTCCAACAAGCACTTGGCTCCGTCTCATTGCATCAGAAATCATCCCAGTCCCCTCCCCCCCTCCATGTTCTCATTATTTCTCTAACTTTCGCCACCATATGGCGGCGGGGAGGCCTCTAGGCTTTCGGGAATCTCATCGTGTACTAATTTGACGAGGACAAATGAATGCAACGCTGGCAACATCTGTCCCAGAATGAGCAGTTTAAAATTTAGATCGGAACCGAACACACACACACACACACACACACACACACACACACAAACACACTTCCAACTGACAACTTCCAACCCCCTTCTGCATCTTTCACCCGTCTCTCCCACTCTCTCCCTCTCTCAACTGACTCTCTGAATCCATCAACCAACACTCTCTACTGATTTCTTTCTCGCTTTTGCCCCTCCACCCAGCTCTCTCCCTCACTCTCTCTCCCTCTGCAACACTACCCCCTGAACGTATATACTACCTCAATTGTCACCGCAAACCTCCCCTCCGCTCTGGTATATCCAAAGGAGAGGTGGAAGGGGTAATGGCAGTTCTCAAGGCCGCTAAACCCTTGAGGAGAGCGGCAAGGCAGTCTGCCTAACACAAAGCACTCCTCATTTCCTCCATTTTTATAGACGCGATAACATCAAAAAGGATGAGGCAAGGAAAATATTGAGTTGAAGTTAACCCGATTTACGAGTGGTATAAGTGGGTCAGACAGTGGGGGCGATAAGTTGATTGTTTTATCTCTGAAGGCTTTCAGAGAGAGTATTGATCCGCTTTGGTATGAGTATTCAACAAGAGCCCTGGCTTGACGGTCTCTGACAGAGCTATGTTAATATAGGTTCTGAACGCTGGTGTGTGGGTGTCAAATCCACCCCCCATAAGTCATTGGGTGACGTGGCTATTCAAAGAAAAACGCAAGAGGACGTAAACGTTCTAATTTACGGTATTTTCATAATATGATTAAATCGTATTTATCATTCACTATTATACATTTTCCTATTTTGCTGGAAGACTTTCAAAGAGGATACGAATGGTGTGCAGCAGGGGCGGTTGTAATTTCCATTGATTTCCTCTGGTACAGGATCTCGCCCTCCCGGCGCTCACCTTGCCCTCGGCTTTTAAGGGAAGAACTATTTTGTCGGTTCGCTCAGTGCAGAGTGAGTCTTTAACACAACCACGACTCACTTGACTCCTCCACTGAGACCGGTAAGAGTACAGGGACACTTTGAATTAAAAGGTGACGTAAAGAAACCTCGACTTCAGCGTTAACAGGAAGGACACACTCTACACGCTGCCAAACAACTAAGTGAATTTGCCGCCGGTCGACGTTTCCCTTTCGGCGAGCGGCTCGGAGAGGAAAGATTGGAGGGGAGGCTGGCCTATTAGAGGCCTGTAGGGGTAGCCTCTGTGTGACTCATGTGGGATTACCACCAACCCACAGTGCCCTTAAGGAATCATCATGGCCGACAAGGGAAGAGACACCAATTAAATATTCACTCAGTCGGGTAGAAAGTCAGGTAAATATTAAATGTATTACGACTTTTGCCCATTGTTTGAAAAATCGTCAAAAACCCACATTATGGTATCCGGGCTAGCAATGCCGTTAGATGTTATGCAAAAGAAACCTGTAGAGAAATCTCTTCATGTTCCCCAAACACTTTTTCGACAATCAAATAAAAGCTTAAAGCTATAAAGAAAAAAAGAAAATAGCTTGGACTTACAATCATAGGAATCATACACGAGATGTAATCCTTATTTATGTATATATAACAAGTATAAACCACATGAGTATGCCTGGATTTGAGAAAGACAAAAATAATAAATACTTTTAGTTCAATATCTAATAGTAAAATACCCAATCTGGAAGGCTGTACAATTTTGTGTTTTGCGGTTGTTTTTTTGGCGGCCATGCTGGAAGTGTAACAGGAGTGTTTCCCTATGGTAGGATAACGCATGCCTGTGATAAAATGTGATAATATCTATTTGCTTCTCTGTCAGACTAATGTGACATATTACACAGAGGATGTCTATATATAAACAATTAACTTATAAAAATTTACCATTTACTACTCCCAATACTAAACTCCCATCTGAGGCCTCAGATTATTGTTTGTTTGTTCTACGTTTGTTGTATGACTGTTGCATATTATTGTACCTTTATTACTCAAATATATGACCATAATTTAACCATAATAGTCCCGACAGTTTTGACGTGGTACGGAATTCCCACCACACTAGCCTACCCTGCCCTACATGCATTTATCCTCCACATGACTTACTGAGTGTGTGGCTGTTGGAATTCACCGGACCAAGTGTATCAGAGGGGCTTCCCTGAGATCACTTCCTGCCGGCTCACAACATTGGTACACGCTGATCCACAAACAAACTCCAACTGTCACAAGTGGAAGCATTTCTTACATCTCCCTTGAGCAAAACAAGATTGAGCAGAAGCACCGTGTATGTGAGGCCGAACTCTGCATTAAAAATAGCAGGAGAGGTTTCGGTCAAAAGTAATTTAATTCAACTAATGGTCTCCCGTGACCCCTCCAGTCAAGTGGTGGCGAGGCCAATCGGGCAGACTTCAGAGAGAGGTCAGAGCAGAGATGTTTAATGTGTTAATCCCTGCCATGATCGCGAACACTTGACTACACACTTTATTTAAAGTGAACTTCAAAGATTTCGGTTTCATTCTCTTTGGCGACACCTTTGGAGAAAACAGAAAATATTTCACATATTTCCCCCTATCTATTGAACATCCGGTGATAGATAGGAAGTTAACAGACACATATTAAATATAAAATTTTCGAGAATGCCACCGCAACCATTATCAGATAAGGCCCACGCACACAGAGCACATATCCCCACCGTGCACAAACGGTATGAAGTCATTCAAGGGATCACCTCGCCATTCTCCCAGGTGCAAGGAGCAGACGCAAGGCTTATGCTTAATATCTAATGCTGCAAAAGTGTGCTCAGACACCCCAGCACACCAGACAGGCAAACATACTCCTGTACACATTATGTGACAGCACAGCAAACATCGACCCACTCCAAAATCACACACACACACACACACACACACACACACACACACACACACACACACACACACACACACACACACACAGTAGACACAGAGTGCTAATTGCTTATAATTTTCTCCCTTTCCCGTGGGTTGTTAGTGCTCGTTAGCAGAGGAGAAGGGGGTGGCTCTCTGCCCGACACAGACAGAGAGACAGACAGACAGAGAGACAGACAGAGAGAGAAGCAAGAGTGCGGGGGTGATTACGGGTACACGATGGGAGGTGAGGGAGGAGGAATTGAGAGAGGATTATTGAGATTGATGCAATGGAGGAATGGAAAGAAACAAACAAGGGGAGGAGTACAGATGACTAGTAGAAAGGGCGGGAAGAGATTGGTGAGACAGACAGACAGACAGACAGGAACATAGCCTGCTTCCTGGATGGAAAGGAGAAGATGGGGGAGGTCATGCTGTGCAGAAGAGAGGGGGATGGATGAGGAGAGGAAGAGTGTGGGAGGAGGAACGACTAGGAGGGGGGAAGAAGAAGAAGAAGAAGGGGGGTTTACACAGTGAAAACAAGAAATGAAGAATGAGAGAACGCGATGAGGAAAATGAGCAAGAAGAGAGAGATGGAAGGAGGGAGATAAAAGGAGGGGGAGGTAGGGAGTGAGAGAGAGTGAAGGTGTGCGTGAGTAGGCGGGAAAACAGGTGGTGGAGAGGGAAGGTGTCACCTGAACCACGCCGAGAGCAACACAATGGAGAGAACACGGAAGGACAGGGAGAGAGAGAGCGAGAGAGGACAGTGGATCTAAATCAGTGTGAGGAATTGAGACCGCATTTGAGGGAGGGCTAGAGGGAGAGAGAGAAAGAGCTAGAGAGAGGCACTGTGTTGTGCAGAGGACAATTAAAAAGGGGGGTGTGTGTGTGTGTGTGTGTGTGTGTGTGTGTGTGTGTGTGTGTGTGTGTGTGTGTGTGTGTGTGTGTGTGTGTGTGTGTCAGAAAATAAAGTGAATGGCAGAATGGAGAGGAAAACACAACTGTATAATAATAAGAGACACACAGAGAGAGAGAGAATGTAAAAGAGAGAGGGAAGGATGTGCTTGTTGATGAGTACTGCAGAGGGTTGCATATGCAATCATGCACTGGATGTCAGGTGTGTGTGCGTGTGCGTGTGCTCGCGCGCGCGCAAGGGTGGAGATGGAGCTTGAGAGGGTGAAGAGGGGAGTGGGAGGGTGACAGTTAGGGGGAGCACAGGCGATGATCCTAAGTGGGTTATTCAGCAGGAAGGAACAAAGTTTAGCAACCTCCGTTGAGATCACTGTTGGTTAAGGGAGTGTTATGGCTTCTGTAGATCTAAAGTCCCTGCAGCTCTCTGGCTCTCTCGCCTCCCCACCTCACTCTCTCCATTCACTGCCGTCTCTAAGTCATTGTGTAGGAGAAACTGGTTATCGCACAATAAAAAGGTATTCCCATTTGAATCCCCAATTATTCTCTTTTTTACTTTCACATGTATGCGTGTGCAAAGCTCCCACTGTAGCGATGGAATCTGTTAAATAGGGCTCCTGGGCTGAATTGAATGAAGTGAATACACACCAAGCAAAACAAACCCCAGCCTGATATCGGGTAAGAGAGAGGAACTGACTGGTGCAGAGGAAGAATAATAAGGTGTGTGTGTGTGTGTGTCAGTCATTGGAAGAATGGAGAGGAGACACAACATAACCAATAATAAGATAGCAGAGAGAGAGAGAGAGAGAGAGGCATAAGTGAGATGCATAGCAAGAGAGAGGGGGACAGAGATAGAGATCGAGAGAGAGAGAGAGAATACAATATAAACTCCCATACAGTATTGTATGAATTCACATCCACTTCCATTTAGGCAAAACAGCAGCCGGTGGAGAGGAAGCGAGATAACGAGAGCAGGTGGGAGCGGGCAGAGGAGGGGCGGATGAATGAAAGAGCAACTGAGCGAGGAGAGGACGGAGAAGACTGACGTGTCAAGCGCTGGTCGGCGAGTGGCGGGAGGAAATAAGGGATTGGTGTCGGTGTGGCTGTGAGGATGACATTTATATAACCACACACACAGCAGAGAACAGTTTTAACAAAAGAAAGAGGGTGCAGGAAGAGAGCAGAACAGACTCTCAGACAGGCTTCGTCTCTCTCTCTCTTAAGGCAAAGAGACAGAGACAGAGACAGAGACAGACAGACGATCAGCTAACAAGACTTTTCCTTGATAGTTATGGTATTCTTGTGTTTCACAACATGTCGGGGTTCTATGCAAGAGAGTGAGAAACGACAAAGGAATGACAGCGAGACAAAGAGGCCGACAAAAGAGGGATAGGACAAATGGAGATGAGAAGATAAGAGTGTGAAGATAGGCAAAGGAGATCATGGCAAGGGCATCCTTTGCTGGCTCGTGGGCTGTGCATAATTGTGCTCAGGTTTGTGTTAGAAAGAGACCATTTTAAATCAAAGAATACATGGTGCCTTTTGTTAAGGCCAGGACACAATAAGAGTGCCGCACACACAGATATAAACCGTCCAATCACATCTTCTCTCTTACGCGCCACGTATATTTTTTACACATCCACCCTTTATCAGACTCGTCTGATCAGCCCTATTCGTGTATTCCTGCTTGGCAAATTGTTAAGCAGATGGGGAGAGAGGGAATGGCTAGCCGGAGAGTGATCGAGGCAGACAGACACAGAGCTGAGATAGCTGAGAAAGAAAGCAAGACTCGTGTTACCTAGGATTCATCCCAAGCAAGATAGAGAGATGATTTGTCGGTATAGGGGGGAATCGACGGAAGAGAAAGAAGCCAACAGATGGGAGGAACGGGGGAAGAAAGAGAGGCACAGTTTAACAGGACAGAGCTAAAACAGATGTCAGAAGTAGATGATGGAAGAGGAATAGAGGGAATGGAGAAAGGAAGGAAGACAACAGAGGGCTGAGGTGGAAGATGATTCTGCAGATAAAATAAGATACAGAACTCAACAGTCATTCAATCCCCCCCCCCCCAGTTTGCTAGCCTTCTCTTCTCTCCTCACTTGTCTTTTGGAATCAATACACATTGCATCAGTACCAGTTCCTCGACATTGGTACGGAACAGGTTTATGAAAGTTTGGCTGGAAATAACAGAATCGTACGTGTACTTTAAGCAACCGCTACCCAACCTCTACGGCTATTGTTTCCATTCATGAGACGCACACACGCAAAATTCTCCTTGGCAGAAACTCAACAACAAAGTGGTTTTGGCAAGTTAGTAGGCCAACGGAAGTTTGAGTTACGCCAGGAGAGATGGCTTTAATGGTTTAATCACTCAAGACATATGGGTCTTTCATTGTTTATTTCCCCCTCTAGCCCATGGAATAAGATATTCTCTGTTTGAACTGGCTTCCTCCGACGAGCACGCTTCACAGGGGGGCTACCCTAACCCTAGCAGGCCTCGGTGCGCCCTTCCATTCTGAAGTCTTGGGTTTTGTTCTCCCTGATAAGAATATGACAAATAGAACCCATCCATGAAACCCGTTTTGACAGTATAACCAATGAAGAGCGAGTGCATACTATAAAAACTGGAGATGATATGTAAACAAACCTGACGTACTTTAGTGCTCCTACTCCAGTTTATCATTACAGACTTTGTCCAATATATACTGTCTAGTTTACCTTTTTTTTTTTGTCTTGTCCGACACATCACTCGCAAGTGCGCACACGCACACACACACACACACACACACACACACACCACACACAGGGCCATACACACACACACCTGGTGTAAGATGATAAGCTATCAACGGCGGGATTTGTTATCAAGGGTCCGTATGTTTCAGCTCGCCGCTTCGTAGCGTCTTCGCTAACAGATCGTTTCGGGGGGGCGCCAACACTCTCAAACACCGCCAGGGGCCCCAGATCAGACGCCCCAGCCACCCCTCCCCCCTCCACACCCCAGGGCTGTTCAGTACCCCCATCCCCTGGATCCCAGGTGCCGGCCTCTTATCTGAGCGCTACCAGGCGTTCAGAGGGCCTCATGCTACGCTCTATTCACAGCTCTGAAATCCGCTCTCTGCTTCCCAAACGCTCCGTCGAGAGCCCTTTGATTTCTGAGGTTTAATCGTGGAGGAATCGTTCTGCCGTTACAGGAATATCTGTGTTGATGCCGAGATAATAAAAAAATAAAAAACATATTTCTGGTTTTTAGATGTCGGTAACGAGCTCCAAGATGGAAGGGAAAAAAAATACATCTGAGGATTTTTTTTCTCTTAGGGTGGTGAATATAGACGAGATGGGTTGGAAGAGAGGGGGGGGGGGGGGGGGGGGAACGGCTTGGTCACAGAGGCGCACAGAACCCGGGATGGAACCCGGGTCGGTACGGGCGCAGCGCTGATGTGGTTAGCGCGCACTAGCGGGGCTGAGCCGTTGAGCCGCCGTGGGGCTATGACCTTTAGGAGCAGATGTCGATCCGCTGCATGTGCACGTGCGTGTGAAGACCCTCATGACCAATGAACCGTACCCAACCCCGTCAAGACCACTTGCGTCACTCTTTGGTTCAACTTCCATCTGCCCTAGTTAACACCTCAGGCTTGGGGTGGGGGGGGGGGGTGGGGGTGATCCCATTCCACCGGGTATCGGCTGGATTAATTGGGTTGCGTTACGGGGTCACAATGCAAGGGTCGGAGGGAGGGAAGGTCGGTAAGGCGATACGGCGCCGAGAACACCCTATCGATCCGGAGGAAGGTTCACCGCAAAGAGGCCGGCCATCTTGTTGTTGTTGATGTCGTTACCGCCGTTGGATGGAATTCCCATTTAGCGCTCAGAAAGCCTAGCCTAGAGTAATGCTGAGCCCAGTATCCACTGTGACATTAACACGTTGCTAACCACCTCATAAAGAAACCAACGCTGAGCGTCACCGTGGACAACGACACAGCCTGGGTCAGAAGCTCCAGGATACCAAGGGAAATGTCACGGTGTTGGATGCAGTGGTCATTTATTGTGATTGACAAGGGAGTCTGCGGCTAAACGCCAACAAGCCACAACGACCATTTACTGCTGCTACCCATGCAGTTTATATTTCAGTGGGTACACTCATCTCCAGCGTATGATGCCAGGCACCGATCGAACCACGTCTGGGAAACGAGTGGAAACCGTCCAGACTTTGATTATAAATGCCACGCCATTATTTTGAAAAACACCAGGGGTCATCAAATCCAAGTTTGTGCATCCTAAAAAAAAATGAAAAGGAACATCGTGCTGACAACCGAAGGAAGAAGAATCGAAGAAAACATCTTCCTTCAACATGGTACATGATTTTGAGTGCTGCTAGTGGAGGCCGAGGCTCTCCTTCCCTGGAAAGCAATGAGTTCCGGGCTCAGTTCAGTGGGCTGCAGCCCTCAGAGAGCACCAGGCAGCACAGCCAGACACTTGATCCCACAGTGGTGGAAGGGGGCGTCTCTTGTCGAGCCCAGACGGGTTAGGCCCTTTCAATCTCCGGAGCAAAGACCACAGTGCAGCTTGTCTATGTACTGACAATCACCACCACCCAACTGCTCCTCGCCCCCCCTCTGCTCTTCGTCGTCTGTGTTCTCCTCACGCTGCCAAGACGGGAAATAGGAGAAAACAAACAGAACAAAAATAACCACCAGAATTCTTACTGGCCAGTTTGAGTTGGTATACGGAACAGTTGGAGCAGACCGGGCGTCGTGACATGAAGGCGACGTGTGCTGTCCGATTCCCAGATGAAAAGGCTCTGGCGTGGATAAAACCATCTGCTGATTGAATAAATTAGCAATGGCACACGCCATGATGGTATACCTGTTGCTTCGGGTTTCATCATTGCATCCCGTGTGGTCTGAACCGTTAAATCGTGAGAAGCAGGTGAACCAAAGTAGATTGTTTATTACTCAGAGAGGATGTGAACATGGCCGAGGCTTTTACCGGCCTCACAAGGAAGCAGGCACTTCACTTCCTCTAAAGATAAGCATCCAATGATTTATGTTGGCTCACCAAGTCGAGCTATTAATGGAAGGTGATTTATATATCGGCGTCATTGTCGATGGTAAAGAAAATGAAATGCTACCGGAAACTATTCCTCTTCCCTTCATTTCCCCCTTAGACAAATGAGGCGTTTGTGATGTCGCCTGGAGTGGCTGGGGGGCGCATACAGTCCCATGAACCAATCCTATTCGAGCAACTTGTTCGTCCACCAAAATACCCTGTGGCTCAAAACGTAACGAAGGACCAACGAAGGTAGGGCCTTCTTTATCTATCTCGTGAAAACACACATTATCAAATTTTTGTGGAAATTAGGTCCCATTTTTGGGAATGAAGAACCTCTTATTTTGTCGTTAAAACTCATGCATGCATCCACGGAGGTTGGGTAAAAAGTAGAGCTGTCAAGCGATTAAAATATTTAATCGTGATTAATCGCATTAATGTCATAGTTAACTTGCGATTAATCGCAAATTATTTTTCTATGCTAAATATCCCTTGATTTTTTTGTCCCATAATTCTTCTCATTTTAATTCTCTTATCAACATGGTGAAGTGCATCGGCTTGCCTTGTGCAAATGATTTTTTATTGATAACAACATTGGCATATACTGATCAAAACAGGACGATACAAAAAAAGAGCCTATAGTGCAATTAAACGGCTGCTTTGAACAAATGTCATTTGAACATAGCAGTCAGGCTACTGCTTCTTTGTTTTGAGCCAAAGAAAAAAAAATAATAATAATAGCGTTAATCGCGTGATATTTTTTTTAACGCCGTTAAAATTGGTTTGCGTTAACGCCGTTAATAACGCGTTTAACTGACAGCTCTAGTAAAAAGTGAACAAAAACAAGTTGTTTACCTGCCACCATGTATGACTCCACTTGCGCACAAACACACGCGCACACACATTGAATAAACATACACGTAAAAGTGAATGCCATTAGTGTCATTAGAAGCGTACTTACGCGAATGTAGACCGCGGCCTACATAAACATTGTTCAGACACATTAGGGTTGTGCGTTGTTACGAATGGACTGGATAACTGTGTTTACGGAGCAGGGACGCAGCGTTGGAAGAAACAGGCTTCTGCCATTTGAGTTCTATTGGTGAATGTTACAGCCACTGTTTGTATGTTGTTGTCTTCTTTCCCTCATCTCACTCATCCAATTCCACCAATCATCTCATCAGTCCCTAGCAAGAGAAGACCTCTCACCCTAAAACGGGACAGACCTATAGCAGATGGAAGAGGAATAGAGAGAATGGAGAAAGGAAGGAAGACGACGGAGCCATCTCATGTCCAATCCTTAATTGTTCACCGATAACTCCCTCATCTATCATCCATAACCCGGCCATTCTTACATCCCCCACTACCACTAGACCAGGGGTCGGCAACCCACGCACGCGTGCCACCACTGGCACGGGGCAGCATAATCATTGAAACATTGAAAAAAAAGGTATATATAAATATTTTATTATTATTAAAATATTTCACCGCACAATGCGGCAGCATAATTATTTCTACCGATTTTTTTTTGCACTTTATTCTGTTTGGGGCATATCCTCCCAGTGCAAATATGTTTAAATTAGTTACAGAGAGCAGTGTTCTGAAATTGTATCAATTAATAGTTTTTAATCCTATGTTGGGAGTAATATATTTAAAATATTGTTCCAAGTGGCCTGTATGCATCGCCCTCACATGGTTTTGCATAGCTGTACATGTCTAAAAGATATTGATGTGGATGGTTCCAACATTCTCATATATTCTAATTTTTTATATTTCTCACAGTGCAAATGTGTTTTTGAATGAGTTTCTGAAAATGGGGTTTTATGATGGGACATATGTAATTATAATTTGTAAGCCCATGTTGCAAATATAACAACCAAAAAAAACTTTAAAATGTTGATGCATGATTGTGGACTATATGGAAATAATACAATTCCTGGTCTTCTGGAAATGTTTTTAGTCGCCGTGTCATAATTCAGCTTAATTTTTAATATAGTGTTGCTTAAGGCACACTCATTAACGAGAAAATGTCAAACTGGCACTGCATGTTGAAAAGGTTACTGACCCCTGGCCTAGACAGTGGGGTCGGAGCAGAGCAAAATAGAAAACAAAACTGTACAAAACATACTTATGGTACTGTGGCTGGCTATAACCCTCAGGGTCCACCCAGCATCACCAACTGCAGGACATCACCCGGTGACACCCTCACTCAACTAGTCCTATGTATAGGCTCCTCCTATTAGCTAATTAACTGAAATAATGAACATAAATGCAAGTAGGGAAAAATACCAAAATAAATTATAGTAGTACACTAGAAATTGCATTATAATCCACTCAACCAAAAAACAGCCTTAAAAAATAGCCAAATGTGAATTAAACCAAACAGATAACCCCCCCCCCCACTGTAGCTCTGAGGAAACCAGGCAGCCAACCTCCCACATACTTAATGTATGTTGCGAGTCCTTGCAATTAAAAATAGCATTGTGCAGCCACTTATTTAAACAATTACACATCAATAAAGGTAAATTAATCAGAACGGTAATGCGTCTGTGGTTATAGTGAGTAACGTGCGATAGATTGAAGTGTTTAGTGAGCGTTGTGGGTAGGTACCGGTGGGCGTTTCCCAGGACTCGATGTGTGTTTGGATTAGGCAAATGGCAGCGTGACGGTGTAGAACCGTGATTACAGTGACAATAATCATTACAACAAATGTCCATATACGCTTAGTAGCGCCGCACTACATGAGACTGTGCATAACATGCGGACGATGTACAGAAGGTGCATTATGAAAACCGTTCATCGGCAATTTTGCTCTGTGCTGATTATGCTCTGTATTCAACAGTTAATAACGATAATGTAATATTAATAGCGTTGCATTTATTCACCTGCTCTTGAATAGCGCTGGTGTTGCGGTGCAACTTTATTTAAACTTTGCACAACGAACAAACCACCCTTTTTGGAATCATGACCAAAGCAGTGTGTCTTCATTGGGACTTAAGTGGGTCGACTTTTCAAATATGGCTCGCCTGGGTAGAATCTTTCGATATAATCATCAGGATTTCAAAGGCTTCTCAGACTCATTGATTAGTTATACTTTAGCTTTTCAATGCAAAACACTTGAAATTAAGTTCAAATTCAAAGAGTGTCTCTGTGAGACGGCCAGACGTGGGGGCTGTCAAAAATATTTCATATTCATGCAGGCATTTTGTTTCTGTGGCCTTTATACGGGTGTGACAAACACACACTTTTCCAGCCCTAGTTCTTAGCAAGTGTGGCTTATGTATGATGCAGTCTACATTTTTTCGGAATTATGGTTTGAGTTCCTGCTGTGAAATTGGCTATCTTTAGTCCTGAATATGAAAACTAAATGAGCCAAACCAGGACACACACACACACACACACACACACACTTATTCAGAATAACAGAAAAAAAAAGAAAACAAGCGTGACAACAAACAAGAATGCCAAATTATGAAATTGTGATATGGGTGTTCTGTTGCTGGGAGAAAGCGGCTACGCTTTGTGAAATAAAAGAGCATTGACAGTTAGTTTTATGAAAACCTGTTGGGTCTTTTCGGTGCGCCTATACATCCATCAAATTATTTCCTGTCACATACCAGATGGCGGTAGAAAACAGTGTTTAATGAACCTCTGTGTGGCTGCTAGAGTAACATTTCAAATGCAACACCCCCTTAGGGCACCGACGACCTTAGAGTCGCCATATTAAAAAGGGGACCGACCTTTGATTCTGCAACCGAGTCTAAACATGCAGACTATATTTAGATATTCTTTAAATCCTCAACTCAAGCTCTGCAATCTCTCTCCCTCTCCCCATTTTCTCTGCCTGGCTCCCTCCCTTCCTCTTCCCCTCACACACACTGCGCTGTTCTTATTGAGCGCTCAGCAAATTTGACCCCCGACTCCATGGGTGTACTCTTGACTCCGAGAGCGGCTCGGCTGAGCAGACACGAGCTCATGGAGCCCGCCAGCCGTTCCGGTTGTTCTAAGTGTGCTCTGGCTGCAGACTCCGTGGGCCTCGCGCTCGCTTTAAGACACACGCTATCACATTCATCCCCCCCCTCCTGCGCGCTTTCTTTGGCTTTAACGCTTCCTGTCCCAGGGCATTACCCACAATCCCTTTCTTTGATGAAGGGTTCCCGCCGCGGTCCCGGGCCGCTTTGATGTACCCGGGAGTCGGGAGCCCGGCGAGTGAGCCGGGGAGACCTGAGAGAAGCCAAAGCTCCCGAACGTATTGGAAATCACTCTTCAGACTCCACCGGCAGCGCAGGTTAAGACGCGGCCGGTGAAGGATTCCCTTTCTTTAGTTCGTTCCTGCTGGGCTAGAATGAACCCCATCTAAGCTGCTCTGTGTGAGGAACTGAATGGGAAGGGTTTGACTCCCGGCCGAAAGGTCGTGAGTTCGAAACCCGAAATGTACGCTACCGGTTGTCACAGCGATGGTGAGGTCAAATAAACTGAAATGTGGGCGGGGCTGGATAGCCTAGGAGTAAGGGGGCTTTCCTCAACCTTCTAACCCTCTATTTCCACAGTGTACCTGAGCAAGACTTACCCCGGCCCTTACCACTCATTAATAACTGGTGTCCAATTCACTGTAAGTGGCTGTGGATAAGAAGCACCTTCTCATCTGTATTTGTCCTAGGAAACAGCAGCAGGTTTCGGTGGAGAGGACTGCAAGGCCAGATCCCCTCTCAGGGAAGGCATGGGGAAAAGGGAGAGAAAGGGCGAGAGGACGAGGGATAGGGAGAGACGGTGTCTGAGGGGACAAAGTGATGGGAAAGACTGGAAGAATAGAATAAAAACTAAAGAGACGAAAAAGAAGGATGGCAGTCATTTTCTTTGCTACGCCTGTGGATGTGGAAGGGAATTGGACCAGAGTAAAACCAATGTTATTTTGCCAAATGTTTTTTCTTTTTCATTTCATTTTCGTTCAGTGTCTAGAATTTAAAAGTCTATAATGTGCATCGTCATGTTTCAGACTCTTAATCATTTCCAGTTCAGCTACAGAAAAGCAAAAAATAACACAAACAAAGAACGTCTTGATAATACGGGGTTGGAAGCTGCCAGTATTGTGCAGAAACAATTTCTTATTCAAGCAAATTATTTCCCCCATTGTACACACACACACACACACACACACACGTCACACACACACACTCCCTCATTGTAATTCCTCTGCATGCTGCTAAATCCCGTACACAGAGCGCGGTAGCACAATTGTAATCACCTTTAATTATT
This sequence comes from Gadus morhua, assembly GCF_902167405.1. NCBI lineage: Eukaryota > Metazoa > Chordata > Actinopteri > Gadiformes > Gadidae > Gadus > Gadus morhua. Next base: position 9,130,389 of record NC_044064.1, read on the forward strand.
TCATGAGGTCCTCGAAATAAGCAAACGTCAAAACCACCACAAAACATACAAAATATCCCTCCTCTTGTTTCCACAACAGCAGACGGGCCAAAGCAAAATGCTCAATTAGGCATCAAGAGAGTTGACAAGCCCCGCATCGCTACCATGAACGATGGTCTCTTCAGATTATTTGAAAATATGTGATTAAATGTGTTTTCGGCTTTCTTTTAAGTAGGGGGTTGGTTGATAAAATATGAATGAGGCAGAAAGCAAAAACCAAAAAATAAGGGCACAGTGGGATTTGGTTTTAAACGTTTTCAGCATTGCTTTAGTCAAGGAAATTGGGAGGTGATATGAATGCAGTCTAGTGAGCAGTGTAGTTTGCATCTAGTGTAGTCCCAATGGGAACTTGTCTACTGTGGTGAAAAATGCAGAATGAAAATAAAAAATAAATAGCATTGCTCGGCTATCTCCCTAAAAACACACACACGGTCTGAATAGCCACAGGGCATTTGTAAAGTTGTTTACGTCTGCATGTGCTTCAGTGTTTCCTACCTACACACACGTACATGCATGCGGCAAGAACTCAACAAGATGTTTGTGCAACTGACTGAAAGGTGTGCGCACGCACACACAATTGTGGGGTACGCAAGCGGGTTTCAGAATGGATAAAGACAAGGCAAGGTAGGCAGAGAAGATTACAGGTTATCCAGAGGACTATGGTAGAAAGGCCATCTTCTAGTACTCATGGTTTTCAAGGATACAACTTAAAGGAGACATATTATACAACCAGGTGTGAGTGTGATTAGCCTGACAAGCCGTTTCGAAAATCTGCCCCATATGACATCACTAGTGGGCATGTCCACCTAGATCTGTGGTGGATAGGTAAGCAACATTAACTTAATTTCACTGGGTAGGCTGGAAGACTGATCTATCCAGCACAGATCTAGGTGGACACGCCCACTAGTGATGTCATATGGGGCAGATTTTCGAAAACGGCTTTTAGGGCTAATCACACTCACACCTGGTGGTATGATATTTCCCCTTTAAACTATTTCTATAGGAATAATGCTTCAGATTCATGTGCAACGGCAACGGCGACTAAAATACCTTGAAATAACAAATGAATATGTTCATTGGGAGGGAGGTAGTCCGTGATGGGGGTCTTTGACTCCAAGCCAACAGATTCTGGGTATGGACCCCAATGACCACCTCCTAACCTGCTCCTTAAAAGACCTCTATCTGAATTCCCTGCAAATTGCCGTGGTTGGAAAACGACTCCTAAATAGTGAACAGGATCGTGACAAGCCCAAAAAACAAAACAAAAAAAGGATAGAATATCAGCAAAGCCAGAGATCGAGACCATCTGTCAAAACCTCCACCTCCACCCACCGCTTCAGCGCCAGAGAGACTATCAGTGTATCCAATCTCCTGTTTTTTCACTTATTATCCGCCAATTAGTCAACCCCTCTATCTATCGCTCTCTCACACTCTCCCCAGGGTTGTCACTCAAACAGCCACGGATGAAGACAGACAGTGTCTATTTAAGCCCAATTAGTGAGCACCCAACACACACACACACACACACACACACACACACACACACACACACCCCTTAAGAATATAACTTTCTAGAAATGTCACATAAATATCTAGGAATATATAATATATAGATCATGTATTTTGACAGCAAAAATCTGCAGAATATTATTGGATTGACGGATGGATGGAGTAGAGAGGAGGTGGGGTGGGTGGATAGACAGGTAGATTGGTTATTCAGACAGGGCCAGGGCCTGAAGGGAGGATAGGGACGGATGGAATGAAGGAGGGAAAGATGGCTGGAATGACTGGAATCGAGCGAGCAGCCGTACTTTACTAGCAGTTCGGGAGAGTGAGGAACGGAGAAAGAGGGACAGTCCGAGCGAGGGACAGAGATCCACACACACACACACGTTGGCAGAAGGAACAGGGATTGCAGAGAGGAGGTGGGAGGGGGGATAAGTCAACAATCAAACTCAACACATGCAAAACTAATTACACATTTGCGGTAGATGGAAGAAAAGTGAGAAAGAGAGGAAGAGTGGGGAATTAACAGACGAAGAGAAAAAGAGCGAGACAGAGCACTGCGCTGTCACAGGGTTTCACAGGATTGTCTGTCAAATCCACCAGGTGAGGCTTCGCAACATTAGACTACCTTAGGCAACCCCTTTGCTGGATGTATTTTTGATAGGAACTGTAAATTAACTTTAGCCAACGACTGCTGTTGGCTTCTGAAAGGCAGCGGTTGTGAATGGCCTAACGGTATTGTTCGATCTGTGGTGCACATCAGGTGGTGCCTGGCATTTCATTATTGAAACAGACCCATTTACAATAGAATCACAATGATATTATAGGTAGGTATTGCAAAGTAAATATAGTATCATGGCTTGTTATTTCAAACAAAGTATCAATCTTTGTTCATTCCATCATGGTTTCCATTCCATTGGCATCTTTTGCTCAACAACTGCATATTTTTTGTAATTTACAAAGGTGGTTCGCGAAAGTTTGTGATACCTAGAGTCCAGGGAACCACTTCACACACACACACACTGACACACACACACACACACACACACGCACGTTTCCTTCAACGTATGTTTGAGAGAACTTTGAAGCATCGCATTATTCGGTGGATGGAAACGGCAAATTTGAAAAAAACTCCTGAATCCCCAAAAGCATTTTTATACTTACTTGAGGTGGGTCTTCGACTTTTGAGAAAATAATGCGCTAAATGGCAGATCGGAACACGTTTTGCCGAATCATTTCCGACATGGAAAACATTTGCCTCCCATGACTGATGGTCTGTTGACGCTGCCGGCCTCTTCCCTGTACTCACAGGAACATGGCTGCTGGCAACTACAGCTATGACTGGACCGTGGAGGACGCCACAATATTCCTCGAGCAGGAAGAGTGTGAAGGAAGCGCTCGTCAGAGGGTTCGACTAGCCCTTTTGGTTTGTAACCCTTACTTATTTTTAGCGACCTTTCAAAAGTTGGCTCAAAACTCCCTTGATAATAAGACGGAAACATGGCTACCGTGACGAACGGAGTGGATAAAGTCGGGGATGGAGTTTGGGGGAGCAGTTTCGGGGGGGGGGGGGGGGGGGGGGGGGGGGTCTTTGCCGGTTCGCAACACACATACACACACGGCCATATGTGCCAGCAGGGAGTCTCCGTGGCACCACTTCAACAGTTCACCGAGACCGCCTACAACTTCTGGAAAGGTTTAGTTCATCTAAAGGCCTCTGCCTTTGCTTGGAGTGAACTCGGTTTGTATTTAGACTTTTGTTTTAAATGCAAACCCCAGGTCTCTTGAGCAGTGTTGCTCAGCCAGGGCTAGCAGCACGTCAGACAATACACGTAAATAACTGCCCTTTAAAAACCCCACAGAAGGAGGTATAGCACAGCGCTGTGTGTGTGTGTGTGTGTGTGTGTGTGTGTGTGTGTGTGTGTGTGTGTGTGTGTGTGTGTGTGTGTGTGTGTGTGTATCTAGGTCAAAGTAAGGTATAGACACCCCCCCCGTTCTGCTTGTCCAGCACAGCCACCTGACAGCCTGGCTTCCAACCTGGAATATTTATAAGCTCCCCCTGGCCTCTGCAGCCTTCTCCCGCTCTCCCCAATTCTCTGCCTTGTTCCCTCGCTCTCTCCAACCTGCTCGTTATTCCCCCCCAGAGCTCTCTCCTTCCCCCTCTCCCTCCTTCTTTCTCTCCCCATCATCTCCCTCGCCCTCAGCCCTCTCTTATCGCGGACAGAAAGGCTCTTAATCATTATGGATGTTAATGTCCATGGCTGTGTATGCAGACGGTTTTGTGAAAAAGACATTGCACGTGGACAGCTACTTATACACAAATAGAGAAGTCTACACACACAGCAAAGCCAGTATCTGATTGTAATGCACCAAAGCATCCCCTTATGCATGCACAAAGCAGTCTACATACCCAGCGGCTTTAAACATTATTAGCCAATGGGAACACTGGATTTGACCTAGCTCAAGTATGTCGCTGTTGCCAGTATTTTTCACTCGATAAGTTTCAAGAAAAAGTAGCTGGCTAAAGCGTGGGCTTATTACATTGTTGTAAATTACAAGAGATGGCTGTATTTGAAGATTTGTTAGGTGGTGGTGGGCACGATATCAAATCAGAGGAAAGCAAGCCTCAACTGTAAATAATGTCGCCAACACTAATGCTTGCTAACAGACGGGGCTACAATGCCGTAATGATGTTGTGCTTTCTCCTGGAACCAGCTTCAACGGTTAGTAAATACTGATTATTGAATAGATTGTCTGTGTTGCTGACATTACACGCTACGCTGCTTAACTGTATGAGTTGGCTAGCTAGTGTTAGCCAACTAAACCAGCCTCCTGTTACCAATGTTTGTGTGTGTGAGGGGAGACCAGAAACAGAACCGGACACTTTATTCACAATCCGTTCAGGTTTATAGGTTAGCGACAACTCGCAGAATCGTGCAAACCATGCAGCACGATTATTATTACATCAGTCAACAATGGTAGAGTGGCAACAGGTACGTTCACATAATTGATATGCAGTGCCTATAATGTAATGGACAGCTTAACAGTGCGGACATGAGCAGATCATCTGAGATAGAAACAATATGGTGACAGCTATAATATTGGTCAACTTTAATATAATAAAAACTATAATATTGGTCGAAGAATTGTATCGGTTTTCAAATTACAAGATTTATCCAAGCCTGTGCTTTAAGTAGGTGTACTTTTACCAGACTAGTTGTATAGTTTGGTGGAAGAGAGTTACAAAGGAACAAGGTGGGTTTGTCTGCGGTTGTCTGATCGACTTGTAGGTGTCCAGCCGAACAGATCCTGTGGTGTACGGCAGTGAGTCACCCGCCACCAGCCACGAGGGTAATAATGTCGTTCTGCTCCAGGAGGCAATGGAGAAGCTACAGTGACTACATGTTCGGTCACAGTCTTTGTCGTGGTAACGGCTATTGTTGACACAGCCATTCAGACGACCACCGCAGCTCAATAAATGAGATCTGCTGGATCATTGTCTGCATGATAGTTTCAAGAAATCTTACATTTTGTGCGAGCAATAAGTGACAATAATGAAGGTCTACAACACTTGGCCTATCTTCTGTGGATTAACAAACAACCACATGAACATAACAACCAATACAGATTTTCTATATCGTTAGCCTCGTAGCATAATTGCCTAAGTTATATTTTAAGGTTCATCTTGTATTTGGCTTAAAAAATGCCTGAGTCAAATACTCAGGCAGATCGTGATGACGGAATGTAAAAAGCACTCTGATTGTCTTAGGATATAGCCCATGAGGCACAGTGAATCAGCAGCATTAAGAGAGTAGTTAGGTTAGACATCACAATTTGGCCAAAATATGACTTCGGAAATTATGCCATGAGGCTAACGATCCGCTGTTGCTGCTCTCATAGAGTCTAACAGGAGGCATGAACCACCAAGGGAATTGTGCAGCAGTTTACAATACGTTATATTTATTGTCATATAATGACAGCCCTCCTAACTTGGTAAACGCTATTTCAGTTGGTGCATGGAAATGTCTAGCGAAGCTGAGGAGTGGAAAGGTCGTAGAAGGTTCGCACTGAAGACGATTGCTCCGTTGCATACAGAGGGCGGATCTACATTGCGTTGTCAGACTGCCTGACAGTGTCAGCATTTAGTAACCCACATAGGTGAACGCCACACATATGAAGACGAGCCTGACGAAACGCAATGGAAGGGTTGTCAGAAAAGGCACCTGCAATGTATGAGAATTAAAACAATATTTTTTTTGCTGTTGCCGTGACTTTTCTTCCTCTTTTGCAGAGTCAGCTGCGTTTCCAACAGAAATTCACAGCAACGTCAAAATCACATCACTGCTTCGCTTCCTATCAGAGCTTCGAGGTACACCGTCCCTGGCTGTATTTACAGAAGGGCGCTACCATGGTCATAGCACGACAAACTGGAAATTCAAAAGTAATTGATTCTGTGACTAGATTTAAAAATTAAATGGAAGGTAGCTGTGTTAGGCATGATTTTAGGTATTTTTTTCTTTGGAGATCTATATGCAGATGGAGGGGGCTAAAGTTCCTGTTTTTTCGATCCCTCCCCTCGAGAAGTCTTTCCAAACAGCAGTTTTTCATATATTTGAAGCAGAATATTTTCTGCCTATGATAAATTGTTGAGTGCATTTTGTTAAGGCCTTTTGTGGCTTTTTTATGCTTATTTATTCCAAAGGCAATTCCTTTCCTCTTGAATTATGGGATCAGAGAAAAATGTTCAAGACAGACAGTGCGGTAATTACTAGTCATGTTCTACCCTGACCAAATTTGAATGGGTTTAATAGTGTAGCAGTAGCTTTGGGAGCTTACCTGTATTTTTTAAACCCCAGTGCCTCAACTGTTTTTTCAGCAATATTTAAGCAGGGTTCGTTTCTATTCAGTTAAAATTCCCGAAAATACAGTGTTTCCCCTCTACGCAGCGGCGGTCATGAAATATGACCGCCGCTGCTGAATTTCATTTTTTTTAACAAGAGGAGAGGAGAGCCTCATCTTATCTCTTTAAAATACGAATGTTATATTATGTGTTGTAAAATTCCCTTTTTCTTTAGAAAGTTCTCAAAAAAGAAATTCGAATTAGGTGCGTTTCCATCAACGCAGTGCAAATATGTTTTTGAATGAGTTTCTGAAAATGGTGTTTTAAGATGGTACACATGTAAATATAATTTCTAAGCCCATGCTGCAAATATAACAACAAAAAAAACATTTAAAATGTTGATACATGATTGTGGACTATATGGAAATAGTACCACTCCAGGTCTTCTGGAAATGTTTTTGGTCGCTGTGTCATAATTCAGCTTAATTTTTAATATAATGTTGCTTAAGGCACACTCATTAACGAGAAAATGGCACTGCATGTTGAAAAGGTGGCTGACCCCTGATAGACATTCTCGGGTCACCCAGGTGTCAAAGGTGACTTTGTTGGTATAATTACTCGACCTGCGTATGCGCGAGATGGTACATCCAGAGCTAAAGCACCACCTCTGGCGGTCAGTAGGAATGAAATAGAAAATCCTCTCATAAGTCCTGATATATAATGGAATTGCATTGTTTTCCATCTAAAATAGCTCTAATGTTTTTTCCTTCGATGAGAGCAAGGAAAAGTTGTACCTCTTCAGCGGTCCACACGTATCTATTATTCACATTGGCCATCTGTTCCATGGACGTATTTAAAGGATACATTGTACATATTTAAAATTCGAAATTCGTCGCAGCCTTTATACCACAGATACTCCAGGGTCTATAGCATATAACCGCGTTTTCTGATTACAGTTTGATGCATTTTCCACAATGTACCAGCTCTCGTTTTGAAGGCTGAACAGACAATTTGACTGGAATTACTTAGCAGGTGTCCATATATCAGGGATTAATGGACACGGTATAATTAAAGGATATGCAAACATAGACATCCTGTATCATATATATATATATGATACAGGATGTCTATGTATACAAACGCTTAAATATATATATATATTGACGCTACAAGTTGATGTTGGCAGGGTTGCTATGGCCAGTCGTTATGCGGAAATCGGAAGGACGTTATCAGTCCCGTGTGTTCAATGTTTGCTACGTCACAGCTGTTTCGAAAAGTGTGTTTCAATCTCAGATTTTGCGCATTTATTCTCTTTCGCATTTCTCAAAAACCACCTCAAGCGAGCGGATAAACTTTTTTGCGAATTAGAGGATTTTTATGCGAATTTTGGTGTTTCCATCACCGTTTACTGATTCGATACTTCAAAATGTGCATAAAATCAGAGGGATGGAAACACAGCTAGTGAAACATTTTTGAGACACAATTGACACCTCTAGCTAAATGTAGTAACCAAAGAACCAGCTACAACATTGTTTTCATCCAAACGAGTCGTCTTTAGCGAACGGTGAATTGCATTGGCTTCTATGAGCTGTCGGCTTTCAGCCGCGAGCTTAGGGACCGTCTGCAAAGTGCAAAACTGAAAACGACCACAATGGTAAAATTTCAATAGCGTCGCCATTATTGACTCTAGAGCCCCAAAACTCTTTCCATAGAAGCATGCCATCTTTATGGTCATACTACATCCTTTAGCTAAGGTTCTGTGTGTTAGCTAAGGTTCTGTGTGTTAGCTAGTGGCGTCACCATTATTGACTCTAGAGCCCCAAAACTTGTTCAATAGAGGCATGGGGTCTTTCGGTCCTGCTACAGCCTTTGTGAGGGGGAGAGGGGAGGGAGTGGGAAGATGCATGGGTTGGAGGAACAGACCTTTTCGATTGTTGTAGTATTTGTGTTATGTGATTTTACTGTATCGGGCGGTTGTTGATATAATATATGTTTTGTTAAATATATGTCAATAATGGTTTTAAAGATTATACTTATTATGTTCAATCTCTCCATATTTCCCCTGCTCATTACTGTGCACAAATGTACTGTATGTACACCCTTCTGGTGGCGGCAGACACATTGCGAGCGGGAAAAAACATTTCACCTCCGCTGTCGCAACTCCATCCTAGGGGAAACACTGAAATGTAATGTCTAAAATACTAATATTTGGTTACTAATGATTGAAAATGGGTTCTCATGGTATATCAAACCGAAGGTCAGGAGCACCAAATAGGACACAAGGCCATTTAAAAGGGTTCACTTAGTTCACACAATGCAGGATCAGCAGTTCAACACTCAACAATAGTCGTCGCAATATTTGTCAACATGAACAACGTTCTGCAAAAGCCGTAACAGAACAAAGACTTGGAGCCTGCGATGTAAATAGGGGCTCGATGCCAAAGCTAGCTGCATCCCTGGGTCGAAACCATACATCAATACCAAACCGAGTTAAGATGGTATAAGGTAAGAACTTTATCGTGTGAATAACGTTGTCAAAGTAGAACACAGGAATGAATGGCGAAGATGAAACATTATTAAGTGCATGAGAATAAGTTAAACTAAAAAAGATACAACTTCCAACAATAACTCAATACCCCAAAACATTATTTTCAAAGTAAAAAAATATATGGCCAAACAAATAAAAAATTTACGTCAAAGTATCTAGTGTAAGACACTGGCAACCCCAGTGCCAGGAATAGACTGCAAGAGCTGACATCAAATGCCGCGTTCTAAATAGAGACAGCCCAAAGTCGTTGTGTGACCAAGTAAAAGTGGATGCATTGCTATCACATAACGGCTTCGCTGTGTATCTAGACTGTGAGGTCCACATTTAAGTGGAAACATCTATGCATTGATATCACACTGATATCAACTGCTTGCACATGCACAAAGGCAGCCAATTATGCATAACGGCCTACATACACAGAGGCATATACATTAGCATAAAGAATAACTTAAAGCTTTTCCGCCTGCCATTCCCTCTCCCATCCTTGTTACTCCACTGATGCCCCTCTCTGCCCCCCTTTTCTACCTCTCTTCTTGCTCCCCATCTTCCCCCTATCTCCCTCTGTCCCCTCTCTCTTCCTATACACCCTCACCTATCTTTCCCTATTCCTATCTCCATCTCCCCTCTTCCTTGTTATTAAAGTGTCTCTCTCTCCCCCTTTCTCTTCTCATCTTCTTCCTTTCATTCATTTCATCCCTCTCCCCCCTCCCCATCCCTCTCTCTCTCTCTCTTTAACTCCCAAACTCCATCCTTCTCCACCTCAGCCTCCCTCCTCCTCTCCTCATTAATCCACAAGTGCTCTCCATCGCCCCCTCTCTCTCCTCCATCTTTTTCTGAATGAGTGAAAGAGAAAGGGGGCGTGAGAGAGCGTGGCCGGGGGCATCGGGTCCATCGGTCTAATGGTGAGAAGTGAAAGTCAACAAACTAGAATAACTGAACAAAAAGTTCCAGAGGACTGAACATCGATTTGACTGATTGTCTAACTTGAAAATAAAGCGCATAAAAACGATACAAAACTTTACCATCAGCTGTGTCAGCAATATATCTCCACACAACAACAATTCCTACAGCAGCGCACAATAAAACAGATTACAATATGCACAAAGTCAATAAAATGGGAACGGAGAAGGATTGGTGTGGACACGTTTGTCGTAATAAATGTCCGCCGTTACTTTTGCATAACATCAAAATGACACCCTTGCGTGGGCAATCATAGCGGCATTCATTATGTCGGTGGTTTTCATTTGATACGAGTCAACGCGGTCAGTTGTGCTCGGGGCCTTTATGGCTCCGACGCGGCAGGGTGAAGCCCAACGCCACGAGAACAAAACAACCTAAAACCCTCACCCATTTAACGGCCATTTGCTCAGCAGAAGGAAGCAGGATTTATTTGGATGACAGCGCTGGCTGCGCACGTCCATTACCGATGAAGGGAAACCACTTCCTCCCCCATTAGAGACTTGAGGCAGCAGCCTCAGTCTGCTCCACGTCCGAGTCCCCATTGCTCTGTCCCCACAAGACTGTGTTTTCAACTGTGTGTGAGCGCGCAAGAGAGAGTGAACGAGTGTACGTTTGTCCATAATAGGCAGGCCTCATCCGTGTCATTCCAGCCGTTTAAATATTACAACAATTTCATGTGAGCTGAATGAGAGCCATCATGGACTACCTCACATCACCCCCCCCCCCCCCTCATCACTCCTCTCTCATTTCATCCTGCTCTCGCACGCCAAGTCTCTCCGGTCATTTCCCCCCCCCTTTTACGGGTCCCGAATGCACCACTCACTAAATTATCCAGCGCTTAACGCTTGACTGAAGGGGAGCGGAGATTCGGTTTAAGGAAATGTGCAGCGGCGCGCTCGTTTGTTCCAAATGAATTTCCTCGTCCCCAAAAACACAACATTAAGATGATGAACTTGTAAGCGGAGGAGAGAGGAGCGAGAGAGGAGAGAGAGGAGCGAGAGAGGAGCGAGGAGGCGAGATTGCGGGAAGAGTCGATAAGGCGTTAAACTTGAATAGGGCCACATTGAACACTTTTGTATGGCTGTCCGTCAACTGAATCAGACACACACACACACACACACACACACAGTCCAATGGCTATCAAAGTAACCCGCACACACACACATAAATATACAAACCAAAACATCTATCCAAGCCGCCTCCCTCAATAACAGTCACACACAAAGAATAACAATAGATCCTACTGCCTACACCAACATACACCCACCAATGCAATCTGTCCAAATGTCTACCACGCTAACAGTAACACAGCCCACACACCGATGCATGCCTGACGGTCTACCACTAACCCACAGAGGGCATTAAAAAAATAAATCGCCTCTGTAGCCCACTAACACAATTCCACCACATATCCCATTAGTGTGCACAGCAACACACACATCTCCCACTTACACACCAAAAAAAGATATGTCCAACAAATCACCTCCAATACACACAGAAATACACACAAACACACTATGTACAATCACCTCAGGCGAACACAAACACACTACACTATCCAATCACCTCAGACTACCACAGAAAGACAAATACACAATGTCCAATCATCACCGACACACACACACACACACACACACACACACACACACACACACACACACACACACACACACACACACACACACACACACACACACACACACACACACACACACACACACACACACACACACGTACTCACTCTGTGATTTCCTCTGTGACTGTGTGCTCCACCTGGAGCCTGGAGTTGACCTCGATGAAGTAGTGTTTCCCGTGCTTGTCCACCAGGAACTCCACTGTTCCTGCATTCTCGTAGCCCACCTGGACAGGAGCAGAGGGGAAAAACAGGTCAGCGTGTGTTATCGGTGTTTGCGTGCGTTAGCGGTGTTTGTGTGTGTTAGCGGTGCTCCTGTGTGTTAGCTGAGCCTCTGTGTGTTAGCTGAGGCTCTGTGTGTTGGATGTGGTTTTGTGTGTTGGCTGTGGTTCTGTGTTTTAGCTGAGGTTCTGTGGGTTAGCTAAGGTTCTGTGGGTTAGCTAAGGTTCTGTGGGTTAGCTAAGGTTCTGTGGGTTAGCTAAGGTTCTGTGGGTTAGCTAAGGTTCTGTGGGTTAGCTAAGGTTCCGTGTGTTAGCTAAGGTTTTGTGTGTTAGCTAAGGTTCTGTGTGTTAGCTAAGGTTCTGTGTGTTAGCTAAGGTTCTGTGTGTTAGCTAAGGTTCTGTGTGTTAGCTAAGGAACCTAGCTAAGGTTCTGTGTGTTAGCTAAGGTTCTGTGTGTTAGCTAAGGTTCTGTGTGTTAGCTAAGGTTCTGTGTGTTAGCTGAGGTTCTGTGTGTTAGCTGAGGTTCTGTGTGTTAGCTAAGGTTCTGTGTGTTAGCTAAGGTTCTGTGTGTTAGCTAAGGAACCTAGCTAAGGTTCTGTGTGTTAGCTAAGGAACCTAGCTAAGGTTCTGTGTGTTAGCTAAGATTCTGTGGATTAGCTAAGGTTCTGTGTGTTAGCTAAGGTTCTGTGTGTTAGCTAAGGTTCTGTGTGTTAGTGTGGCTGTAAGCTTTAGTTGTGTGTTGGAGTATTGCGCTATAGTGTGAAGCTCAGCTGGGACAACAACAATGTCTGTGGGTTGCATAAAAACGGGGTCAGTGTGTTACAGATACCAAGAACATTGCGTGCATGTATATTGTTAAGCCGCTACAAGACCATCTCAAACCAATGAGACATAACCCAGAGAAATGCTGCAGAGAAGAACATGTGCTAAGGGATCCTGCTGCCCTGCTCACCCAGCAGAGCATGACGAGTGAAAAGCTGAGGGGATCTGGCCAAACTGAACAAGAAGAGGAGAAAAGAGACCCTATAGGGCCCACCACACTGGGGGCAAACAGCACTAGGGGTCGGCCTCACTGGGGGCACACCTCACAGGGGGCCGGCCTCTCTGGGGGCCGACCTCTCTGGGGGCCGACCTCTCTGGGGGCCCCCCAAACTGGGGGCCCGCCACACTGGGGGCTCAGGAGCAGTGGTGTAGTCTACGTGATACGCAGGTATACGCCGTATACCACCTAGGAACGCACCAGGATTTGCATATACCCGCTTAAAAATGTGCACGGATACGCATCAATCGTCTTGTGACAGATCATTCACTTCTGTGTTTATTTTCCGCAAATACCGGTTGGGTATAACTGCAATAAAATACTTTTAGCAGGGGAAGTTATCTCCTACATTCACCATTCATAAAATTCCTCCTGCGTGCTCGCGCTCTGCCCTGTTACGAAGCGCGAAGCTGCCCCTGCATCTCTGCATGTTAGTTGGCGGGCCGAGCCCCTCCTTCTCGCGCTGTGTTTAGCAACCCACACAGATTGAAAGATAAACGCGGGAACAAGTTGCTGCAAGTTGACCCTGCAGCAGCAGATGCCACTACCAGGGCTATGGAGACTAGCAAAGACACAACAGAAAAGGGTGTGTGTGTGTGTGTGTGTGTGTGTGTGTGTGTGTGTGTGTGTGTGTGTGTGTGTGTGTGTGTGTGTGTGTGTGTGTGTGTGTGTGTGTGTGTGTGTGTGTGTGTCCAGTCCTCCCATATTAATGTGCAAACCACATAACAAGTAGTCAACAGAAGACAATGTTTTAATCCCACTGTATATCTCCTTGTTACTTTTAGATGTGAACCCCTGGCCAGCCTTTCAGACTGGGTGTCAGGTTAGGGAATTTAGAAACAGGCATCCTTGGTTAGAGTGGAGGGAAAAAAAGTTAGGTAAATGTCAGCCAACATGCAGTTGGTATACACAATTGAAATTCATAATGTTAATCACTATGCCAATGAGAGTGTGGTGCAGTAATTTCACACTTTTACACAATTCAATTACTGTATGGTATGTTAGATAACAGTAAGAGCTAAAATTAGAGCAATTGAAAGAGTGAAACATTAGTCTCCTGTCATCTCCTCCTCATGCACTGGTTAGCCATGGTTGTAAACAGTTCATTCAATTATTTTGAGTAGATTTTGTCCTTGTTTATCATGTGCTATTGCTACTATAGATATATAGGCCCCTCCTAGCTCCTAGATTTTTGAAGGGTCCATGAGCTAGACACCTCACCCTGACTGCTCCCGAGGAGCTGGCTGTCGCCTTGTATGGTTGACACCGCCGTCGGTGTGTGAATGTGTGCATGAATGAGTGAATGTTAAGCAATATATGGTAAAGCACTTTGAGTAGCCGTTGGTTGGAAAAGCTCTACATAAATGCAGTCCCTTTACCGTTTATTTACCAAAACAACGTAAACTGAAGATGCAAACAATGTCATGAAACTAAACTACCTGGTCTCCCCAGAAAGAAATAGGCCTACAAAAATACTGAACCTAAGGTTTATTCTCTGATCACAGATGAGGCTGATCTTCGTCAGCATAGCAGCCAGCTATCTCCCTCCGCTGGCTTTTTAAAGCACAGGTAGATTAAACAAAGCTGCGCACAGCACGACAAACGTTTGCAAATAACGTGTCATGTACCGTGTGGGGTGTGAAAGAAAGCATGTGTTTAGGGTAAACATGAAATCGGTGTAATTGCAATAAAATAAAAAAAAAGATAAAGATCCATGAAATAATTAATCATATTCTCCTCTCAGAGTACCCTTTCGTAGTATCAATTTTCAAGGAAAAAGAAAAAAATCAATCGCCTTTCACAGCCAATGTTATAAAAAGACCACAGCTCCTAAGCCTCGGACATCCCCCCAAATCATGTTCTCCAATAACCCACCCAATCCCCTTTCCTCTCGGCACATCCACACACTCCCTCTGGTCCAGCGCCGAACAGAACTACACAGCAACAGCCATTACCGTGCTGATCGCTCAAACGTTTAAGGCCCCCCGTTCTACCACCAGGTGGGATGTTGCTTAGCCGTTTACCCGAAAATGTAGCCCTTATTGTGACAAACCGCATCAGGCAGTTCGACCCACCAGCCCACCCAGTGATTTGACTCACCGTAAGGCTAATTCATCCCTCGTGTATCCAGGGGGGACACTGCCATTTGTGATGTCACTAAAAATGTTAATTTTAATAATGGCTTGTAATGGCAGATTTATATCACGACGGCTGGCAAAATGTGGGCTCTTTGATACATTTAATTCCACAAGTTGCCAACGCCCTATAAGTGTTAAGAAAGCGTAAACGAAAGCTTTGTAAAATGACCAGCCATGCACTTGCTGTCAAAAAGCTGGTGGAGAAAAATGTGCAACGTGGATGGTTCCAGAAGATTGATTGTACTGGCCCCATCGACGGGCATGTTCAGCAATAAAAGTGAGCCGATATCACCCAGACGGAATACATTACCCTTACTTTCTGTCATTTAGCGGATGCTTTTATCCAAAGTGTATAGGTGAGGCGGGGAAGCAACGCTTACAATCAATAATGAATCAGGCACGTTCCTGGGACGGTATTTCCACTTTAAAACATAGCATTAGGCACTGGCATTATAACAGAAGGCATAGGGGTCCGCCGAGCAGACTACGAACAAAGCATACTCGCTACGACTACTCAAGAATGCCTCAAACGCACTGCCCGTATTTGGAATGTTTCTATCATTTCCGTTTCACCCAATGCTAGCTTTTACACACATGACCCAAAATATCTAGCCTTGGAACCAGAGGCATCTGCAAGCTCATGTTTTATTTGCGCTGTCGTTCCCACTCAGACAGATTTCCCGCAGACCTGGCCAGGGACAATCTCAAGCATCTGTCTAATATGGGGAGGGTTTGATATGATGCCTGCACAGAGAGGCGCCCTATGGGAGTGCCATTGGGGCGTTTTCAGAAGCAACCAAGATGGTGGCTTCTGATGGATCACATTTTCATTGCTCCGATTGGTTGTAGGTCTATCCATTTGCGGCCAGAGGCTTTCTGGTCCTCACCAGTTGATAACGGGCCTCGGATATGTGAACTGAGAGAATAGAGACTAATTTGCATTTGCGAATTGCTCTGGCACGACGAGCATGACAAAATGTGTGGTGATATGGACTTTACTATTTAACCAAAAGCTGGTGCCTGCAGAAAATCCCTGAAAGACTGTCTGGGACCATGCATTTCAATGATACCAGGGCCCCACTGTGTATTGGAGAATTTCATAGATGGGTAGAGACAACCTTCTGTTTCAGAAACTTTTATATTCACCAGAAAACAGGCCACCAACAGCACAGAAGCAGGTCTCTTTTGAAAGATCAAATGAAAGTCGACAGCACAAATCACAAAGAACGAAGTGGAGAAGTGTTTCTTGAGGAACGCAACCAAACGAGGGCGATGAATGGAAAACTAAAAAAGAACCTTGATTGGACTGTAGTTGTTAAAGAGGTGCCCATTCGCCTGGAGGACTTCTATGATCAATAAAGTTTGGCTTGTCTAAAAGTACTCACTGTCAACGCCATCAGAACCAGAACAGAGGGGGAGAGAGAGAGAGCGCGACCAAAGATGAAACTCTGTAATTAGGATATAGCACGAGAAAAGAGAGGAGTCCTCAAAACACAAACAATGCATCCGTCTATTAACATAACGTAAAAATGATGAATATGAGAGATACTGCGGCCAAGGGCTAGGCCTAGCATACAGGTAGCATGCACGCCTGTGTTATGGTTTCAGTCGGGTGACTCAACACCTGCTTTGCGCACATTGGCTGGTTATTAGTTTCATAATTGGCGGAATAAGCAGCGCTCTAAAGAATAGCACGCACACACACACCTGAGGGCGTTCAGTTAGATTAGCATCAGAAGAAAGATACACAGCCCAGTACTATGGCATCAGTGTCACTGCAACCAGATCTCACACACACACACACACACACGGTTTATTATATTCTATGGTGGAAAAGCCAGATAGACCCATTACCAGTCACCTGACCACACACACTCACACAACGTCTATGTCCACAGAATAATGCCCAGAATATTAAATCATGCAAACGATTGACGGCAAGCAGAGCCTTGAGAATGAATGTTTATTAGAGAGATTGTAGCACACAATAACTCAATATACACACATACTGCCAACACACTAATTTGCCAAGATACAACATCAATCCACGGAAGCTGGAAGTACGCCTGGCATGCTGTGTGTGTGTGTTTGAAGTATTTGTGTTTGCAGTATTAGTGTGTGCATGTGTGGGCAGTATGTGTGTGTAGTGTGTGTGCATGCATGTGTGTGTGCTTGTGTGTAATGTGGGTATTATCACCAAGCTGTTGACGAATATGGAAGCTATCACCTGAAAAAATATATGATAAATAGACAATCTGGGTTGAAGTAAAGGCACACGTTTTAGTTCCCGTTAACCTTGCCAGTGTTGAGGTCCATCTTTCATCTGTTATCTGTGAGAGCATGATTGCAGCCATGAATGACTGCATTGCAAACTTGTTTGTTCAAGTGCTGCAGGGGTGAATACGCATAGCCCCAAGGCCTTTCTAATGGCTCCCTGCAGCTTGCTGTGCACTCAGTGTGGTGAAAAGGACCCCCCCCCCACAAACACACACACACCTCTCTCCCTCCCTCCCTCTCTCCTTATTCCTACTAATTGGACTACTAGTACTAACTGCTTCTCAATCTCTCCTTCCTGCCATTTGTTTTTCTCTAACCCTGCCCACCATCTTGATGACTCTCCCTCCCTCCCTCTCTCTCTCTCTCCTCCCTCTCTCTCTCTCTCCCCCTCCCCCTCTCCCCCTCTCCCTCTCCCCCTCTCTCCCTGACGGTCAGCGAGGGCTGCGGTGGCGTATTGGATCTAGTGTCTGCTGCGTCACCCCGGGTTCTGGCGGACGGATCAATGGGCCATTGAGGGCGCACCGGAGACGTCTCAGGAGCTGGGGGACCCGCACGGACTAGTGAGGGACGCACGGGTTCAAATATGGATGCTTACACGCAAGACCCACACAAAGCAGCGCAGCCTCCGACTAATTAATAGGCAGTTGATTAATGTTGAATGACAAGTAGCTTTGAGTGTCTGTGAGGGATAGAGAGAAAGAGAAAGTGCTGGAGAGATGGACAGAAGGCGAAAAGGAGCACAAGAGAGCGAGAGATACAAACAGATGGAGAGGGAGCAAGAGCGAGGGAGAGCGAGGAAGAGAAAGAGAGAGAGTGTTTTGCATTATTGAGCAAGAACATTCACAAGCGGTTGGAGATGATTACAAGGACAGAGGGAGCGAGCGAGAGATCCTGAGGGAAGAATAATTAGATAGATGGATTGCATAGAGGATAGGATTAAGCGGGAGAAAGAGATGAAGACAGTGATGAGTGTGTGTCTTCACCAAGAGAGAAGGACAAATCTAACCAGTTAAGGTAGATTATAGGAGGAAGGAAGGAAGCAACGAAGCTAGCAAGCAAGGAAGGACAATGCTCGGGCAGTGCGTGCAACACCGTTAAAGCTGTTGACAAATCCATGCCCTGATCAATGTCATTGATCGCCTAAATAACAAGGCAAGGACAATGTCATGCCCGCTTGTGTGTGCGTGTGCATGTGTGTGCATATGTCTGGGTGTAAAGGGATTTCAACGGTTGGTTAATGGTTTTAAACACCTGATCAATGCAACAGCCACTCTCGCCGGGGGGGACAAGTAGAGCCATTAGAAGTCCTTAAACTCCCGGGAGGGAAAAGACAAGACAACCCTCCCAACTAGTATCGTCTCTGAACCCTTTCCTTCTCTCCCAACTCGTTTCCTTCTCTCGTGCCTTTCCGCACCACCTCTCTCTTTCTGTCCCCCTCTCTCCTAATTGCTTTATTGGCATGCCATGTTTTGGCAGGGTTCCTCTGGAACATCATCAAAGCATGCTCCACTCATGACATTGTAGCACATTGATTGCGTTTGTGGGTGCCATACAAAACACAAAATTGACAACAACCACCCATGTAGAGTCTATTTGAAGACGAAAAGGGGACCGTCCTAAAAGAGCACCTTGCAAACAATCCATCCATCGAATTATTTATTCCATCATCTATCTATACAGAGACAGAGACCGACAGACATGAAAAATACACAGAGACCGACAGACATGAAAAATACAAAACAAGGACTGAGATTGAGGAGGCCTCACATTATGAGGAGAAAGAATGGAGCCACAATAAGATTGTAGTGAGCGATGATTTCAGACTGTGGAGGACAGCGACGCCATCGCTCGGCCACCAGAGTTCAAAGACTTCAGTGTGACCAGCCACTGCATGCAGAAGAACAGATTGAGGCAAAGTGTCGCTGTTGCAACATGACATGTATCAAAGTGGAGAAAACCATAAGAGGAGCTTCTGAGGCCTGACCTGGACGGGCGGCAAGGACACAAGGACATAAACCTTATTTCGGCGCCGGCCTCCGTCCTCGCCCGATGCTGGCGTCACCTCCATGTTTAATGTCATGTGGAACGGCCCCATGGCAACCGACCTCCAGCAAACCGTTAAGGGTGACCGGAATGTTCTTCATACTTAGCTGAATGTCCACCAGAGACCACCTACACACACACAAACTCTAAATTGATAAATACTTTTGGTTAAGGGGGCCGGGGACATGGGAGGGGGCCATTAACGTTTGGCCTAGAAAGCGCCACTGGCAGACTGAGATTTCTGAGGAGAGAGAACATTTCTCAGAAGCTTCCGGCAAGCCGATGGTGATAACACACACACCCACCCCTACCCACCCACCCACACACACACCCACACACACCTGGCTTGGGGTTTACATATCAGACAGGAGACATAAGCCTGGAAAAAACAGCTAATGGGACAGGATTAAACAAAAGAATAGTAAAAAGGGAGGGTAAAAAAAAGAAGACTTGGAAGTCTTCTGTCACCATGGCAACTGTCCCGCTGTCATAGTTTGACACCAAGATGCAAGGCTTCTATGGTAATAAGGTGCGTGTGTATGAGATCGCCATTTCATTCCTGTTCAAATACTCTCAGTATAATTTACGATTTCCACTCCCCGACTCCCCTTCCGTCCCCGATGTATGTTAATCTCAATTGTCAACATATCTCTCTCTTCCCCCCCCCCCCCCCCCCCCCCCCCCGCTGCATACGCCCAGTGACTCTATGAAAGAAAAAATATTAATATTTCTTGAATAGCAAACTTGGAAAAGTCTAAACAATTTGACTGACATGTGAGGATAGATAATCTTGTGAATCATTCACTTCTCTCTTTTGGTTCCGCAAAACTTTCCAACTGCCAATTTTAAGGCCGAAGGCTAAAGCAAAAAAAATTAAAAAAGTAATCTTGGTTCAACATGCGACAAGCTCTGATTAACTTGAAGCAGTGTGAACAGCACACTTCATATGGACTTTGATGTTTTATACGAAACAGATTTGGGCCGCTATCAATTCAGGGCCTGGGTCAGATCTCTCATGCGTTAATCACCCTAGCATATACTTCCAAATCATTGAGCAGAAGTTTAATACCCGATTTGGATTCCAGTCGATTCAGATACATTAAGGAGCAGGTAGGGGTTACTTGGTGCTACTTGCTCATGGACGCATTCAGGTAGACCCCGGGGTTCGAACCCAGAACCTCAGGAGTAAAGCACCCGGACCACTGCTACACTAATCCTGAAATTACCATAATGCCACATCCCCCACACATTAGAAACACCTTAATTCAGCTTTACAACGCACTAAACCGAGATGAAAATCCTATCAGGGAAACCTCCACATAACCTTTCACGTCTCTCCCTCGCCGTCCAATCCTCCAACGCATTAAGGAAAAGATACAGGGCTGTATCTCTCGAGTGTCTATTGCTTGCAGCCTATTACTGTACAGAGAGTCTCCACTCTCTCTCTCTCTCAGTCTCTCTTAATAAAAGCCGTGCTCTCTCACTCTTCCCTCTCTCTGGTCCGGCTCAATAGATATATCTCCCTCTCTCCCTGTCCCTCATTCCCGTTCACTGGCCTCCTCCGGCTCCTCTCAGTAAATCTCTGGTATAAAAAGGACGGGCGGCCATGATGTCGGAGAGGGAGGTGAAAGCCTTACCCTTTCAATGTTTACTGGAGTGTGTGAGCACACTCGACGAAAGCAAATACATTGACATTAAACGTCCCTTCGGAGTCCTATTCCGCAACCGTTAATATCCGACAAAAACCTGTCCCGTAAATGTATTTCTATAAAAGACATAACGGGTAATAAGACATTCGTGAATCTCCATAAACCACACATTATAAGACTGTCTTCTTTATACGGAGAATAAAAGGCAACTTAGCGAGACATTTTGCCTCGGCAGAGAGAGAGAGAGAGACAGACGCTTGTAAGAAGCAGGGCTCTTATAAGTCGATAGTCTCTGGGTCAGGATGCCCTCTTCTTTGGCTGCTCACCAAAAGGTCTGGGGTTCAAAACCCAATGGCTGAAGTCCATCCATGGGCACCCTCGAGCAAGAACTCCAAACCCCTTCTCGCTCATTATAAGCATCAAAAATGTATTTCGATAAAAAATGAATGTCTACTAAATGACTTGAGGGCATTGATGCGTGGTTAAAGGCTCCTTAAGGGTCTACCAGGCCACTCGGTGGACCGTAGCAAAGGTTGCTGATCTATCCATCATACATCGAGGCGAACACTCCCTAAGGTCACCAAGGCACAGGAAATGGCAGATTTTCAACAGCCCGGAATGGCTAATCAAACTCTCACCTGGTGGTATAATAGGGGCCCTTGAAACAATTTTCTCCCTCGATTCTGTGTATCGGTGCCACAGCCCCCGACCACTACTCGGTCGTTTGTGACCCCAAGAAAGTCTCACATGCTCGTGTCAGAACCTGCCTCTATAAAAGGGGAGTCACTGTTGTAGCGTCATGGCGTCGTTGCCCTGCCAATGTACAGGCACTGTGCGGCTTAGTGCTGAGGAGCCACACCCATACCTAGCAACCATAGCAACCATACCCATAAGTGTGTGGTTGCTATGTGAATGTGGGTGATCATTAGCTCCTTCTCTCATCCTTCCCCCTATTGAATGTAGGAACCTAAATCGATTTAGAGACCTTTGAAGACCATGAACGCCAGCCCGGCCTGGCACTCAAGCAGTGTCTAGACAGAGGTAGGGGTGTCACACTCATGACAAAGCAAAGAAAGGCAGCCACTTGCTGCGACGTCTCTCACCTCCCTCAGCCTCCTACAAGGCTGGGCTCCCTCCAAAAATACTGCCGGGAATTAAACACTTGACGATTCTCTGTGTTTACTGAAAGCGTCTCGAGACGACGGCGGCAGAGGGGGGGCGACCCAGACGGGGGAGAGGAGGGCTCACCCTCGGTCTGCGTCTCAGACGACAGAGGGGGGCGACCCAGACGGGGGAGAGGAGGGCTCACCCTCGGTCTGCGTCTCAGACGACAGCTGTGCGCTCGTCTCTCAAACCTCTGTCATGCGGCGGCGGCCTAGTTTCAGAGGAACCCTCACACCGCTCGCCGCTTGTTCCCCTTCTCACGTCCCTTTCCTAAGCTCCGCCTCCCGTCCTGCTCTCTATCCTGCAGACTCTCCACCTCCTGTCTGCTCCTCTCCCTCCCTCCCTCCCTCCCTCCGGTATTCAGTCTCTTCTTCAGTCCATCCAGCTCCCCGCTGTGGTGACTCTTCCTTCCTCTCTCCCCTCTCTGCCTTCCCCCCGTAACCCCTCCCTCTTGCTATTGTATTCCCTCTCAATACCCCCCTCTTCTCTTCTCTCTCCCCCCTCCCCTTATCTCTGTCCTATTCTCTTGAAGTCCCTCTCAATACCCCCCTCTTTTCTTTTCTCTCCCCTTAACTGTCCCTTTCTCATGTCGTCCATCTTTTCCCCACTCTCTCTCTCCCCCCGTCTCTCTCCCTTCTGAAATCTTTCTCGCTCACTGGAAGTCTCTCTCTCTCCCTCCCTCTCTCTCTCTCTCTCTCTCTCTCTCCCTCCCTCTCTCCCTGGAATTCTCTAGAGCTCTCTGCTAATGGAGCCGTAACGAGGCCACATTCAATAGAGGGATGAGAGAAGGAGCTAATGATCACCCACACACACACACACACACACTCACACTCACACACACACACCAGCATGTCAAGTCACTAGCATATTGTTATGAATATTGCCCATTGCACACCAACAGAAATAGTTAACCATTATTCTACATAGGAATACTGCCTATCACACACACACAAATAGAAACACACACAGTAAACGTATTCAGGATGGAAAAATGGATCTCGTATACAAAATGAATGTGTGTGCGTGTAAGTGTCACAGTGATTGTGCTACACTCCTACACCGCTGCCTCCTGCAAACCCTGAGGGGGACCGCAGAGTGAAACGACAGAGCCACAGAGAGACACATTCTCTTTCTCGCTTTTTCTCCAACGCTCGCCCATTTCGCGATTTACCTCAGAGTGTCATGGCGACACAACTGTGTCTGCTCTCCCACTCATCGAGGGCACACACACACACACACACACACACACACTTCTGTGGACAGAACACACAAACAAACACTTCAGGAGAAACACACTGATGAGGACCAAACAAGCACACACACACCAACCTTGTGTGAGGCCGAGATGGCCGTCATGGGATATCGCAGTGGTGCAACTAAAAACATATGGAAGGAAAGGATATTGTTCCCACGCCCACCTACCCACACACACACACTCGGCACTAGGCAGGAGCAGCCGAGGTACAGAGGGTGATGGTAAGTGTCGCACGGAGAAGGTTAGCGGGGAAGGGATTGGACACAGTGGAAGGACGAATCAATCTGGTGGACAACAAAGACTAAAGACGTGGGAAGGGGAGCCGGGAGGACGGCAAGGAGCCAGGAGAGAGTGGAGAGAGAGCGAGAGGAGGAATGAAGAGGAGGGGAAGAAGGAGTGGAATTATTTAAGCCGAACAGGGAAACAAGAAGGGTAAAAATAGATGTAAGGGGAGGATGAAAAGAGCAGCAGAGTAGTACGCAGCGAGAGGGAGGGGGGCCGAGAGAGAACATCCAGGCTAGTGTTTGTCGCTTGCATTGACGTTAGTCCTCCTTACAACCAAGAGTTACCTTCTTGAGGCCTAATGTTGTGCCCTGATCCCGCCCCCCCCTCCTTCTGACTTATTTTTATGCCACATTATCCTGTGTTGTGGGGGTTATGTTCAAGACAGTGTTTTAATTCTTACAATTTGATGGAGGCCACACCGTTTGGAGTCGCGTGCGTTCCCTTGTAGAGCGAGGAGAAACCTGAAGGCAGCCGATGAGGCAGTGTGTGGATCATCACGTAGGAAGGAGGATGACCAACTACATGAGTCCGTATGGTCCGCCGGTACTCACCCAACGCCGATCGGCCAGTCACACGGCCGAACAAGCACTGCGCTCATTTGCATGAGGTAAACTGAAGTTCAACTTTTGTCCCGCCCCTTCAACGCAACGCAATCCCCTCGTCCGCACACAAGCCTTTTCCAATCCCTCGCCCCCCGCAAGATGGCGTCGGATACATGGTGAACGGGAGGCGTCGGTGGGGCCGCCCAGTCACACAGAGGAGGTTAGCGCTGAAGGGATTGGACACGCTGGAGGGACGGATTAAGCTGGTGGACGACAAAGAAGAGGGAATGGTAGCCGAGGGGAGGGCGAGGCCCAGAAGAGGAATAGAGAGGAGTGAAAGACAGTGAAATAATTTAAGCTGACCAGGGAACCAAGGCGAAAAAGAGCCAAAGAGTTGTCCACAGCAAGAGCGGGAGAGGGCGAAAGAAAATGTGGGCTAGAGTCTGTCACTGGGATCAACATCGCTTGTTAGAAACAAGCGTTACTGTCTCAATGTGATGCAAACGCGCCAGCCAACCAACAACAAATAAATGGAACTTGTTAAAAAGCCGAAGCCGTTTTGAGGACAACAAGAACCAGAGAGAGAAAGAGAGAAAGAGATCGAGAGAACAAGAGAAAGAGAGAACGAGAGAGAGAGAGAGAAAGCGTGTGAGAGAGAGAACGAGAGAGAGAACTAGAGACAAAGAGAACGAGAGAGCTAGAGAGAGAAATAGAACAAGAGAGAGAAAGAGAGAACAGAGGGAAGGAAAGATGACGAGAGAGCGATAGAAAAAAAGCAAAAAGCGATGGAGAGACAGAAGGAAAGCGAGAGCAAAAGAGAAGCAGCAGGAGAAGGCGGCGGGTAGAAAGAGTGAGGCAGACCGGGCGAGAGAGGCAGAAAGTGCTCTGCGGCTCCATTGGTAAACACATTACGCGCTCCTCCCAGACGATTAGAGCAGGGCCAGCCGTAGATAGGGTGCTGATCACAGCAAGTCAGAGTGTTTATGAGGCTCATTGTGCTGCTTTAATATAGCAGCCAGCGAATGGACAGAGAATGGACCCCCGTCAAGCCCATAGTCATCGCCTAACCTCCATCACAAACGCACAGTAGCGTCTCTTGCACGCACACTCACACGCGACTACACACCTAGCCTATTAAATAAGCCCATAACATCGAGTGTGTCCACACACACACCCGCCTTCCTATCTAAAACACATCTCCACACAAACCAACCCTCCCACAACCACCTTTCCACACACAGTATTTTTGCTGCCTTTATTGCGGTGGAAGTGAGGCAATTTTCAGTGTCATTTTCCACCTAGAGCTGTAACCAAAAACACCAAAATGACTAATATAGCATTCCTTCACTCTGTGTGTGCGTGTGAGTGTACGTGCTCATGTGCATGTGCACTGAACACAAAAAACATCCCAGCCCAATTTAATTTCCCTGTAGGCTAATTTTCGCACCTTCTCCTCCATCTCTCTCCGCGTCGGAGAAACCTGCATTTCATTGAACAGTAAAGTGCCATGTTGGCCTGTAACCTTTTTTTTTTTTCATGGGCTGTTTCAAGTTATTTTTAATTAGTTGATTTTTATTCCCCCTTTTTCTGCTTTATTAACGTCATTTTCTTATACAAACAATGTTACATTTTTCCCTTATTTAATCGTGTTTTCTGCCGGAACTTTCATAAAAAAATATAAATAACACTACGAGTAGAAGTTCAGCGTGTCATTACACTAAATGCATACATAAATGCAAATGCATTGATGCCATCACTTTCTTTGGTTTATTTTAGAATCACTAGTTCCTTGTAGGGCCTTTGCCGGCTCCTCTATAGATAGAAATCTGGCCTTATCCAAACCAATTCATAAAGGAAGCCTAAGAATTCCACCACTCTGTTTCTGGAATCTTTGAAAAACCAACTGAAGAGTATTGACAAATGGACAGAATTGGTTAGGTTTTGTCTAAATGTTTTTGGATGCATCAAGTTTTTCCTTACAAATCTGATCCATATCAAATCACAATTTTTTGTGGGTTCAAAATTGTGGGTTCGATCCTGCAACAGGAATCATCAGAATACAACAGCATAGCCTTTAATCATCTATGAAACAAAATGTTCCCTTTTTATTCTTCCTTCTATTAAAACCAAAGTATAAGATTATGCTCTAGCAGGTACATGTGGGAGCGAACAGAGTTCAGTCATTCTGAGTTAAGGAACACGCATTCCCCAGAGGAGGGAAAGAGCAAAGTGTAGATGTACTTTGTAGCATTACCACTTCTACTACTCCAACTTGGTCATTCCACTTAATGCTCTCTCAGCCAGCCTCACTCACCCCCATTGAAGCCCCACTGAATGCTAGCATTTCCTTTCCTAGCCCCTCAGAATGGCAGTAGTCTAAAAAACACGGAATAACATTTATTTTATAAATCCATCTCCACCCTTTCCTCTCAATCTCCTTGATGAAACTAAATATCCTCCTCGCAGGTAATGTTAAAATACTGTATAGTTTTATAGCCAAACACTTTCTGACAAGGCAGTAAAGGAAACAATGGTACCACAAAGACCACTCCAAAGAAAGTATTCTGAATATCTCAGTGTTCCCCCGCAGCTTATGTTATATTTACTCTTGCTTATCCCCCCTTCTTTCCGCATTTGGTTGAATAAGGGCCAAATCTACAACAGTCCAATCGGATGAACCTCAACCGATAACACCATTGACAGATGAAGAGATTCAAACAAGCACACATTGCGGTATTTAGGGAGGTTAAGGATGTAGCGAATGTTTGAAATAATAATAAGTAATTTAGTTCTACTACGACTACGACAACGACGACTACTACTACTACTACTTCTACATTCGCTGACGATCACAAAAATTTATCACTTTAGCTCATTGCTGCGTTAAGCGCAAATTTAGTTGTTTTAAGACGTCTATTGTTTTCTTCATTTGCTACTTTATTAACACTGTTGAGGAAGCCCGTTGCTCAAGCACTGATGATCTCCAGCTCATTGTTCCGATAATTTGCATGTGACAATAGTGGCGTCCATTGAAAAGCCATCGAAAACGACAAAGAAAAAAATTACCAAGGAACGGATACAGATCTCTCCGTCTAATGGAAGGCCCTTTGAATGAAAGTTATTTTGTTTCCTCACGTCTCAGCTCCGAAACACAACAACAAGGCAACGAACCAGGGCAGTCCCAACATTAATGTCTCCTAAATCAGCTTAAATGAACTTTGAGAGGAAATGCCAAAACATGTATGCGTTTGCTTCATGGCAGGAGGGGAGAGACGGTGTAAGAGAGCTAACAGCAGTATAAGCACGATGTAAAAAATATAAATATACATCTGTTCCTCTTGTTAATGCTCCAACAGGCCCACGCTTTGTGGTGACAGGATGTTAGACGTCATGTTTAATCAGTTTCGGCTCTGCGGAAAACATTACGATATTTAACTTGACATAGCTTACATACATACACACACCAACATGTCCATCATTGCAGGCAATCAAGCACACACACACGACAACACAAGGAGGAGTATGAGTCCAGCTGCAAACACACACAGCAGACAGCCGGATAAAGGTGGTAACTATGGCAACATACTGCACACAGCTAGAGATGGATTTTTAATTAGAGTAATATTTAATATATTAGCTAACTAACTAGGTTGTCTGAAGGGTTTAATTATGAAATAATTGGCAAATTGAAAGACAAAGAAAAAATATATATACTCCTTGCAGCCTTTTCTCAACATTGTCACCTTGAGAGTGTAGGTGTTTGACATTTGAAGGCAGGCAGACCCTTGGAAAAAGAACTAGCTAGTCTTGCATTAGGTCTTTTCCATTCTAGCCAAGCCTCTACCCCTGAGCCAACTGAAGCGCCCTCATCATACAGCCTCTGGATTCACACTAGCCTCAGTCAGCGCTGCATGAACCCCCCCCAGAGACCTTACCATTCCCCCCCCTTATAGTCCACACTCCAGGTAGGTGATATCAAATCGACAAGATAGAGAGCTAGTGGTGGCAGAAGACATTGTACAATATAGCGAAAGCACATCTAACTTCTCTGCACCCCGTTAGCAAAAGTGATTATGACCTGTGGCACACAGGTGGCGAGGTCCTGATGAAGGACCCTTCGATCTCAGACGTGCGTCACACGCCTCCACTACTTCATTCTGACTTTCTCAACCGCAGCTGAAATAACCAAGCATTTAGGCCCGCATGCAGGGCCTTCTGCCTACCTGGAGCCCTGGGATTTTATGGCTCTATGCCTTGTTGTCGAAGTTGGTGATTAGCTCTGCACGGGATTAATGAACATGCTGCAAAATGAAGGAGAACAGCCATCCGCTGGCCTCCATGTTGCACTTGGCATGGCTGTGAGACGCAGGGGCGTGGAAGAGGACCAACTCCTTGCTAACTGATCTCCAGCTGGAAGGTAGGAGGAAGAAAAGCAGGCCACGTAATTGAGTAGCATGACCAGCACTTCAGCGGTGCTGAATCTGCTCCCCGCACCACCAAGCGGCGTGCATCGGGTCATCTATTGACAACCGTCGCTATCGCAGATCTGGAAACCGTCAATGAGTTTGGGGAGTTAAATAAATAAATGGCTAACGTCAGTTCTCAGCTCAGCGTCTCAGTGTCAAACCACCAGCCAAGACCCGGGCTGAGGACTGTCTGCAAAGGAATTCGGAAAACCGAGCTCTGCTGTATGGACTAACAGGCCACGTCCTTGGTACTGTTTCCAGGGTGGCAGGGAAGGCAATGTAGCCTCCGCTTGAAGGGTTAGGCAGCCATGACACAAGCTATTACAATTGGATGCTGTAAATGTCCAGGAAGGATCGTATGTAGGGATGTAACCGTGTGGAAATTTAACCTCACGGTTATTGTGACCAAAATAATCCCGGTTTTCGGTATTATCGCCGTATTTTTAAATACCAAAAATATTCCCATACTTGAGAATTAGTCCTCTTAGAAGGTAGGGATGGGCAACGATCGTCGAATAGTCGGAGTCACCTAATATATAGAATAATGAATGTGACCATCGTAATTTATTACACGGCTCTTCGCAATGCTGTTGAACGCTCACTTGCATGGGCCTTCACAACTTCCGGTGGTGAATAATTTTTTGATAATTCACCGTTGCTAAGCATATAATGACCGCTGTCAAGGAGAGTTGATTTTTAATTTTTTTTCTATCGCATCACTCCGCAAGAAGTACAGTAACTTTGAGTACGGCCCAGCTGCAGCCCCGGAGAACAACACCCTGGCGTGACAACAACACAGGCGCGACGGAAGCACTGTGGCGTGACGGAAGTGATTTATTTATTTAACTTCGTTTACACACCGCTAAAGCAGAAACCAAAGATGAACCATGGAAGTAAGTGTGACTGTAAATATGCTTAAGATATTGAGTAATATTCATGTTAAAGCCGTGCTGTGGTTTATTTACTTTTCACTAAATTCAAATATAATAATACTGTGCCCTTTTTGAAAAATTAGCTGCACTTCGTTCATGGAAGTAAGTGAGAGTTAACCCGTTCATAATAATTATTAATATATTGAGTAAAATTCATATTAAAGCCGTGCTGTGGTTTATTTAGTGTCATCCGTAATCACCAATGTGATACTACAGCAAGACAATCTAGTGGCGCTGTCCAAGGTGCAGAACTGGCCAGCGGAGCAGAAAAGTGTCGGTTTCTCCCGGGGAATATCTAATAGGCTACTAAAACCTAGCGTGTATAAAAACAAGGCTATTACTATTATAAGTCATGCAATCTTATGACCATAACGAATACTACAACCAACTGTGAAATGTTACTGTAAATCAATAGTGATCAACTTATGAGTTTTTTGCTTTTTAACCATGAATTATTATAAAAAATTGAAAATAAGAATAAATAGGTCCCCTATAGTGTGTTTATCCTATTGTGCATTTATCTTAAACCAACGCATTCATGCCTACACAAATACCCATTCCACACAAAACCAGTTCACTTTGAAAGATGGATACATTTAATGAGAAGATAAGCTTTGCTATATTAGGTTATGGGTAGGTTATGGGTTTTCTCCAACTTGGTCGGAGAAAACTGGATAGGATATCGAGGTACATGCCTTTTTTATCGTCTAACTTTTAAGGAATAAAATCGTTTTTATATGTGTTTCTAATATTACGTTTTACCTTTATGGTTCAGGCACTTCCACCACAGGCATATGGTAACGACTGTGGGATCTTCATGATTATGGTATACTCAGTCGCAGACTTAAAATGTACTGAACAGATATAACAAAGCATGCGAGTGTCACCAATTAATTTTTTCCATCATAGTATGTTGGTACCTTGCCATGGAGGCACCATTTCACTTTACTGTTGTAAGTAGACATTCAATTAAATGAAAAAGAGCTGACGATTGAAAAGATACGTTTAAAAAAAGGAATGGAGTTTTGACATATGTAAGGTTACTAAATTCATACTTATCATTTTATCATTGTCAATTCTTGGAATATCCCCTTACTTTAGAAAGACATGCCAGTCCTCAGAAAATGGCAGTGCACAGTACTGGAGAACTGCCACCTGGATGGGTATGTTTTTGTTTATTTCAAATTTGAATCTACACCTCAATATGGAGTCAGAACAGTCTCATTATTAATGAATGCACAGAGAAGGATTCACAAATGTATTTTGTGATTTATACATAAATTACTCTTCTCACAAATACATTTCAATACACACACAAATGGATATCGGCATGTATAAATGTAAAATAAATCCATAAACAAAAATAAGTTTCACAAACATATTTCTGATCCACACACAAATATGTCTTGTTTTAAATAAAGGTAATATAAATCCATAAATATATTAATTTAAAAAAGATTTGCAATTTTCATCAAAAATGTATTTGGATGTTGTTACATTTATGTACAAACTGTTAAACTTGAATTTACAAGACGCTTTTCATTTGTGAGCTTGTTTGCATTTGTGTGTGAAACTGTCTGCATTTATGTGTGGATTTTTGAGACTCTCCTGACGTCGCTAGATTCACAAATGCATTTTTTTCAACAAGGAACTCTCTGTAGCCAATCAGATGCCTCCCTCGTTTTCAGCCAATCACATGGCTGCAGTTCCGACCTCTGAGTCCAGCCTCCGAGCCTCCCGGTTCTCTGTCAAATGTCTACTCTATCGGAAAGAACATGGTTTTTTGAATGATCGTACATAACAATCTCTAGGTGGTGAAGAAGTGAATGCTGCGTCACGACACTTTTTCCATCTAATTTCGACTGGGTTTTGGGATTATCGGTGCCGTTAAAGTAGTAAACGGCACCGACGTAAAAACCCAGTCACAGCAGTCATGTGGTTGACTGAAAACGAGGGAGGCATCTGATTGGCTACAGAGACTTCCTTGTTGAAAAAAATGCATTTGTGAATCTAGCGACGTCAGGAGAGTCTCAAAAATCCACACATAAATGCAGACAGTTTCACACACAAATGCAAACAAGCTCACAAATGAAAAGCGTCTTGTAAATTCAAGTTTAACAGTTTGTACATAAATGTAACAACATCCAAATACTTTTTTGAGGAAAATTGCAAATCTTTTTTAAATTAATATATTTATGGATTTATATTACCTTTATTTAAAACAAGACATATTTGTGTGTGGATCAGAAATATGTTTGTGAAACTTATTTTTGTTAATGGATTTATTTTACATTTATACATACCGATATCCATTTATGTGTGCATTGAAATGTATTTGTGGGAAGAGAGTAATTTATATATAAATCACAAAATACATTTGTGAATCCTTCTCTGTGCATTCATTATTAATGAGACTGTTCTGACCCCATACCTCAACCCCAATATCAACTAAATATGTATAATTCCTACAATCATTTCTCTTTATTTATACAGGCACAGCAGAAGGTTTGCACACTTCACGGAGGAGGCCAAACAAATGGCGGCTGGACTACTTCCACCAGTCTTCAGACTTAAGCGAAAAAGAGAAGTGATTTACGTTTCCAGTGACAGAATAAAAATAATATATTGTATAGGCTTAAAATTGATTTGACTGTTTGATTCTTTTGTCAGTGAGTTGGAGCTGATGGCAGTCAGCATGAAGAAGCTATATCTTTATCCTTCTGTAGATTATTTGTATTTGTAAATAAATTGTGAGGACTTGTGTGGTTATTCTTCAATGTACTTTTATATCAAATTATGATGATATCCTTAACAAAAAAATTAATTTGATTCTATTAGACATATTAAAACAATTACTTAATTCTAATGGTCAATTACTTAATGAGCAGTGTGTAAAGTGTTTAATACACTCAATTCCATTAAATAATAGTCTACACACTAAATTAGTATATTTGTCTAAATAACGGTAAAAAATATTAAGCTATAAAAATGGTTACTGACACGTCATAATATTGTTTTATCATGTTAATTTTTTGGTCTAATACGTTTTTGGTCTAATAAGTCTGATTGAGGGACGAGATGGGACAAATAGTTCCAAGTCCAAGAGACCCGTCCTGAAAATAATTCAAGCAACACAACAGACTACACGCTCCCTAACCTCGAAGAGACCTTCGCTGCTCTAGCTGGGTCTAAACGGTTCATCAGTCTTAGACCTCAAGTCATGATATTAACCATTTCAAATGGAAGAAGCAGACGCAAAAGACAGCGTTTCTCACTAGGGTTTTGGGAGTTCAAGTGTATGCCCGAAAACATCTTAAATGCACCATCCACCTTTGAACGGATTATGGAAAACTTTAGGAAAGAAATTAACCTGAAGGAAGTTATTTGGGTCATACTGCAATGCTTAAAGGAATAAGGGATAAAACCGTCCCCAGATAATTTTTTTCAAAAGATTTTTTTTCCGAACACTGCTGTGTGAACCAAGTCGATTGAAGCTGCAGAATGGAGCTATTTATCGTGAGACACAGGATGGTGCAAATATTCAATCAACGTTGTCTTTCTGATGAGCCAAGACCAGTTGCACTACAGGGGCTCTATGATAGCATGGGTCACATGCGTACTGAGAGAACAGTAGACTTAGCAAACGCAAGGTACTATTTGCCCGAGGATGATGCCATCGGTGGAAACAAAGGTGAAGATCTTTGAGTGTTGTGTTCATAGGAAAGCTTTGCCCGAAAGAGCTGCTCCCTTAACAAGTATAACGATTAGTAGGTCTCTAGAACTTGGTTGTACAGGCAATTTATCCTTGGACCTGGATCGGTTCAGTACCAAAGATAAATGAGAACCAACAGATAAATTGACAAAATACGCGGTGGCTGCCAACTGCGAACCAAAACGAAAATATTTAAATCGCACCCTACCTTAAATGCTCGAGACACTAAGTGCTTTGTGAAGCCTCTTGTTCATAAGAACTGTTGTACGAAAATAGTGACAGAAATCTCTCCCTATCAACTAATGTTCGGGAGAAAGCCAAGGCCTGCCAGTCGAGCTCATCCTCGGGCTGCCTGTTAGTTACACCAAGAAGTCTCATTCCCAGTATGTGAATTATCCAAAATTTCGCCTGGAGAAGAGAAAAAAAATTGCAACTTCCAATGCTAAGAAGAACGCTGATCGCAACAAAACTCTTTGACAAACGAGTCAAATAATCTACTCTTGATGTAGCCGATCATGTCCTTGTCCGTGATGTCAAGCTTTGCGAAGACACAAGCTAGAAGACACGTGGGAGAATGATGTCTAGGTTGGTGTCAGACAAGATGGTGACCTACAGGTCTAAACGTTGAGCTTGAATGTAGAGATAGACCAGTAAGAACATTATATATGAGAGGTGCTGCTTCATGTGGGTTTCTTCCGCAAAATAAAAAAGGGAGAAGCCCGTCAAAACACCTTCAGTAAGAAGGCCAAGAACCCGGTAGTGTCCTCTGAATGATTAAGAGGAGGATGATTCATACTCCGAGTTCGGTATCCGTACCTCTTCAGACTGCACAACCTGATGTGTCTATTCCTATCCAAAACACTCACAAATGGAGGAACCCTCCTTGTGTAGTGAGACAACCAGACTTACGCAATCCTGTTTCTCCTGCCAACAAACCATCTGAGCACGGGGGAAGTCCCAGCAGAGACCAGTGAGGAAGACCCATCTACCAAGAACGAAACACAATCTTTAGAACCTGCGAGTATCAACTCAGAAGAACAACCACCTGAACAAGCTATCCTACCTGAGCATGTCAACATAGCTATTAAGGACCCCTTACCTTAACATTACCTCTCATTCAGAGGGCAAACACTGATAGAACCAGCCCCTATTGTACATATGTCTGGAGAGGAGGTAATGTTTCCCCTATATGCACCTGAAATATGACCGCTGCTGCTGAATTTCATTTTTTTAACAAGAGGAGAGGAAAGCTTATCTCTTTAAAATAAGAATTTTGCGCGACGTAAAATAGAACATTCCGTGCGCCATGGACGCTGGATATGCACTTCATATCCAGGTCAATTCAAACATTTGTGAGTAAAGCATATTTAACGGAGAGGAGAGCTCCGTCTTATCACTTTAAAAAACGAATGTTATATTATTTTGCGCTACGGACGCTTCATATCAAGGTCAATTCACACACCTGAGTAAAGCATATCAACGGAGAGGAACTTCCGTAAAATTGGAAATTAATTGGCAGATTCGGAGTTTGCGGTTCTATAGATCAGTGAAACATCGTTGCAACACAATTGACACCTCCAACTAAATGAAGTAACCTAGAGAACCAGCTACAACATTGTTTTTATCCAAACGAGCCGTCTTTAGCGAACCGCGTGCCTAGGGACCGCATGCAAAGTGCAAAACTGAAAACGACCACAATGGTAAAATTTCAATAGCGTCGCTATTATTGACTCTAGAGACCCAAAACTTGTTCCATAGAGGCATGGTCTCTTTATGGTCCTACTACATTCTTTAGTTTTGAAAAATATATCTTATTTTTTAAGGATCTTTTATTTAGGAACAATTTCAATGGCGTTGCCATTATTGACTCTAGAGCCCCAAAACGTTTTCCGTATAGGCATGGGCTCTTTATATTCTTCCTGCAACCTTTAATTTTGAAAAATATATATCTACTTATTTTTAAGGTATGTTTGATTGTAGTAGTATTTGTGTTATGTGATTTTAGGCTGGTTGTTGATATAATATATTTTTTGTTAAATAAATGTAAATAATTGTTTTAAATATTATACTTGTATTATGTTTAATCTCTCCATATTTTCCCTGCTCATTACTGTGCACAAATGTACTGCATGTACTTAGGCCTCAAGAGCCCTTCTGGTACCGGCAGACGCATACAAACCTCCCGGCAGGGTGCACTTTGCGAGCACATAACAAAAAAACATTTCACCTCCACTGCTGCAACTCCATCCTAGGGGAAACACTGCGAGGTGTATGTTTGGAACATCCACAAGTTGTGGAAATGCATTTCCATCGTTCCATCGTTCTACAAGGCAGCATGAGAAGCCTGAGACATTCTGTAGTCCAGATCTGAGAGTTCCTCAACATCGGTGGAACAATCCCTCTGCCAAGGTTTAAGCGAGGCATTTGTTGGATAACTAGAGGGTTTGAAAAGGAACAGCTCATACTGTTGCGACAGAATGTCGCAATAGACACGCAATAGACCGTCCTACCCTTGTCTCTTGTCTATTGTGACCGAAGACGAAAGTTAAGTTGAGAGTAATAGATGCATCCATATTTAACTTGGACGTGGTTTTGTGTTCACTGTATAACGTTTGACGGACAACTAGTTTGGCAAAGATCACCACCTGCCGTATGTTTGAAGATTTCCCGTACCAAGAAGAATAATCAGTTATTGTGGACTAGACACCATAGGTGTTAGTTTCGGGATGTTTCTTTATATACTGTTCGGTTTTGTCTCAACTGCAATAATAACTTTTTTGGTTCAGTGGTTGCAGTTGGATGACGTGCAAGATGGCAAGATTTCCCATTGGATTCCAGATTCAGATGAAATTAATCAACTCTACCTTAAGGTGTAGTAGGACCTGCGTTCATATATGCTAAATTACCACCTCACGTCGTTTGGGTTAAAATTCATCATCTGCGCTCTGTAATTTATTCAGATAACCCTTCGGTAATCTATTGTTTCGATGTTTTTTACGTAATAGTTACCTCCGTATAATTGTATTTATGTTAATCAGCTGAAATATATATCTATTTGATTTGCTTTCCTAGAAAGGTCTACAGGAAGCCGATCCTATATTTAAAGTAAACTGGTGACTTTTGATTAAACATTCACTTTGCTCCAGTAGCCAAACCTATTATTAGTCCATTCAATGATATTGTAGTTAATCTTAATAAGGGCTTCACACAGGATCAGATTAATAGACTAGTGAAGTCAAGTCAATGTTATTTGTATTGCTCATAATCACAACTACAATCTCAAAGAACTCAATAGGTCATTTATGTATGACACCCTAACCCTACCCCCTCAAAGGGCAGGCAAGAACCGCGAAGAAACCTTGAGAAGGAACGCAGTGCGGGGGATCCTTCCTTCCAATTAACAACAATAGGAAAATGTATATAACTATAGAATGAAGTATACCAGAATCATCGTCATCTACACCCCTAGGCCCTATGTCAGGGAGGGCCTCCCGTCTTAACTTGCAGTTATTGTAACCAAAAGCTTATTACTTTTTAATTCAACCATTTTCTTATTGCACCAAGAACCACGCTTCCATTTCCCGCAGATTGTTTTTTCCTTTCTTACAGGACATCCTTAAGGCGCAGCTGTTTGGATGAAAGGCTGGTAATGGGAGTGGAGAGGGTGTGGAGTGGTGGCGCTGAGGGGCGGCGCAGGCTGGCCCGACGATACCGGGTGTCCATAATGGAACTGTAAGAACCGTGGGATGAAGTGGCCAGCCGTCGCTATGACGTCTTTCTGTGTCTCGGCGTGTCTGTGCGTCAGTCTCTCTCGTCCTCCCGTCTGTCAGGGTCGGTCTGCCGTCTGTGTCTGCACCCCGACGTGCATGACCAGGTGAAACGTGTGCACCGTAGAACAGAAGAAATGTCACGACAGCATCTGTATATTTTAAAAGACTGCACGCAAAATAAGTAAAAAAAATTAATCAAAATACTGCACCCACACATTCTCACCACGGCCGTTGAACGGTGAAATAAAGTGCACATTACCAGTCGAAATTGCACAACAATGGAATTCATAGACATTGTCTAAAAAGAAACCGGTAGTAGTTAAGGTTGAGTGCATTCTCATCCGTCTTTGTTCGGCTACAGCTATATTCAGGGGGGCGGGGTGCATAATGAATCCAGTCTTCTGTTTTCGCTCCCCGGCACACAGCCAGGCTCTCTCGTACACACAAATATGTAGTTATCGATAGATTATGTGTGAGGCAGCCAAGAGCTTCGAGATTCCAGGAAGGGCCTGGTGGCGATATACAAACCGGTTAATGCCGGTTAAGGTGTCAGTCAGTGAGAGTGAGAGCGATGGGGGGGGGTGAGAGTGAGTGTGAGTGAGAGAGTGAGAGTGAGAGTGAGAGAGAGAGAGCAAGGTGACAGAGGAACAGGAGAGGGAAAGATGGAGAATAGAGAGAGAAATAGGCAAACAAAAAGGTGACTAGGAAGAAAAGAGGGAAAGATATCTATATTTAGAGGGAGACAGAAAAAGAGAGAGAGAGACCCCTGGTGAAAATCTGTCAACACTGCAGGCTTGGTTACCTACACATGGTGTGTTGCTTATGTTGATTCCTAGGTAACACTAACCCATCCCAACCAATCAGAGAAGGTTTTATACAAGCGGGATCAACCAATGAGGCACATGATGCCAGACACCTCTATGACCATAGGGACGGTTAGAGCACGGCTGTAACAAACTTGACAGTTGGGGGAGCCAGACGGCGGGAAGATGCGCTGTGACATCCCATAATTTCTTCCCCAGGGGGAACACTTGGTGTCTGGAAGATTGCAACCAAGGGGGGGGGGGGGGGGGGGGGGGGGAGTCTCTCTCTCTCTCCCTCTCCTTCTCCCTCCCTCTCCCTCTGCCAACCTCCCTCTCCCTCCCTCCCTCCCTTGTTAGTGAGGGGGGGGGGAGTAGTCTCTCTCTCTCTCTCTCTCTCTCTCTCTCTCTCTCCCTCTCCCTCCCTCCCTCCCTTGTTAGTGAGGGGGGGGGGGGGGGGGGAGAGGGGGCCTTAACGGACGAGCCCGTCGTTGGCACAGATGGAGGAGATGAAAAAGATGCACACACAAACACACACAATCTCCTAAACTGGCGTAATCAGAGATTGCCTCCAAAAAAGCCATTCACAGACGTCTCTTATTGAGTGTGTGTGGAGTCCTCAGAGTACGTGTTCGCCATTTAGGAAGAAACACATCCGATACGGGCACAGAGCAGGTCACCTGCCACGTGCGGGCGTGTGCACGTGTGCGGGCGGGCGTACCTGCTTGGCTAGAGTGACGGAGTCAGTGTGGAGACGGGCTCTGAGGTGGGGGTCCAGCTGGAATGCCGGTGCGATCTCCACCACCTAAAAAAACAACAGCAATGAACTTTATTCAAAACTATTCGCTGCAATAAATACAATTCATTTCACAAAGAACCATGACTTGATTGACCCAAGTTCACATTGAGTTCAGATTTGAATTAAATATACAAAGTCATACAGTGTGTTGTTCAACGCTGGTATTTATTCAGGGGGTCTGTGGTTCAGTGGTTGTACAGACCGGTGGGCAAATACTCAGAGGAGCATCAATAATTTAGTGTCATTTAACGTTTCCTACTTTGCCTGTGGGTGGACAGATGCTTTTTGGGGTATTTTTGTCAAACGAAAAGCAGTTTTATCGGGTTTTGAGCACAAGGTGGGTACGATTCTTGGCTTTATTCGATTACCCCCCCATCGCCCAGCCCTACCGCACATCCACAAGATATTGGATAGAGCCACTGTTGTGTTTTTTATCTCCTTTTGACTCTCGCAACAGATTCAATAAGTAGATAGACAGATTTCATTTTCTTTCTTTATCACACAGTTCCACAGCAAAACTCTGAAAAAAAATTCCCTGACCCCAATACAAAGAAAAATACATAAAAATCAATTCCCAGTTGACAACAAAAAGAAAAGTTCCCTATCATCTTCCATCACGAGAAATAAAACCACAAAAAAGAACACAAAACTAACTTGAATCTCAACAATCATCCTTGGGAGAACATTGCTGGAGATGTGCGAAGGAGAGATCTAAGATCAGGGATTTCCGGCAGATTACGTCTCGGAGAATCAAAGAGTGAGCCAGAGTGAGCAGCAACTGTGGCGCTAACACGATTAGAGTC
The DNA here is from genome assembly GCF_902167405.1 of Gadus morhua. Taxonomy (NCBI): domain Eukaryota; kingdom Metazoa; phylum Chordata; class Actinopteri; order Gadiformes; family Gadidae; genus Gadus; species Gadus morhua. Next base: position 9,169,810 of record NC_044064.1, read on the forward strand.
TGTAACGTAATTAAAATAAGAACGCCCCAATAGGCGCCAAGCGTTGGAAACGCGATAAAAATAATAACGGCCCTTGAAGTGATAATACGGAGTGAAATATGACTTCTTTCCAAGACGCTTGTCACAGGGAAACCGTTGTTGGCAAGAAGGAAGGATTATTTAAGGACAACTAACGTTTTTGTTTTCCTAAACAGGCCCCATATTATAGCACATTTTATAAATTTGTTTTTATTGCTGCATTTCCCTTATTGGCTGCTTCTGGCTTATGGATGAGACGGTGCAGTCTGACAGTAAAGTGGGCTTGAGCAGAGTACAACATGTAGCGTTGCCCCGTAGGTTCATGAATCGTAGCTCGGCCGGCGCAAGGTGTTACCGCTACGTTGTCAACGCCCCGAGCCGGTGGTTCTCGTGATTCTTTACGTGTGAATTGATCGGGATGTGGATCGTCAGAGTGCCGCGAGTGTCGACGGTCTGTGTACTATAAACATGATCAGTCACTCGGCGTCGTTCTGGCAAACCGCAGAAACCAGGTTTGTCTCTGGCAGTCGGGAGTCGGCCCGCGCTGCCTCTTGGCTATCGCCTACATTACTCACCCGCCCGCCTGCCCACTATGCTGAGTTGCCGCGGCACTTGTGTGCACCATCTAATACAGCAGAAAATGCCATCAGAGTGGGGGGGCTTAAATCAATTAAAATGACAACGTCGGCACTCGTGAATTTGAAATGGAAAACTTCACCTTTTGGTGTCGCCGCTGAATGGAGCAGTCTCTCTCGAAGAGATGGATGACATTACCGAACTTGTCCCCTGGAGAAAGAGGAGGGAGAGGGGGGGAAGGAGATTAGAAAAGGGGTGAGAATCAGAATGTGTGTGTATGGGTGAGAGAAAGAGAGAAATAAGGCGGGAGAACATTGAAGAGAGGATTTGTGAGGGGGGGGGGGCACATGGAGATGGTGAATGGAAGGAGAAATATTGAGGATGGCCACAACACACTAGAGAGACTCCGAGACAGAAAGAGTTCAAATGGGAGGAACAGGCAAAAAGCTGAGAGTCAGACAGGGCGAGAGGCAGGAAGAAGACAGAGTGGGTTAATTACAAAAGAGTCAAAGGAGGAGGAGGAGAGAGACAGTGAGCTGAGAGAGAAAAAAGAGAGAGAGAGCTGAGAGAGAGCAGAGAGCTGAGGAGAGAGCAGAGAGAGAGCAGAGAGAGAGAGCTGAGGAGAGAGCAGAGAGAGAGAGAGCTGAGGAGAGAGAGCAGAGAGAGAGCAGAGAGAGAGAGAGCTGAGGAGAGAGCAGAGACAGAGAGCTGAGAGAGAGCAGAGACAGAGAGCTGAGAGAGAGAGAGCTGAGGAGAGAGAGAGCGAGAGGGCTAAGAGAGAGCAGAGAGAGAGCAGAGAGAGAGAGAGCTGAGGAGAGAGAGCAGAGAGAGAGCAGAGAGAGAGAGCTGAGGAGAGAGAGAGCGAGAGCAGAGAGAGAGAGCTGAGGAGAGAGCAGAGAGAGAGAGAGCTGAGGAGAGAGAGCAGAGAGAGAGCAGAGAGAGAGAGCTGAGGAGAGAGAGAGCGAGAGAGAGAGCAGAGAGAGAGAGAGCTGAGGAGAGAGAGAGAGCTGAGGAGAGAGAGAGCGAGAGGGCTAAGAAAACAGGGCTGCGGGGAGGAGAGGTGTGGGACCAGGGGCGTTTAAATGGATCATTCTGGTTATTCTCCAAATCCCTCTGTGGAGGCTAATTAATCAAAGTCACGACGTAAAACACACCCACACCACAAGAGGTCAGAGCACACATTATAAAGAAGATTTGAACAGACACACAAAACACATAAATACAAAGAAGACAGAATACACTAATTAACATGTGCAATTGTTGATTGAATGCCCAATTCAATCAACACAATAATTTAAAACACAATAATGACACACACACACACACACACACACACACACACACACACACACACACACACACACACACACACACACACACACACACACACACACACACCCTTTTCTTGAACGAAATATTGTTAATTGGTCATTTTAAGACCATTTGCAATAAAAGCCCAATATCTGCTAGTACACCATTTCATAGAGAAAATCACTTCTAATATTAAGAATATCAAGAAATTGGGATGTCAGATATTTTGCCAGAAAGTGAAAACAGTGAATTATGTATTCATTCTGGAACGACTATTAGCCCTGATTAACCAATCACCTTCACCCTGTGGCTGTCGCAGCGCAACTCACTCTAATGCTGTTGCCCTTTTTTCAAGGTCTTCTAACAATCAGCCATGTAACAAGTAAAAGGACAAACAAAAACAGCTCCAACTATTCACATCAGTGTATGCAGATTCTGCGATATCAATCAAGTCAGCAAAAAATCTGATTGCTTCCACCCTCAGCCTTACATAGCCTAGTGGAGACGAGTGTACGCTGCGTCCTTCCTCCAAAATAGCCCTCGGACTGAGGGGATTCAATTATAATGGAGTTTGACTTTTTAATCAAAGTGTAAAATAGTGTAGCAAATGGCAGTTTGTGGATGAGTGGGATTATGAAAAGCGGGCGTGCATTCTTTAGTGCAGCCATGTCTTTGAGAAGTTAGTGTTTGAGGTTGTTTCCCAGCTCGATAACTCAAGGCAGGCCTTCGATATTTTGGAGAAAGTTGATGCACTGTTGTCACGTTTTTAAAGGCAACCTGTATTGACATGCCGCAGGGAGAGTAAACACTGGCATGGAGCATCGACTCCTACGAGATAAATGATCAATACATTTAACATATTGCGATAAACAAGTCTATGAATGTAGTTTACCACTATGGATGCAATAAGAGTACCGTGTGTTGAGAAACATAAATAGGCTGTTATCTCCATCATGCAGAGTCTGTGGTCACTATGCCGAAAATACCTGATTGTGAACTACAGCCGTCCAATATTGACAAAAGCAACAAAGATAATCCCTTAAACCAAACGGAGGTCGTGTTCTTTGTGTACAGTGACAGTCCCATGAAGATCCGTTTTTCTATTGCTTTATTAACGTGGGAGAAAATAGCAATCGTGTTTATAGAAAACCGTGATGTAAATAAGCACGCATGTAACACATCCACCACCACCCACACCACTGTCATCATCACCAACACCATCATCCTCATCACAAACATTACCATCATCATCGTTACCATCCTCACCATCACTGTCATCACCACAATCATCATCCCATCCACCAACATCGTCGCTATCCCCGCCACCGCCACAGCGCTCCCCCTCTCGCCCCCGCCTCGGTCTCCATGGCGACAGCCTACTCACCGAGGATCTGCACTTCGATGTGCCGCGGCTTCTCGATGAACTTCTCCACGAACAGGGCGCCGTTGCCGAAGGCGGCTAGCGCCTCAGAGTAGGCCCTCTGGTAGTTCTCCTCCAGCTCCTGAGGTTCACCCAAGCAACAACCATCCAGTTACACTCCACTCTTCAAACAACAACGTCTTACGGTATGAGACTCCCTTTTGCCGACGACAAACGTCCGGTACGAGGGTTCACTGAATGTCCATGAGATAGAAACAGGGTCCAGTTCAGAACGATCCAAGTGGAACGTTCCAGAAGGCTGAAATAAGTGAGCAGGTCGAGTAGGCCGACAAAATGCTAGGTTTTGACCTAACAAATCTAACGAGACGGGATCAGTGAACGCCTTTTAATGAGCTCAGGGCCTGAGCATTACCTGTAGTAGGATATCCATCCAAGGTAATCTTAAGCCAGACTGATCGTTTTCCTCAAGCCTATTGAGGGGCTGTCTTCTAAATTCTAGACTGATGGTTGAAGGATTTTCGATTTATAAACTGTATTTGCAACCTATTTGAAAAACGTATCTTCCCTTGTTCACTCAATGAACCTTGCATGTGTTATTCACATAGACCTCTCTTTCACCGGTTATATATACTTGACGGTTGTCTGTACAGTGTAGGACGGATCATTTCCATGAAGCCTATAAGATAGGGCTGAACGATTTGGGGAAATAATCTAATTGCGATTATTTTGATCATATTGCGATTGTGATTTAATGTGCGATTTTTATAATTTATTAAGTTCCTTATGTTGTGTATTGTTCACAAAAAAATAATAAATCATTCTTAAGTATGACCAACACAAAATTGGAAGCAGTCAACATAAAAACTGCTCTTTCCTTTAGGCCAGGCCGATGTTTTGTGATACATTTATACTATAAACTTCTTTATTTAACTATTGAATTGTAAAATAAAAATAAATTAATCCTACTGATTCCCAGTCAACAACAAATCACTTTTTTTTTTTTTAATCACAGCCTTTGCATAACGCATTCTTTTACGTCGCAATTTCGATTGAATTCGATTAATCGTTCAGCCCTACTATAAGACGTTCCACCGTAACATCGTCTTTGGTGGTCCAACAGACCCCCTCCTCTCATCAAGCGCTGCGAGAGAGCCTGACTACCTTGTGACCGCGTCATCTCCCCTCAGTGACCCCTCCGCAATCTGGAGAGCGGGGATCATCTGTGGAGGGAATGACCCAGGGCGGCGTCTATCAGCCTGGGATCGAGAGAGGCTAAAGACAGGGCCGAGGTAACCAGCTGGGGAACGAGTTATCGGGGGATCTACCTCTCCTCTCCTAACCCCCCACCCCCAACTGCAAAGCTTCACATGACTGGCAGTTTGTCGACGGTCGATGGTAGAGCTAGGATCTGAGTAATTAACGACGTGGGAAGACGGTTGGCGAAAATAGTAGAATAGTTTATGAAATTAACTCTTGATTTGTTCAACGACCGAACATCTTTGTTTTCTAATGAATGTTACGGTGCACGGTGACATTGACTATAACGCCGGCTGGGTGGACTAATTAGTCGTATAAAGCTTCCCTCGGAGCGCCACTTGTATCCATAAAGTCGCGGACTTGTTACGTTAACGAGCGACATCATCTACTTCCTGCCCACCAAAGAGATGACAGACTGCTCGCCCTACCTCCTCCTCACCCCGATATAGCGGTTACCATACTGCCCAGGCAACCCTCTCTTGAACCATCACCTCCACCTCCTCCTCCTAATATAGCCGTGGCGAGCCTTCCCCCCCCCCCCCCCCCTACGTCTCCTCCTGACCCATCACCTCCTCCTCCATCTAATAGAACAATGCCAGCCTGCTAATGCGGCTCGCGCAGCCTCGCTGTGCGATAGACGGGGGGAAAAAAAAAGAAAGATAAGACCCCGAGAAAATGTCAACGTCTAATTGCCAGCGTCGGGTTTTAGCAACACGGCGGAAAAGGTCAAACTTTGAAATTGGTTTATCTCGTGGCACGGCGATTAAAGAGGAGAAACAGGCCCGGCCAATGACACCAGGGTTTACTGGGGTTGAGGGGGGGGGGGGGGGGGGCAGGACAAACAACATATTAAATTCGTATCAATATACCCGTCTCTTGCGAAATACAATAATATCCGTGCGACCGTGACTGCGTTTCTCTCTTGCTTGCTCTTCAAATCAATTTAAACAAAATGCATAATAAATGAGGGGAGGATGAAGGAGGAGAGGCGGCGGTTGTGCTCGGCTAAGCAGCTGAGCTGCAGCCGGCTGAACACAACGCAGCGAGGATAGTGACGAACCACTGGCTCGTAGACCACGCTGGCTGGCTGGCTGCCAGATCACATGAAGGGAATCACAAGGTGCGGACACCTCTGCAAAATGCAATTCCATTCATTTGTGTAACACACAAAGTATCCATACACAAGTATTATATTGATCAAGTTATAATCATTACGGTTCTAAATTGCACTTTACTGTATGATGTCACGTGGTATAGCGTTTTGTGTAGCGCCTTAAGACACTAATGAAAATGCCAGAGGCATAGGCTCTCTCTCACCCACCTCGTACTCTCGGACCACCCTCATGCCGCGGCCCCCCCCTCCGTAGGCTGCTTTGAAGATGATGGGGAAGCCGTAGGTCTGGGCGAAGGCCTTGGCGTCCTGCATACAGGTGAGGGGGGCGTCAGTACCCGGGACCACCGGCACACCTGGAGGGAACAGGGAGGTGGGGTGGGTAGAGAGAGAGAGAGAGAGGGAGGGAGGAGAGGGGAGGGTAAAGTGGTAGAGGGATGAGCAAGGTAGAGGCAGAGAGAGAGAGAGAGGGAGGGGGAGGGGGGGGGGGGGAGAGAGAGCAAGGGGGAGGGACAGAGAGAGACAGAGACAGAGAGAGAGGGGGGAAAAGAGAGAGCAAGGGGGAGGGACAGAGACAGACAGACAGACAGACAGACAGACAGACAGACAGACAGACAGACAGACAGACAGACAGACAGACAGACAGACAGACAGACAGACAGACAGACAGACAGAGAGAGAGAGAGCAAGAGGGAGAGACAGAGACAGAGACAAAGAGGGGGGGGAGACAGAGAGGGAGGGGGGAGACAGAGAGGGAGGGGGTGATACAGAGAGAGAGGGTGGGAGAGGGAGAAAGCAAGGGGGAGAGACAGAGAGAGGGTGGAGAAATAGAGGGAGTCAAAAGCAGGAGAGAGAGGGGGAGAGGGTGGATGAAAGATGGGGGAAAAGAGTGTGGCATATCCAAGCATCAGCACATTTACAAACAAAAAGGTGAATTTTAAGGTTAGGGGGAAACCAAAAATAAACCAAGCTACCAAACAAACACAAAGCAACCGGATAACAAGGAGAGGGCAGACAACAAACACATCAGAGTGTTTTAAGGGGAGAGTGGGGGGGTCGAGGGACGGAGAGTTCTGCAAACAGCCAGGGGGACAAAGAAGACTGAAACAGTGTGTTGGTACAAGACCCAGTCAAAAGGAATACGAGATGTGGGTTTGTTTTATTTGAGTTAAACTACAGCTAGGTTCCCTGTTTGACGGCAAACCTGTGTTTGTGGAAGCCCTGAGGAAAACAGAGTTGGGAAGAAGGCGCTTTACCGACGCTATGTAAAGTGCTCGGAGGCCCCCCTTGTAAAGAAATATCTAAAAAAGATATGAATTATTATTACTACTACTACCCCGAAGTGAGACGTGGCGCTCCAGCAGTTTCAGTAATAAATGGTGCAACAAAACTAAAATGGCCTATATTGATATCCATACTGAACATAATGTAAATGCCAATACGGCATTAATAAAGTTGCACTAAAAATGTATAAGAAAAGATAATACAACCAGAACGTATTTAGAATAGTAATAGTCATGTTTGACTTTAGTCCTTCAAACAAAGACCAATGCCTTCATGCAGGCTACAGGACAGGGCAGACAGACCGGTACGTGGGCAGGTCTGAATCGAACCCGGGCCGCCACAAGGTGTATTGCTTATGTGGTTAGCCCTCCCCCAGGTTTCTGCAGAGGGAACACTGGCCCGGGTTCAACTATTGACCACAATCAGGGTAATCTCCCGGCTGTAAAAGGCAGTTTGTTTGTGTGGTCTTTTAGCTATCCTTGTAGTCCTTGGATCAGTGGCAGTGTTGGGATTTGATCGGGTCAATAGTAGACGATCGTCCACCCCCCCCCCCCCCGTCCTCCGCCCCTACCACACACCCCCCCCAAACCCCTCCTCCATGGGTTCACCCCCATACCTAAAGGTTGCTTTCTATCAACAACTGCGTGATCTTTATTAAATCTAGCGCTCCAATCCATCTCTGGGATTCCGGCATTTGTACTTTTCCCCCCGATTTGTATTATTCTTTTTAGTTCAATTCATTAAAATGTGATAAAACTAGATGTGCTTTATTAATCGCAGACGGGGAATGAGTTGCGTCGTTTATCCGAAAGCTTTTCATTAATCACCATAAATCATTTGTGGCGTCGATTCCCTTGCAGAGCCCTTTGTGTTGCGCTTGTTATTGCACGAAAGGCTTTGGAGAATGAGGCTGGTGTTGATGGTGCGTGAGCGAAGGCTTTGGAGAATGAGGCTGGTGTTGATGGTGCGTGAGCGAAGGCTTTAGAGAATGAGGCTGGTGTTGATGGTGCGTGAGCGAAGGCTTTGGAGAATGAGGCTGGTATTGATGGTACCTGCACGGATGGCCAGGGAGCGCGCCTCCACCTTGTCCCCCATCATGCGCACCGTGTCCGGGGACGGCCCCACGAACATCACCCCCGCGTCGGCACACGCCTGGGCGAAGTCCGACCGCTCCGACAGGAAGCCGTAGCCGGGATGGATGGCGTCCACGTTGTTTTCCTTTTGGGGGGGGGGGGGGGGGGGGGGAGACACAGAGACAATGTTTAGAGAGAGAGAAACAAAAAGGTTGGTTGGAGAGAATGGGCGAGAGGAAGAGAGGGTGAACAAGAGAGGACTAGGGAGAAAAAGAACAAGGGACAAAAAAAGAGCAAGAGAGCGAGAAAAGTATTTATCCATCCATCACGAGCAAAGGAGCTCTAAGGGATAAGCAACATGGAAAATATGTCTACTGCGACATCCAATGAACTAAGCCCACCTCAAGCCCCACCGACACACACAAACACACTTAAGCCCATCAACTCAACCTGGCAGCCATTAATCAATGTGTAGCATGACTATCGATTTAAGAGACACACACACACACACACACACACACACACACACACACACACACACACACACACACACACACACACACACACACACACACACACACACACACACACACACACACACACACACACAGGCCCTCATTGTCTAAAGTGTGTCTGTGTGAGTGCATGCGTTCATCATTTGAACACGTTGAGTTGAGTTCATGGGACAGGGCGTCGATGAATTGAGTCACTCGAGTCAGTAACATTTTCCCGCCCATTTCACCCGAGGTCTACAAAGCGATGACGCTCGCCCCCATCTCGCCAGAAATGCGCCGTGGGTTGTGTTGCTGCCGTGCAAGTGTATGCGTGCAAAATAACTTGGCGTCAGCAACGCAACACTCAACGGGGAGAGATAGAACAAATAAAAAGGCAAGTCACTTGCTCCCCCCCCCCCCCCCAGGGACACTGAAGAGTTAAGAGAGTGCGCTTCAAAGAAATTTCCCTGCCCAGAATCTTTTCATCGGCTAAAAGTTGCATGTGTGGTACTAGATGTGCGGGTGAGTGGGTGTGTGGATGATTGTTTTTGCCAAGCCACACAGAGAAGTGTCCTATCTGACAAAGAGCTCTTGGATCAAACACAAAAGAAGTCAATTTTTTGGTGTGAAAGTTAGGACAAAGTAATGCCAGATAACACCCACGTGAAAAAACTGACGCACACAAAAACAGGCATGCATTAGCCGGACAGATAGAGCCATCTCTGGACCAGCGTGTGTGCCATCTGGTTTTGGAGGCGTGGAAGGATATAATTATGGGCTGTCCCGTTGTTAAGGGAACGGTTACTGGCAGACCAGACCCCTGAGACAGCGTAACACACAGCGATGCACGCACACATTCACACGTCTGGCACGGAAGAGCCAGGTGGTCAGAGAGTGACAGAAAAGTGAAAAATGAGTCAGACAGCAGGCTAAGGCTGGCGCACACACACACACACACACACACACACACACACACACACACACACACACACACACACACACACACACACACACACACACACACACACACACACACACACACACACACACACACGGAAAGGTGGTAAGGGAAGGGCAGTTAGGAGGAAGAGGGTGAGGAAGAGAGGATGGATGGAGGGGAGGGAGTGGTGGGAGGAAAGGTGGGAGAGATGAAGGGCAGTGGGGAAGAGGAGAGAGGAGAGAGACAGGGAGAAGATTGGGTATGACAGAGGACCGCAGTAGCAGTGAGGAGCAGAACTAAATCTATATCATTGATTTAATGGTCTAGCTGGACAGCAAGAGATTGAGGGGGGGAGGGAGATGGAGCTGGGAGGCTGGATGACAGACAAGTACATGAGAAGAGGAGAGACAAAGGTGTGCAGATGAACGATAGCCAGGCAGTAAGCCATCGACTGTTCAAATAAAAGAGTAAATGGGAAATATTATACGGATGAGTTTATTTTATTTATTTAAACTCATTGAGGGAAAAGCCCTCCTTTGCAATGATGTCGAGTGAAATACAAATGTATGATTTTAGCAGAGGAGAATTTTATGGAGGAACATGAACATGAAGGAGACCAGATCAGAGATCTGAATTATTAAACAAAATTGCATTTCCAACTGTTTAAGTGTGATAATATAATAGACGAACTTGAGTTCTCTGATCCATCATATCTTATTTATGAAAAAAAAAACATGTCCCAGGAATTATCAATGCTACGCGTCCAAAATCCTGCTTTGATACAATACAATACGAGACGTAGGCAGATGGAATAATTGTATTGTGGTGTCCTTTCATCAAGGTTGCAAACAACTGCGTCGTGCCAAGAAGGACGTATCCAATTGTATTTTCTAAAAGGCTTTTGATTGCCAATGTGTCAGGAAGATGGAGGGGAGGAAAATGGCCAAGGAAAGCTTTGTGCTGATGTCCAGCCGGCCATCAAACAGCCTTGATCTAGTGGGCTGGGGCTGCCTTTTTAAAGTATGGGGTCCCTTATCGACCGGCCGGTTGTTTGTCAAGGTGGTTTGCTTCTTGAAGGGGAGGGGGGGGGAAGGGCGGGGGGCGGCTCACCTTGGCAACTTTGATGATGTCAGCGATGTCCAGGTAGGCGGCGACTGGAGGGAGACCCTTTCCAATCAGGTAGGCTTCATCTGCCTTCTGCCTGTGGTGAACCACAACCACAAACACAGGATGTTTAAAACAAAAAACAACATCCCAATATCCTCTGATACAGGCCGTCTTTAATAGATAAAGGGAGGGACACACTGGGCCAGTCCATTAACTCCAAGGGACAGGATAATATCGAGGCTAAGGGGAAAGGATCTGGTTTAAACCTTGATATCTGGAGTCTACCTATAGGCATCCTGGAGCAGGAGAAATGACTAAATAATACTTAAATGGGGACAAATACCATAAATGTGTTAAAGAGGAGCCCGATTATTTGTGGATAACTGCAGAGGAGAGGTTGGTGGCCATTTTCGGCACACCAACGCCCCAAAGGCCTTCTGCTGCTGTTGATGCGCTTTAATTTTGAAAGAGGACCGGGAGGGAAGTGGCTTCCTCTCCCAGCCACCATGCAGCTCTGATGAAAGACAGGAAACGAGACGATGAGGAGGGGAGGACAGACCGTATCTGTGGGACCCAGAGTGCCTGCAAAGTGCTTTTAAATGTCAGAACACTTTTCCGTTTTCCTCCTCCCTTTAAAAGCAAAATTAGAAACTGGTATGATGTGTGCGTGTGTGTGTGGTGGGGGGTTTGTGATGAGGTGCGAGACGCAGCTGCCACTTGTATACAGAAAAACATTTTTTGCCTCCCTACTTGAATGCCGTTAGAGGCAAACATAGTCCCGCTCCCCATCCGTCTTTCTTGAATACCGTCAGTAAAGTGAACACTTTAAATTGTATAAAAATGCATTTTCAGCACCTCATACATCATATTTTCTTCTATACCTAGACCTCTGATACTTTAGCAGTTTTTTTCCTTCTTTACCAGTGTTGTGTGTTGTGTCATATCTAGAGGACCCTTGCCTTGTCATAAAATGTTAAAAATACAGGATACCAATTTCAGACTGCATATCTGATAAAAAAAAAAAAAAAAACACTTTGATTATGACAAACTGCCCACTCTCTCCAACAAGGCCAAACTGGATTTGGATCCAGCTGAAACTGGGTGCCCACTTTCCCTGACACTGAAGCCAAACTTACACGGATTTCCCCTGTTAGCCATCGGGTGCGTACCTGTGCATCTGGCCGGTGTCCTGCTCCGAGTAAACGGCCACGGTTCGAATTCCCAGCTCTGTGCATGCTCTGAACACACGGATGGCAATCTCCCCTGCAGAGAAGAAACAACGCAATGGGACAATTAGATAGTGTGTGTGTGTGTGTGTGTGTGTGTGTGTGTGTGTGTGTGTGTGTGTCTTTTGACTTCATAATCATGTCCCATCGTGTCATAATTGAATGGATATTATAACCATTTGACTGCGACCCTGAACAGACTCGCACTATATGGGGTCTCATTAATATGGATGGCCTAATTACAACCTTTAGACTATTCAGGATACTCTCTCGAGTCCCTCACCTTTCCAACATAATTTCCATTCACTGCACTGCACCATTCACTGATCCAATACAGAGGTGTTCCCCGCCTTTTTCTGTACAGCCAAAATAATCGAATAAATGACCCTTGGGACTCGTATGGCACAGGTAACAACTGCCACAATTGAATGAATAAATTAAAAGACTTCATATTTAGAGTTATAATGAGAGTTGTGCATAGCTTTTTGATTACCAAAATGAATTTGACACAAAATGCTTCCCTCTAATTGCAATGTTTCTGAGTGCCTTTTTTTGTCAGCATAAACTCTAAAGGAGCCCGACTTCCTTCTCGCTGAGCGTACACAGTCGGATTCTTGGCTGAATGCTCCCTCTCCACGCTGCGTGTAATAACATACCCTCTACTCAACAGCACCGGCTTATTGCAACTATTGATCCTTTTTAATTTCCACCAATAAAAAACTGCAATATTCTAAGACAACACATGGGTGGTGGGTGGATGAACGCTCCGCAGAGAGAGTAGGAGAGCAAGGAAGAGAGGAGAAGGGGGGAGAGGGAGAGTGAAAGCGAGAGGAAAAAGTCTAGATGAAAGCCAGAGAAGGGAAGGGGAAAGGGAGAGATATAAAAAGAAAGCGAGAGTTGAAAAGGGAATGCAAGAGAGGGAACACATGCTGAAATAGATTTAAAAAATGCAAGCCGTATAGAACACACACAGAGCTAGACACACACACACACACACACACACACACACACACACACACACACACACACTTAACTAAGTGATAAATTACAAAGGAGAGGAGGGCAAAGTATCAGTGAAGGGGAAAGAACGGGTTGAACTTAAACGACTGAGAAGGAGGAGGAGCAGCAGGAGGAGGAGGAGAGGGAGCGGGGAGGATAAAAGAGAGCCAATGAAGAATGAAAGAATTGGAAAAATGAAATTGCAAAAGGCACGAGGGAACAGAGGACACGTCAGCAGAGAGACGAGGGGCTGTGCAGGAGGAGAAGGAGGCGAGCGACCGAGCATAAAGAGAGGGCGAGATCAGGGAACGATAACAGGCAGAGCAGCCTCAAACCGGGTGTACTGGAACAGAACCCAGATGATGGACCATGACGCGTGTGCACACACAAACACAACACACACACACACACCACACTTTGAGACGTGCAATGTTTTGTGGAAACAAAGTGGGAGACTGCATTACAGTCTGAGTCAGAAGGCAATTGCCAAGTGGAACAGTTGAGGATGCTTGCTTGCGTGCCAAATGCATGCACATATGTACACACCTATAGAAAAGACGTCCTTACAACTGTAGGCACAGATTACTATAATTGGCCCAAGAGGGAGGAAGAACTGTTTCACAACTTTAAAGGGCAGGCATTACATGGGCCCAGGGATCGAACCCTGCACCGACACATTTCCCCTCAACAGTTTACGGATATGGAGGGCCCCGAAATTCTACCATAGGTATCCATAGCAACCAATCCCGAGGCTTTACCAACGGATTCTCATGATTGCCCCTCAACTTCCTTCATACGAAAGTAAACCGAATGGAAGAGTGTCGGTAGGGGCGGTCTGAACACCTGCACTAGTAATACCTCTCCGGGGATTAGCTATAAACTACGATTACCGAGTGACGAAGCTACTCTCTGATCATATTTTATGAATTAACCTGTATGATTATTGATGGTGATATATTACTTATTTATACAATTTAATGATATTGGTCAAATATTCCTAAATACTTGAAACCAACCTTATATTGAACATGATACTGTATCCTCTGAAGGTAATCACTATATGGCAATAAAACAACTGACCAGAAATTGCGCTTCAACAGAAAACCAATGGATGCATTGGTTGGTCGCTCAAGGGGGGCGGGTCTTACCTCTGTTGGCCACCATGACCTTTTTGATTGGTCGATACTCGCCACTCTTGGGGGCGGAGTGGGCGGACCGGGAGAACAGACACGCCCTCCGTACGGCCAGGAGGCCAAGGCCGCCGCGAACTGCACCGTTCCACAGCATGCTGGGGGAACAAGAAGTACAATCAGCTATGTGAGCATTACACAAGTCATCCCAAACAACATTAGTCCGTTGGGCCCTTTCATTGAGCTATGGTCCAGAGCTCAACAAGACTACCCGCGTACCAATAGTCGTGAAGTAACCGTTTCGACGTGATGCTATCTAGTTCAACCGTTTCCAAAACGGATGCCGTCTCCAGTTGCTTTTAACGAATTAACCGGCGAGCCCCCTTAATTAAGCCCCAACGGCCTCCCGTCGAGGGAGTTCAGTGGGCCAATGAGCAGCCGCTGTGCCTGGTCACAGCCAATCAGGGGTGGGTCAGGCTAATCAAAGAAAACGAGCTTCATTACGAGCCATGCTGAAAGCCGGTTGCTACAACGTCAGCGTGACCGCACTTAAAAAAAACAACTCGACAAGAGCCAGTTTAAACATAGGCCTAATGGCGCCTGCCTCCATCTAATGGCTATTTGATCAAAATTAACTACACAGAGTGATTGTACAGAACAGGCAGTTCTTCAGTTTAATTGGGATTTCTTGGCCGTCTACTAGACAGAAGGACCTTCCTGAATATGAAATAATTCACCATATTGGACTGCAGCAGACAGGCCCCTTAGCACTTTGTCTGCGTTAAAGAGTCCTAGTGTGGCTTACGCTTCTGCGTAAAGATCCCACATATATGTTTTTTTAGGAGTTAATGATTGCATTTGGGGGGGGGGGGGGGGGGGGGTACTACTGGAATAGGGTTACATGCCTGTGTTAAAAGAGTAGCCCCGTCTGCTGTGATAGGTCAGCATGCCCCCTCTGTTGCGATTGGTCAAACTTTGCGTGTGTTTCGGCAAATTCCCACCGCCTACTGCACAAGGTCTGATGTCACACTGTTATGGAAGTAAAGTTTGAGGGAAAACGGGCCATTTCACACACTTATTAAGTGTTGTTCTCGGTGGGCACGAATTCTCCCCCTGGCTTGGAACTTAGATTTTTCTTGCTCAGCAGACGTAAAGCATGTATGCATACGTCATATAACTAACTGTCTAAAGCAAAGGGAAAGTCGATAAAGCATGATATCACCCCTATAAACCTGGTTCCACCTCTACCTCTGGGCGCCAAGACTAAGCCCATTGTCCAAACTCAAGGAAAGAAGCAACAGTCGCTTCACAATTATTAAAACCACAAAAAAACAAAAACAAGCAAATGGACTCGCCAAACCAAAACATAATTTACGCCTGCTTTTCCCCTCAGCAGCCAAACTATACGGTTTGATGGCGGTAATCCACATTCGCTAACCCTCCCGTCGGTCCGTCATTTCCCTGAAATAAAGTACCCTCTTTACTCTGCAAACACTCCCCGACTGACAGCCCCCGTGTGAACGCAGCATGGCATTAGGGCATCGGAGCGTACAGTCGGCCGTGTACGGAGACCAGAGCACTGATTCAACTCATCAACCAGATTGTAAGTACCTCGTTCACCCGGGGTGTCTGCTCGATTTACAGATTGGGGTCATTTAGTGATGTGCTTTAGAGGACTGCACTGCTTGCTTCCCACTGCCTGGGACTGGGAGATATATTTTTTCTCTACTCTGTTGACTGGCAGTGCTCTGCTGCCCCCCGGTGGTGAGAGCGAAGAGGCGCAGTGATGGGACCTTTTGAGCAGAGGTGACCTCTAATGATAAAGGCAAAATGAAAACACTTAGGTAAAAGGACAATGGTGTGGGGATGATACACCGGTTAATTGAACTGCTTCTGGTAAAACATAAACCACAAAAATATTGTAATGAAGTGTAAGTTCAGTTCAATTAATTGGGCTGTGAAGTGTCATATTTGAGGTCATGGAGAAAGATTTACATAAATTACATTTCGTTAGTCCACATGACTAAAGACATGTGGCATATCAATACAATACAGAATATTGGAAGAAATCTAAATCCACTCGTATCAATTTCACAGAATAATGGATATGGGTAGATGGCAAACCAGAGGAAAAGGTCTTGGCTCCTTCTCGCTAGGAGTAAGAATAGCAGGCTTTACTATTCTGGGTGATATCATGACTGGTTGACTTTTACAACGCGCGAGTCACGAGTCAGTGAATGACTGCGGCTGGATGGTTGCCTAGTGTGACTCTGGGAGGGGCCTGGCCCCGTATCGCTGGACACGGAACAGATAGCGTTTCACACCGTCTGTAACTGATAGGGAGTGAAGGGAAGATGCAGAAAGGCAGACAAGCCTGTCTGACCTGGATAAGACTCGATAAGATGTTTTGGATGTAGCTTTATCCGTTTTCTGCTTCCATCTTATCTATCTATCCATCTTTCTATATCGTTTATGGGACGGCAATAGGATTAGAGCCGTTTACTATACCATGAGAATCTTTCATTTGCAGCATAACCTTTACCCTTCGAATTTCCCGTCAGGGCACATAAAATATCCATCGTCTCTCGTTATTGTTTGGTTGATCTGTATCTCATTCCAATGCAGTCAGACTGATAACGTGTCCTGTAAGGCAGGATTTATCAACAGGTGGGTTAGGGCTAAAACTAACCATTGTTTCCATAGTCTATTCATCTATTATTTAAATTAACCATTTAGTCTTTAAATAAATAACGAATGCTTTAACAAGTGACTAGAGCAGAGTGATGTCTTAAATGTGCTTGTTTTAGCTGACAAGAAGCCAAGACAAACAACACTACTACTATTAATCATGAACCAAACATTTGTATTGCAGTGTAAACATGAAATGTAATTTGTAATTGAACAATTAAAGCTTAATCAATTATCAAAGTTAGATTGCATTAACTTCAATAAATAGACTCTGCATCCCTAATATGGGTCGAGACACCATCTAGGTATCACCCGATATGTCGGTTGGGGTCAAAGGGGATTCCTATAGATATTTGGTGGGTTTTTGATGAATGAATCAATCTTCTGTGGGTCTCTTTTATAAGCCAACCAACTCAAACCGCCTAATTGGAAGCGTTGAACAAGCTGCCTACTACTAACAAGCTGGTGCAGTGTGATGAGCAGGAGGGCGACCCTTCATGACATGGATATGACCGGCAGCTGCTGGTATAGTGAAAGCCATGTGTGGGGAAGCCGTTGGAGTCGGTTGACCTAATGTAAAAATGGGGGCAAGCCAAGGCCAAACTAGGTCGAGAACACAGCTGTAAGGGAACTGGAGAGGTTTAGCATGTCCAGCTAGCATGCCAAGTTGCCTTTGAGATGAGATGAATATCAAGGTAAAGTTGAGTAAATGCTGACTTGACATTTTTTGTTACTGTGCTTTTAAAAGGGCCAGTCCTTCTGGAGTTCTACTCCATTGACAAAACAAGGCAAGCTAAACCTCATCAATGTCACACTTGAGTGGTGTTGCCAGTTAAGGTATTTTTCATCAATATTTCTGATGCATTCCCCTCATACAGAGTCTTTTCCATTCTATTGTTGTTTTATTGTTCCAGTGCTTTCACCATGTGATTTTACTCCTGAAGCAGTATTATCCTAGTGATTTGTCTCAATATGGTCTTTGTGCGATACTGTAAACCTCTTTAGAAACAGGCAGCGTGGATTAACCTTGAAAAAAACCAAATGGACCAAAAACAAACACTAGCAGCAGACTATGTGATATCAGGTAATAAGATAGGGCTCTGTAGTGTACTTTGGTCAAAGAATAGGTTTACTTTCTACTCTTTGCTGCTTTTCACCTCTACTGTACGTGCAAGAGCTCGTTCTCGTAACAGAAAACTGTAGGACAGGAGGAGATGTGGCTTTAGTACGAGCCAAACTGCAAGAATCAAAAATGGCCGCACAGACCGATGGAATGCAAGGCATGTGGAGCCTGTTTCCAGCAGCTTCTGACTTAATTAGATCAAGAAGCTTTTGGGGTTGTGCCCATGATGACTGCTGCTAATTATAAACATAACGTTATATTACTTCCCATATTCATGTTTAATTATTGAACCTTCTTTTTATACAAAAATGAAAAGTTGACTAAATATTTGCTAGTCCTCTCCACATACCAAACTTGACTGATTGCAGACCTAATGACATCAGCAATATTGATCAGGGTTGATATAATCTGGCCTCAGGAATGATGATTACGGTACAATCATCATCCTGTGTCTTTTGGAACACATCGGATACATCATTGATTGGCTGCCAGCTGGTCGAATCTCTGACATATCTGTTCAGACGGATTGCATCGCTTGATACAATATTTACAAATAATCCATGATGGAGTCAATCATTAGCCTATATCTGATTATCCAATATCTGGGTCAAACTGCCACAACAAACTATTTTTGTTGTTGTCTAAACAGCTTAAAGCAGAGACATCAGCCACCTTATTGTACTGAAATGTTAATTTCAGGTTCAGTTTCTGAGACAGATTCACAACACACTCAATCAGAAACACTGATTAGTTAAACAGGTTGTATCTAATGTAGTGTATATTGTAGCAATAGCCAATAGCTTAGCAAAGGTAGTTGGGTAGTTTGCATGCTGCTGCGGGTTGAGGTCTACATAGTCTGCCTTCTTCATAAAAATGGCACCTACCTAACGGACTGGAATTTTACCCGTGGTAGAACGCATTAAACACTTACAAAAGTTG
The DNA here is from genome assembly GCF_902167405.1 of Gadus morhua. NCBI lineage: Eukaryota > Metazoa > Chordata > Actinopteri > Gadiformes > Gadidae > Gadus > Gadus morhua. The sequence continues at coordinate 9,188,467 of NC_044064.1, forward strand.
TTGTACCAGTTTTAACTCAGATACATCTGTCTGTCGCACAAAGGAAATGAAGGTCACTTCACAGCTTGTCTCATGGGCAGACATAGCCTCTGCTGTTGCTGTGGCAATGAAGCCCAGTTCCTGCCAGGCTAGATATATGGCAGACACAGCCTTTCTGGTACCAGAACTTTGGGCCTTAAATAGAAAAGTATTTGCTTTTAAATAAATTAATAAACTGGTAAGACAGACGGGTACATTTGTCAGACGAAGTAGAAATGAATGAAGGCAGTTTGACAGAAATTTTTAAAGCTCTGAAAAAACTCTTGAGATATTGTATTATCAGTGACCAAGCGTGCAAACATGGCATGTGAAAACATTTCTTATATTACCGTGAACACTAATCGATGTATATGCCTGTCTCCCCAAAACACTAGGTGAACAGTCTTTTCTTGATGCTGAGGTGCCTGAATGTATACTCATCTTCATGACGAAGGGATTATGGCAGCGATGTGTTTGTGTGGAGCTCTAACTGGGCAGTGGTTGACCAAGAGAGGGTTAAGCCTCCTGGACACTTGTAGTGTAACACCACGGTGTGCGTGTGTGAGAATGCGGATGTATGATGCTAGATCTGGAGTTACAGAGTTACCGTCTCAAAGGGCTTAGCAGGCCATACATTTATGACACACATACAAGCAAACATTTTCAATCATCTAGTTGATTAACTAAATATAAATAGTCTCTATGGTGATGGGATACTGTCTGATTAACCGTCAGGGGAGTCCAGGCAACCAGTCATAGTCACCACAATATGCTAGGCATCGAGGCAGTTCATTCTAACTGCATCCACAAGAGGGTTTGTCTTCCAGAATATACCAATAATATAATGCTAACGTGTGTGTGGGGATATGCAAAGCTCCGTCGGAGCAGTGATATATTTTAATGTCCGCGACCGAGTAAGGGGTTAAGTGTCTTAGTATAGCCTCAGGTGAACTGTGCATTTCATACACAATGTTGTTCACTTTAAATCGCTCATCAAACAATGAGGTACTAAAGAAAAAAGTGTCACAAAGTTGCTGTTGGTTGTAACCATGGAGATAACACGCCCCCGTCCTTCATTGAACTTTCAGCCCAAAATGCTTCCTTTTCTTTTTTTTTAATTCCAGCTGAAACAGTGGGTTCACTGGCTCTCTAAGAAAAGCCACTGTGTTACATTTTTTTGCCACATGCAAGTAACTATTGACAATCCCGCACTCTCGGCCTCCAATGTTCCACACACACACCTCTTCTTCAGTAGCACTTACAGCAAGGATCTGCACACAATGCCACCGGCAACCAGAGGGACTGAACTCATGTGTACATAGAAGCATGCACTGCAAGTGTGTCTGCGCGCACGCACACACACACACACACACACACACACACACACACACACACACACACACACACACACACACACACACACACACACACACACACACACACACACACACACACACACACACACACACACACACACAAAGTCTGCATCAGGCTTATCTGCATGCCGTTGCGTTGTGAATTGCAGGGGTTTCTTTCTGTTTAGCCATTAACTCAACAGGGGCCAAAGTGCTACTTTACGTTTACATATGTCCCAACATAAAAGGGCAGACTGACCTTTTTTTTTTAACTTCCCCTAAGTTTGGGCATGTTTGCATGAGAGAATATTTAAAGGTTTAATCGTAGTTCCTCCTCCTACTTAATTTAATTACCTGCTTTGAATGGCTGCTTTAACTTGCAGCATGGAGTTCATCCCATCATAGAGGTGAATGACCTAAACGCCATTTAAAAATAGACTCCAATAGAGGCTGTGAGATGATACTAACAAGGTGTACCTTTAAAATAGTGCCTCACTGAAGCAATTAAAAACGGAATGAGTGAAAACTCAATGAGTTGAAAGTCCATCTACAGGGATCCTTAAACTGACTTTGAACAGTAAAGCACGAAAGCACACTCAACCGACCCAACCCCCCCCTCCTGCCTGCCTGACCTCCACTGCAAACAACTGAAGAGCCAGTAGCTAAGGTGCCCCGAGTTAGCTGCAGCCGGTGGAAAACAAGGGAGCATTCAGCCACACTGCCTTCCTGCCCCTGGCACTGCTTCCACCTCAGAAGGCTGATGCCCCAGCAGTCCATACTCCAGGTCACTATGTGATGTGACATCGTCACCCTTCCCTGTTTTCTACCCCAGTCCTGCTCTACACCCCTACTCAGGGGCAGCTGACCCTGTTCCTACCCCGGGGCACCCTTCCCATTATTCCACCCCTGCTGAGCGTCGGCTGCTGCCCCAGGTCCTAGCCCGTCCCGCTCTATACTTCTACTCGGTGGCTGTTGCATCATTTGCATGCCCCAAGCATGCAGATGATGCAACATGCAACATGTGTGTGTAACATGTGTGTGAGCTTTCTTTTTTAGATTAGGAATGGTTGTGGACATTAGTTCGAGCCGAATTCTTAATAAAAGTTTACAGTTTCTCGCAAGTATCCTGTTACGGTTTCACTTTTGGTAACACACACACACACACACACACACACACACACACACACACACACACACACACACACACACACACACACACACACACACACACACACACACACACACACACACACGTTGTTAATTAAAGCAAAGCTTAAAATAGGGTTTTTGAAAAGGACTCAAACGACAATATGCTTATTTTAAAAAGGGAGATGAATAAGGCCTTTAACTGACCGTTGCATCATTGAAACTATTACCTCATTCCAAATATAATCTGAACATTAGTGTGGATGGGTAAACACACTTTTGTTTCATTATTTTCAAATAAACAAGGGCAGAAGGACAGGGATTCAGGGACATAACTTCTGGCCATGAGGTTTAGTTCAACTCACTGGGGTAAAAGCGGAGTCGTCTATCTTGTCCCTTCTAGTAGCCTTTATGACTAGTGGGAGTCACACGAGTACACAAAATGACTCACTGCTCAACAGCACCAACCACAAGACATTAAATCCTCTTTCCCATAGCACAAACTCGCCTTATAGCATACATTAACACATTGTATGCTCTGCTTGAAACAAGAAGCGATGGAAAAGGTCCAGAATGGCTTACCAACTATTCGTTTTTAATATCAGGTGTTAAATTACCTCATAACCGAAACACCACTTTTGGAGCGGATGCATTAGATGAGTGTTATTCCACCAGTTGTACGCGTAGGTATGTGGTGGTTTAGACACATTTGCAAGTATAGAAACAAATATAGATCATTGAAAATAAATAACAAATATTGTCCAGTATATATAGTGTTATGGTTCATCACCTTGTGCACTCCATAATACGTTTTCAATTGTAATGTTTCCCATTGATATTTGGTTTTAAGAATAATCATTTCCCTCTGGCAGGGGCCTTCTTTCATTAATATTGGTGTAAATGCATATGGGGGGTTGTACCCCTCTATATTTAAAGTCTGCTTATGAAGTCACCCAAGAAAGGTCTTGATGACAATTTTGTGGTACACCTAAGGTTGGAGACCCCTGCATTAGATGACTGCCCATCTAGGTTGAACCGGAACCAGTGCATGCTTAACCTCTGATTGGCTGATACGGTCAGCGGGTCATTATGCGGTGATGCTGAATTGAAGGGGTAGGGGAGGGGAAGCCACGCCCTATGATAAAGGAAAACGCTTTGTTTAAAGATGGTGGGGTCAGTGGGTTCATTGCTCCTTAAAGACAAGACAGTACATTATATCCCACCTCTCAAGTTGTGCACATTTACAATCGGCTTATTATGTATTATTTAATTTAGAACCCTTGGATTCAAGTTGTGATATGATGGAGAAAAAAGGGAGCCACGTTTACTGTCAGCGACACTTATGTCGACCAGGCCAATAGCAGTAGACTACTTGGATCGAGCAGCGTGGCACGTCGTAGTTGACGTGTTCTGCGTTTGATTTTCTCTGTCTTGGTGTCAGCAACCCTGTCAGCTGTGCAAACAAGAAGCCGGCATGCTTTCTGCGGGATAATCCAGCTGTTCTTTGAAGCCATATGGGATGGAGCTGACCAGCCATCTTTAGACCGACTAGCCAGAGTCACTAGAAGGATAAGGTCCACTCTTAGACGCGAAAACAAACTTAACAAAAGTGATCAGGAAAATGGTGTCATATCTTGCAAACCACGATATGTGCATGACTTGGGTCCCATATTAAACCGCCATGCTAAATGGCTGTGGCTTGACTTTATCAAAACTGATCATTATGTTAACCACGTATACAACATTAAAGTGTTGCTATGCAGGAAAGAAGCAGGTCAAAGTAGCCCATTAAATGCTGCAGCAGGTCGTTAAACGAACCAAAAACGCCTTTCGATAAGCCATGTCACAAGTTCCTACTACAATAAGTCTAGACCAGGTATGATTGCCCTTTCACATCGACACAGGAACTAAAAGGTGGTAATGTCAGGGAAGGAAGAGCTTCTGCATGCTCAGAGCTTTCGTCAACCGAGGAAACACGTGTTCACCAACACACTAGACGTCAAAACTCAGAGTGACACATCTTAAAAAAAAAAAAAAAGGTATCAACTAAACAAAGCAATGTCCTAGCAGACTTTTAGTATTAGCCACAGTAGGATGCTAACACTACTAAAGGACACATTCGCCACAGCAACGTAGATAACAAATGTCAACACAAACAAATGCATGTACACAAACACATGCAAACACAAGCATCAGCCGCACAGACAAACACATGCATGGGGTCATATGCGCTAAAACACACCTAAATCAGCACAAACTCATTCATACATAAACTCGCATACAAATAAACACAGAATATTGACAGCTCGTCAGGTCGCCCTCGCCCTCACTGACCCCGTCCTGTCACTCATCCACTGCCTCTACGCTCGCGATACACGCTTTTGATTCACAGGTACTTACATGATGCTTTTAGGGTCAACTGTGGACAATGTCAATCCACTGGTGCTGGATACACACTCGACTGTCACAGTAGAAGGAGAGAGCTTGCTAACGCCACACACAGCAACACAAACACGCGTGCGCTCTCTCTCTCTCTCTCACACACACACACACACACACACTTCTGGAAAGGAAGGGGAAGGGGAGGCGATCAAACACACGGATACGCGGCGCGTGCGTCCGGGATGGACGAGTGATTGCAAGACGAGACAGCGCGCGAGCTTCGCGTTCAAACGTTCGTGCGGAAGCGTACAACAGCTGTTAAACTCTGAGGCTAGTTAGGCTAGTTGCTAACTATCTACCGGAGGAAGCTAACACGACTGACACCGTCCGTCAGCGTTCGGCGGATATGGACAAGTCTGCAACTGCGCCTGCCTCTTGAGTCGCGTAATCTCGCGCACTGCCTTCTACTAAGCTTTCATCCATCGGTTGGATTACGCAAGAGGGCGGCCACGCCCCCTATTTTCTCGACCAATCAGATGGAGGCGCTGCAGGAATTCCAATGAGCGGCACGATTTAAAGAGCTAGAGGAGGGATAAAAGTTGAGGTGATATGGATGAGTTTTTTGGGCCGTGTGTAAATATGTTTATGAGGGATATTGGAATGCTGGATTTAATTTGGTAAAGTTATGGATTACAACAGCGGGTCATTACTGACAACGGCTACAACGGCTTAAATATTTAATATTCTGGAGTAGTAGAATAATGTTTTTTAGTAGTGGAGAAAAAAAGGGTTTGAGACGGGGTGCTAGAAGAGGGGAGAGAGGGGAGGGATTCCTGGGCTGGATAGTGTTCACATTGGTTTCGGTGAAAGAGAAAAAGGAGTGGGAGAGAGCTAAAGGGGTGTGAGTTACAGACTCCTGAAATGGGTCTTTGTGTCGCTCTTTCGTAGGACAGACAATAACTAACCACACAAGAAGCCCGCAAACAGATACAGGCATGGTCAATGCACACATTGACACACCTGTCCGACTTTCTAACTCCTAGTCTCTTCCTTTCGATGCATGTGCATGTACACACACAAATGCAGGCACGCATGCAGGCACAGACACACGCATACTTTTATGTTATCAGTCCAAGATTACTCAACAATGGTCGTCTTGAAACACGTTGATGAATTCAAGACAACCTGGTCAAAACATCAAAGTAAAGACAGCAAACGGTTCACATATTCATTCCCATGAGCAGGAGTAATCGGGTCCCTTTAAAAGTTGCACCACTTTTTGACTTTGTTTTATTTACCTTATTTCCATAACCCCCTGGTCCTTTCCCTTGCCCTCTCTCTCTCTCTTTCTCTCTCTCTCGCTCTCTCTCTCTCTCTTTCTCTCTCTTTGTCTGTCCCCCCTTTCTGTCTATCCCTCTCTCTGCCCCCCCCCTTTCTGTCAATCCCTTTCTCTCTCTGCCCCCCCCCCCCCCCCTTTCTGTCTATCCCTCTCTCTGCCCCCCCCCTTTCTGTCTATCCCTCTCTCTCCCTCTCTCTCCCTCTCTCTCTCTCCCCCTCTCTTTCTGTCCCTCCCTGTCTGTCTCTCTCTCCCTTTCTCTCTCTCTGTGTCCCTCCACCCAGTGTTCTCTACTCTCTTGTAACTTAATATGCAGCCCTGTGTGTTCACGAGCACAGCACCACATAGTGTGTACATGTGTTTGTGTGTTAGCCCATAGCACCTTGTAGTGCGTGCATGTCTGTGTTTGTCATAATGCACAGGCGTATCATAGTAGGAACAGGGGGGGGGGGGGGCACCTGGAATACAGCCACCTTTAAGGCTGGATGAATTCCCTTAAGGACCTGGGACCTTTAACCTGAAAGAAAGAAAGAAAGAAAGAAAGAAAGAAAGAAAGAAAGAAAGAAAGAAAGAAAGAAAGAAAGAAAGAAAGAAAGAAAGAAAGAAAGAGCAGGGTGTAGAGAGTGAGACTTTACCTTACAATGTGTGCCTGTAGTGCTATGATCTAGATTAAGGCCGGAGAGATAAGGGTCGGAATAGTAAATAGAAATGCATGAAAGTAAATGCATTAGACTCGTGACCTATGCAAATTGCAGTTTATGCCATGTTGGTTTGTTGGGTCGATGACGACTTAATCGAAATGCATTCTAAATCCTGTTTGGGGAAATAGAACGCAGAACTCAAAATAATTAATTGAGTTTTCATGGGTTAACAAAAAAAAAAATGAAAAAAAAGTTTGACCAACCCAACCAACCAAGATAGCCGCTAGCTTGACAAGATATATAGTTGAACAACTGTTGGAGGTAGAGAGTGGTGACACTACAACAAGGTGTTTCAAGAAGCTGGTTCAAGAAGTCATACTGTAGGGCTGATTCTTTTACCTAAAGCTTTCTCATGAGGAACCAGGAAGTGGCAAGTGAATTGTAGTACTGTGACGCTGGCAGTAAAATAATGATCCCAAATCACAGTAGGTCTTTGTTCATACGCGTGTATTTATGTAATGTGTTAATTGTCCCAAAAGCATTGTATAACAGACATAAAAGACTGGGTTGGGAAAAAACGTGAGAAACAAAGCGGGCCAGGGGGGAGTGTGTGTGAGTTAGGTTTGGGTTAAACCAACCTCTCTTTAATTTTTCTCTCTCTCTCCCTCTCTCTCTCTTTCTCTCTGTCTCCCTCCCTCGCTCTCTCTCTGTCACTGTCTGTGTGGGTCTCTCTCTATGTCTTTAACTCTGTTTTTCTAGCTCCTTGCTTGCTCCTCCCTGTCCTTTTGTCTGTGTGCATGTCTGCCCAGGCCCTCCCCTCCACTCCGAGACAGGCCTTGCATTCACAAACTTTAGACCCCGCCCCCTTTCATTCCTCCCCTCGCCCCTCTGGGCATTGAACAAAGCCACCAATTAAACACTGAGCATCACAGCCCTTCAATGGCCTCTAGATAAAACTTGTTTAGGTTTCAAGTCAGAGCCACAAGTTATATCATGTTAACCACAACATGGAGCTGAGCCGAGGTCCCCTCATGACAATGAAGAACCACATTTAACCAAGATACGCTCCAAATGGGAACACATAATAGGGTAACAGTTTACATGTGTTTCAGCTTTGAATGCAATGCAAAACAAAAGGTATCCATGAGAAAGTTGAGGATAGTTGAGCGAGTTAGTCGAAAAGCATAGCTTTCTCAGGCTAGGGAAAACGGGAATTTCAGTCATGTTTATTAATAGAGAACATTATGTGTACAAATAAAACATATGTATAATGTATGCATTTATGAGTATAGATTTCAGAAAAACAGGGTTAATTAAATGTAACATGTTCCATTTATCCATTTGTGCATTTATACAGCCATCAATAACAGTTACAAACTTCAGAAATGGCTTAACAAGTCCCAGAGGACTTGGAGAAACTGCCCCAAACATGCATTAAGGATTAAGGAACAGGTATAGGAGTAATAGGCAGCTAATGGGAATCGACCCCAGCACCTTTTGTCTGTGAGCCGTACCCCCTGGGAGCCAGTGGCCGGCCGACCCTGCCCCAGCCCTCATAAAAGCAGGTGACATGTGACAGGTGAGGGGATGACGTCGTGTGTAAAGTACAAGGCCGTGAAGTGGACCTGAGGGCCGGGAATCGGCCCCTGCAGCCGTCCCATAGAGTCCGGAGCAGGCAGAGCATGGCTGGGGCCCCGCGGCCCCCTAGTGCTGCCGGTCATGTTGGACTGTGGAACGCATGGACAGCAAGGTGTTTGGCCTGCCTCACACTGTGCTGGGCCGGCTGGGTTTCACAATGGGCAAACAGTTTGCGTACATAGACTCATGTACGCACGCAAAGACAGGAGGTCAAGGGAGTACAATCCCCTGGTAGGAAACCAGGAGAAGGTCTAACTCACTTCATTAAACTCCTCACTGGACAAAGATTAGGAGGAGGAAACTAAATGACCAAGAGAGAGCAGACAATTAATGGTTATCCACAATAATGCTGGTTTAACATTGTTCTGTTTATTATCTTTTGTTAATACTGTTTTAATAACGTTCCATTTAGAACTATTGAATAATATTTCAAGAACTTTGTTTAGTGCAGTTGAATCTTGTTTGAGTAAAGTTTTCTAAAGAAAAAGCATGAAACTATCTATCTACAAGACACACTCACTCATACACAGAACCCCCCCCCCCCCACACACACACACACACACACACACATACACGCACACACACACACACACACACACACACACACACACACACACACACACACACACACACACACCGTTTAACATCAACCGTAGATGTTTCACCAAGGTCAATATTAACCCATTTGAGTACTGTATAAGAACTAGGTGAGTGTGTGTGTGTGTGTGTGTGTGTGTGTGTGTGTGTGTGTGTGTGTGTGTGTGTGTGTGTGTGTGTGTGTGTGTGTGTGTGTGTGTGTGTGTGTGTGTGTGTGTGTGTGTGTGTGTGTCATGTGTGTGTGTGTGCGACAAGCTGAGCGTGCAATGAATTGATGTGGATCCAAACTGATGGAAACTTTCAGTCCACAATACTCAGCGTACTGCAATAACACATCTTTGTAAAAACAGTACGGGCCTCAGAGCTCCCCTAAAAGTAAACATTTCATACAAAAAACAGGGTTGCAAAAAATTTGAATATTATTTGCCCAAAAAAATGTACCTCTTTTGCTCTGGCAAAAGATATCTCGCTATAAAAAATGATTCGAAGTACCCCTGAGCCGACTTGATTCCACAGGTTCTTAGCCCATCCACTGAGTCCAGGGTGAATGGACAGGTGACCGAACATTTGGAGGCCCTCTCTGATTGGCCGCAGAGTCACTGACCCCGCCCCCAAGAACATCATGAGGGTTTGTCTCGCTCATGTTGCTAAAGGCTGATAAAGTGCTAATGCCATTCCTAATGCCCATGTCGCTGGCATGAGCAACACCGCTGCCGCCGCTGCTGTGGTCGTTGTTTACCTCAAACGAGTTCAAAACACTGTCTGTATGACTGTTGTTGCTGTTGTTGTTGGAGGGGAGAGTGATGCCTTGGAAGGAGTAGGCCCGGGGAGAAGCCTGGGGCTGGAGTAGAGCACCACTGCCCCCCAGGTTGGGGGCGAGGCTGTTGAGCCGGTGGGTGAGGAGCTGGGGATGGAGCCGGCGCTCGCTCCAGTCCTCCGGCGGCTGACGGTGGATCTTCATGTGGGCGTTGCGCGACTTTATCTTGAAGAACATTCTGGATAGGGGGAAAGGTTGGAAAGTAGGAAGGAGGGAAGGGAGGAACGAATGAAAGAGAACGATGAAAATAAACATAAATGAATAAAAAGTTAAATTGAAAAGAGAAAGTTGGAATACCGAGGAAAAGAGGATGGATAGGGAGGTTGGTTTATAAACCAAAAGCAAGATGGAGGAAGGAGTAAACCGGAGAGAGAGAATAGAATTAGAAGGCAAGTTGTAAAATCCAAACCATCTGTTGGCATTGGCAAGAGGACATAACTTGAGCACTCCAATACAGCAGGTCCTACTCACTTGCCACACATTTTACAAGGGAAGATGGTAGTCGATGGAGCAGGTACCGCCCTTTCCGGTCCAACCAACGTCCTCATTGGTTGGGGGACAGTGGTCATCTACAGAAACATGAAATAATCGCCAGCATGTAATTCTCTGTGGGTGAGTTTTATGAGCATGTATGCGAAGGCATTCTGTCTGTATGTGACAGACAGAATGCCCTGTGGGAAAAGATTTAATCTGAGCAGGCAGAGAAAGTCTGTATGTAAGTGTTTAAGGGAATGAGTGAGGTCAGAGGGAAAGAGCAGGTTTGACAGAATGAACACAGACACAATCTTTGTTGCTAATATGCTAGTTAGTTAGTAAGTACCTGTTTTAGAAAGTTAGATCTAAGTTTAATCTATCCTCTGTAGTTGACCAATCCTAACTGATTTCCAGAAGATTTCTAGGAAAGACTTTCTGACTGACATAAAGGCCTAATCTCATGTTTACCCCTTACCCTTCCCCTTACCCCTTCCCCTTGTTTTGAAGGGGGAAGGGGAAGGGGTAAGGGGGAGGGGTAAGGGGAAGGGGAAGGGGTAAGGGGTAGAAATGGGATGGGGTCAAAAGCTAACAACGCATACAACTAAACCCAAACCTGACGTTAACCTTTGGTATTTCAGTGTGAGAGGGAAACCAGACCCACGTGAACACAGGCAGAGCATGCCAATCTCCCCACGTAAATAAGTAAATGGTACAATGACATCCACATGACATCACTGTCCTATTGGTTAAAGGTTCAGGGGTAAAGGGTGCAGGAGAGGGATTGTACAAACACATCCGGAAATGAAAGAGCAAAGGTTTACTGCCATCACGATGGTGGGCTTCAGTCCATGTATGTTTGTGTGCGTGTGTTTGTGTGTGTGTGTGCGTGTGTGTTGGTGTGTGTGTGTGTGTGCGTGCGTGCGTGCGTGCATGCGTGCGTGTGTGCGTGCGTGCGTGCGTGCGTGCGTGCGTGCGTGCGTGCGTGCGTGCGTGCGTGCGTGTGTGTGTGTTGACCTGCTGATCCATGGCTTCAGCTGCCTCCGCCTCTATCAGTCTTTTGGCCTGTCTCCGCTGCATGTCCACCAGCCTCTTACCCAGGTAGTAGAACTCAACACACTGACGCACACTCTTGGTTCTCACCTGCAGAATACACACACACACACACACACACACACACACACACACACACACACACTCAATTAAAGACACATGAACCCTTCAACGCATACATAAGTATTCACATTGCATCTCTTTTGAAATGTGTTTAAAGCTATCGTGGTTGGGACATTAGGGTTTGAAACCAGACACTATCGTTCCTCCCTCACAAACCCCAGTAATAGGTCACAATGCCTTATCACTCAGCAAATGACACATTACACTTGTGTGTAATGTCTTCTTTGCTGAGTTACAGTGTAAGTGTTTGTGTGTGTATTTGTGTGTATGTGTGTGTGTGTGTGTGTGTGTGTGTGTGTGTGTGTGTGTGTGTGTGTGTGTGTGTGTGTGTGTGTGTCTTTGTGATCTTTGCGGAGGCCGCATGTAGCCGTGGTTCGTACCATGTTCTGTATGGAGGAGAAGTCTTTGCCCAGAGTCCTCAGGCCTTCGCTGAACATTGCCCTCTCCTGGTCGGTCCACATGTCGCTGCCTGCAGAGAGAGATTGTTCACACATATTATATTTCTGTATTATTTATTCTTTGTTTCGTAAATGTTTGTTTTCTTCCATGCCAATAAAGCTCATTTGAATTGAGAGATGCAGAGAGAAGGAGAGAGAGGGGGTGAGACAGAGACAGAGAGAGAGAGAGAGAGAGAGTGAGAGAAAAAGAGAGGGAGGGACGGTTAGAGATAGAGGAACAGAGTTAAAGAGGTGATGAATAGTAAATAACAAAATAAACCAATAATTACAAAGTTCAACACACCGGTTTAGAAGGTACAGCATACCAAAACAAACTAAAAGTGACAGCCTTTCAAAAGCTGCTTACCGCCAAACTGTTTTAATCGTTTATTGCAGTCACAGAATTGTGAGTGATTTAGTTTTAATGTGTTTAAAAGTATCTCTAACATGTTATTTTATTGTTATTTATTTTTATCTGGTTTTGTTGTTTTTGTGCAGTTTTGCATCAAAAATGCTTTACACATAAAGTTTGTTTGAAAAGAGGGTAAACCGTGAGCACCAGAGTAGTGGTAGTCTCCGGCCGCCGTGTGCAACGACAGCAGCAACATCTCCAGGGTAGCCTTCAGGGACGGAGTGATGGAGCGAGGGATGAGATGAGCACGGATGAGAGGAAAATGAAAGAAGGAAGAAAAATGAATGAAGGTAGTGAGTGGGTGTGTAATTGAATGAGTGAATGAGTGAGTGAGTGAGTGAGTGAGTGAGTGAGTGAGTGAGTGAGTGAGTGAGTGAGTGAGTGAGTGAGTGAGTGAGTGAGTGAGTGAGTGAGTGAGTGAGTGAGTGAGTGAGTGAGTGAGTGAAAGATTCAATCAGTGCAACCACAAAAGCATTGTCTGAGGATGGATACAGGCAACATACAGGTTTTGTTTTTAAAATGAATGAATGAATTTAAAGGGAACAGGTTTGTGACAGTCGCGTTATATTCACCATTGTGTCTCCGTTGCAGCGATGCAGGGAATGCAGTGCCAGCTCTGTGTTGGCCCCCCCTCCTGGCAGGCAGCTAGAATTACACATTGACAGCAGCTGCTCAACTACACACACACACACACACACACACACACACACACACACACACACACACACACACACACACACACACACACACACACACACACACACACAGACAGACAGACAGACAGACAGACAGACAGACAGACAGACAGACAGACAGACAGACAGAAAGACAGACACACAGACACACAGACACAGACTTTTTAATCAAGACTTTCGTGTTTCATATGGAAGACTCAAAGCCTTTGAAACAAACAAAACTCAAAGGTCATGTTATAATTGCTCTTGCATATGTGGCTGGCCCCTCTCCCGTTCAGAAAGATTTCCCTCAGACCTGTCCCTAGTCAGACCAACTTCAACCGGTTTTCTAATATGGGGCAGGTTTGAAACCAAGATGGCTGCCGCTGTTGCGTCACAAGTGTCATTGCCGTGATTGGTTGTACGTCTGTACAATTTCGTCAAAAGGCATTTTTGTCTACAACGCACCTTGGAAGCTTCCAGACTAATAAACATTTGCGACTGACCCGGCATGGCTGCACATTTTAACTGTGACATAAGTTGTAGTTCACACACTTAGAAAAACAATTTGAACCAAATCAGGCACTGTAGTTTCCCGACTGTCCTGTACATTACCGTGATCCTGCACGACGACACTCTCTTCCAACAGGGGGAATGGTTTCCATAGCAACTGTTCCCTCGGCGACGCTTCCTCCATGGGGAAGGGTGACTCCTCCCACTCTGGGTGGCAGGTGGGGAGCTCTGCCTGGAAGTCAGGACCGACGTTGATACACCTGGACACCAGAAAAAAACAACGACACTGTTATTTTCACTTTAAGGCGATAGAGGCATATTCTGTCAATATTAGCACAATAGCAATGTTTTTCAACTAAACACTAAGAATGTCTCTCTATACGCTATTGACTCATTCATCCTCATTTAGCAGGAGCTAAACACTATTGCTGCCCTTCATACTCACGGTGCTTCAGCATACTGTTCCTCTACATCTCCCCCTCTGACCATCTCCCTTGGGCTGGGACTGAGAGGCGAAGCGGAGGAGTATAGCCCCGCCCCCTGCCGGATTGGATTGAGGATTGGTCGAGGAGTGTAATGGCCCTGCCTTTGGGCGGCCTCCCTGTGGTGAAGCATGCTGAGAAATGGAGTTTCCCTGTAGGTCGAGGGGTTTCTAATCTGTTGGATTGAGGGGGAGGAGAGAAAAGTGTGTTTGAGGTTTTGGTTTCTACATATACTGTCTGTTTCTCTATCTGTCTCTCTGTCTGTCTCTCAGTCTGTCTCTCTTTCTGTCTCTCTTTACCAAACTGTTGAGTGGTTGGCTGTAAAGAGTTTGATCCAAATATTTAAAACTGTATTTATTTATATATTTGTATATTCATGTTTTCTTCAAAGATATTTGAAACATAATTACATATTTAAAACTGAGCAATAATTTCGGCAACTTCAAGATGATTCTTGTTTATCATTTTATCAAGTAAAAAACAACAACAGTGACTATCCTGAACCTTGGGATGTGATTGACTAAGATATCCACTCTGCACCTCTAGAGCCTGTGACGGACAGGAAGTGATGCGTCCATCCTTCCTCTGGTGGAAGGACGGCAGGTGAGCCGGATGGAATGATGGATGGAGGGGGGAGGCCGTTGGGAATGAGGGGGTGAGGGAGGAGGGAGTGAGTGGGGAGCAGCTCATGAAGGATGATTCAGGCGCCATTAGGACACTTTGATGTTCTGGAAGGAAGAGAAGCAAAGGAGGTTAAGAAAATTAGACACTAGAAATTAGAGATCAAATTTAGCACCTTTGCTACCAATAAATTCATTAAATTAAAAAGCAGCAATATCAACATAAAAATGTCAATATATTGAGTATTTGATGGATGTGAGGTAAGCACAGGGGTTTCATTGTAGGAAAAAAAACGGTGTCTCACATATCGCTAAGTGTGGTGCATATCTATAAAAAGAGTCCATTTCAGCCAACCTCCCCACTAAGATGGTTCCGGTTTAGATAAAGTATAGCCCGAATTTTTTGGGGGGGAAATTTTGTCAAATATATTGGTCAACAAAGAATATCTAGCCAATTTTTTTTTGAAGAATATTCCTATCGTTCTACACTTGAGTTTGCTCATTGAGACAATTTATTTGAAACATTTAATCATAACAATTATAATAAAAATAAAAAATCTAATTATAATATTGATGATGATTATGCAGTTGGAGGTGGAAGTGATAACCCATCAGAGGCAAAGGAATATTTGCAAAAAAGAATTCTGAGGGCGAAAGAACCAATTGGCCCCGGCTCCATCTACCTGAGAGGCCTTGGCCCTCTTCGCCGTGGTGAGGTCTTTGGTTGCCATCGGTGACGGCCCTGTGGTCACATGACTGCGGTGGGTAGCAATGGGGCAGTCCCTGAAGCTTCCATAAAACTCCGCCGGGGGAGGGGTGGGCGTGTGAGGGGAAAAACTGTATGGTGCTGACGTTGTACTCCCCCTCCCTCTGGCCCGCGGCCGTGGAGAACGGATGCGGACACTCCCCTTGGGAGGGCGACAGCGAGGAGGGGGGCAAGGGGGTGGGGGGGGGGCTGAGGACCGAGGGCATGGGCTGGGACGGAGGGGAGGGGAGGGTGGGGAGGGACGGGTGGGAGTGGAAGAAGGAGTGAGCGGGGCCGTAGGGGTCCAAAGTGGGGCCGTGCCGACAGCCCTGGCCGCTGTCCGCCACCCAGCCCGCGAACTCGCCCCGTCCCGCCTCGAACCTCGCGTGGCGGCCGGCGGGATCCCCCTCGGCGACCGCGAGCAGCCCCCTCCGGCGGTACGGCTGGAAGGCCTCGGAGAAGGAGTCCAGCCTCTGCGGATACCTCCCGTTGGTCAGGGGCGGCGCTTTGAGCGCCGCCGCCGCGCCCTGCGGGTCCCAGCCCTCGCCACCCCGCCAACCGCCGTCCCCGCATTCCGGGACCTGGGAGGATCGACCTTCCCCGGAGCTCTGGCTCGAACCCGGGTCCTCCACCCTTCCCAGGTAGCCGTGGTGGAGGCCGGGCTGGCCGTCGGCGCTGCCCTCCTCCACGCTGCTCTGTCTGAACGCGTCCATGCCGTAGAACAGGGGGTGGCTCACCGGGAGGGCGCTGTGGGCGTCCTTATCGTACACCGTCTCGTAGCTGACCTCGAAGCTATCGGAGCGACTGTAGGCCGGTTTGTCGCCGCCGTCGTCGTGGAACACCATGTCGAAACTGTCCCGGGCGTCTCGTTCGCCCTCCACGTCGACGCCGACGCCGGCGTTCCTCTCGTGGAAAGCCCGGTCGGCGTAGCGGCAGTAATCGTCTTTCCCGTAAAACTCGCTCGCCGAACTCCCGCAGCTCCCCCGGCCGTCCCAGGCCTCCTTCGCCCGAATGCCGTCGGACCACTCGTGGACCAGGGGGTCCCCTAAGTCACCGTCGTCACTCAGACCGTTCCTGCCGTGGTGGAGCCCCCTCCCGGCTGCGGCGTGCTCCACGCCCCTCCAGGAAGGGCTGGAGGTGGGGAAGCTGGTGGAGGACTGCGGTGGGTGTTCTGCGCTGCTTCCTGGCTCCAGGAGGGGGTCCGAGGGGGAGCGGCAGGTGGTGGAGGCGTACCCGGGCCTGGGGCTCTGGAGACGGGTTAGGCTGAAGTGGTGGTGGGGTTGATGGGTGTTGGCCTGTTTGGTGGTTGAAGGGTCTGCCATGACGATGATACAGGGTTTTTAGCTAGAAGAAGGACGGAGAGACAGGCGGATGAAAAGGTAACCAGTGCATTTGAACGAGGGAAATGAAATGAACATTGACACCCTTTCTTACACTTACACTCTTTCACACCATGCATCCACCGTAACACTATGTTAAGTGTCCCAGTTCACATAGGGGCCTATTTAGCAAAGGTTGGATCCTCTGCTGATTAATCTTAAACTTTACGTCAAATAAAATGACATAAGTCTCGAACCAAACACCAAACTAATTTCCTCAACCTCTCTAAATTGAATAATTCTGTTTTTTTAAAGTAAAACATGACATAAGGTGGCCCTACATGATTATATCTTATCCTGTCTTCCCAATGACAAATAAACATGGCAGTTATTTTTTTTGAAGAATGCGCTACGAGGGAAACAAAATAGTGAGTTAGCTAATTTACTAACTTAACTCACGTAACCAACCAGCTACCAGCTAACTTATTATTGTAAGCAAGTGCAAATGCAAATGCTAACAAGCCAATGTGTTTAGCCGAGCAAGCTATCTCTTCTTTCTTGTTCGTGTTTATTCTAGAAATAGAGCATAGAGTGAGCCCGATACTACAGAGGTAAAGAGAGTGAGAGAGAGAGAGAGAGAGAGAGAGAGAGAGAGATGAGGAAGCAAGATAGAAGATGATAACATACATGCGGAGGTTCTTCAACAGCATTTAACGTCTGCATTTCTCTTCGATCCACTCTCGTTCTTCTGTTCAGATTCTCTTAATTCCTCTCTCCAGTGCTCTTCTCATCCAGTCTCTTCTCTCTGTCTCTCTTATCTGTCTGACTCTCTCTCTCTCTCTCTCTCTCTCTCTCGCTCTCTCTCTCTCTCTCTCTCACTCTCTATCTCTCTCTCTCTCTCTCTCTCTCTCTCTCTCTCTCTCTCTCTCTCTCTCTCTCTCTCTCTCTCTCACTCTCTATCTCTCTCGCTATGTATCTCTCTCTCTCTCTCTCTCTCTCTCTCTCTCTCTCTCTCTCTCTCTCTCTCTCTCTCTCTCTCTCTCTCTCTCTCTCTCGCTCTCTCTCTCTCTCGCTCTTTCTCTTTCTGGGTCTAAACCTGCGATTGGCTCTCTATCAATCTCCCGCCCACCTCTTCTCGTCACATGTGACCATGTAACAGTTCTGGGCTTCTGTTCTTCAAACGCCACAGCATATTCACAGGCCACATTTTGATGAAGCAGATAAGAATAATGACGTTAATCACACTCATGATCATAAGACTGAAATGCAAAGTCACTATATATTTCCCATGGTCCTATACAGTCCAAAAACGCAAGGAAAGACACTCAAAGTGCACACACTGCGCTCGTGCGCACACACGCTTGTCTTAAGACACACACCAGACCCAAAACCATAAATACCCAGTTTGACTCACAAACATACGCACGCACACGCGTGCACACACACACACACACACACACACACACACATAAACGTAGTCGCACACTTTTTACGCAGGTGTCAAAGGTGGATGAGAGGGGTTCTGATGTTGTCTCGCTGTTTCTCGTTGTCGTGGTAACCACATCCTGAGGAAACGAGCGCTGTCGGATCTCCCTCTTCTGACTATCTTTATCTCCTGGCTCCTCCTCCCCCCCCCCCCCCCCCCACTGTCTCACCTTCCACCTAATCTTCTCTTCTCTTGCCATCTTTGTGCCCATTCTTCACCTTTATCTCTCTCTTTATCTCTTTGTCTCTCTCTCTCGCTCGCTCCCTCGCTTTTTGTCGCCGTCTCTCGCTCGGCCTGCGAGCGTTAAACTCTTTTCATTCTCATTCTCACTCACACCACATAACAACAGGAAGCAAAAAATACATCTTTGTGTGTGTGCGTGTGTGTGTGTGTGTGTATGTGTGTGTGATGTGTGTGAGTGTGTTCTTGTCAGTGAATATGTTTTTCACATTGTTTTGTGCGTGTCTCTATGTTTGTGTGTATGTGTGTGTGTGTATGTATGCATGTGTGCACACAGGTGTGTGTCTGTGTGTGTTCTATGTTTGTGAGTGTGTGTATCATTGTTTGCGGTTGTGTGTGTGTGTGTTTGTGCATGTGTGTGTGTGTTCTATGTTTGTGAGTGTGTGTATCTTTGTTTGCGGTTGTGTGTGTGTGTGTGCATGTGTGTGTGTGTTCTATGTTTGTGAGTGTGTGGGTGTTGGCTGTTAGCAATGCTTAACCCTCGGCTTAGTCAGCTGACTAGTGCAGTGAGAAGGGCCGAAAACCTGTAGGAAGACCATGAAGAATCTGAGCCCTCTACAGACAGTGCTGGCAACACACACACACACACACGCACACACACACACACACACACACACACACACACACACACACACACACACACACACACACACACACACACACACACACACACACACACACACACACACACACACACACACACAAAACAAGAAACAAGAAACATGAAATCTTCAGCCACGACCACACAGTCAACCGCTACCAGTATCATAAATTGGACACACAAATGCTAGCACACACACACACACACACACACACACACACACACACACACACACACACACACACACACACACACACACACATAAATGTCAGAGAGCTCCCTTTTATAAAGTTCAGCCACTGGCTGGCTCACTGCAGAAGGTTAATGTATTTGGGGATGGCAATAATATATACTCCATGAACTTGTCAAGTAACTCCATCCCTGCAGTATTTTAATAACTTTTTATTTATATATTACAATTTAGACGGATGTAGTCTCACAAATCAGACTTTAATAATCATATCTAAGAATCTCAACTCTGATATTAAATCATCTGGAATTTAGTTTGGACCATCCTTTGTTGCTGGAGGGGCTGTAAGCACGTATGGCTATTAACATCCAACATAAAGTCGGCCGGCAATAGTGACCTGTTAAAAGGTGTCTGTAAAGGCTTATCGTGTAGACCTGCCACTCTGTGTGTGGTATGGAAGTGAAACAAACCCATGCCAAAAATATGGAAGGACTAATGATGTACCATATTATGGTATTATTGAGTGAGCGGCAAAAACTTCCCAGAACATTTGGAAACTTTTGCGTAAAACAAAGGTCATGTAAGAAGTTACAGTCGACCTCATGGTGTGTCTGTGTGTGTCCTGATTAACATGGTCATGTTTAGATGAGGTGGATATACCTTCTCCAGCATTAGCATAGGCCCCTCACTGACGCCTTCAAACACATCCAGAAGCTTAGAAGCTGCTGCTGCCGATAATGAATAACATGGATAACATGATCGTCCGTGTTTATCAACAAAAAGTAAGTGACTCAGAATGGGGTTTTATTGAGGAAAATATCCCATTTCCCTCATCTCGAATTTCAGCACAACCCTGTTGCGTTTGATTGAGTTTGTGAAGTCTCTAAAAGGTTATTTACTTAAAGATCTTATTTTCAAGCATGGTCTAAATTAAATGAGCACTATTTCGCTAGTTTCTTTGATCATTCTATATTAATCCAACTGCTGGGAAATTGCATTTTTTGCAACAAACCCTCTAAATGTACAAATATTCAAAATTGTTCGTTACAAGAATCCGTGCTCAGACTTTGTGTGTATCAGGGTGTATAGGTTGATGTGCATGTGCGGCCCTGCATCTATGTGTGAGCATATATGCAGTATGATATGAGTCTGCATGTGTGTGTAGGCATATCTGTGCGTGTGTGTCAATGCATAAGTGCTTGTTTGTGTGTGTATGTGTGTGTGTGCGTGTTCATACAAAAACGCTCATACACACACACACACACACACGCACACGCACACACACACACACACACACACAAAAGCACACACAAGCATACTTGTATATGCATGTGTGTTTGTGTGTGAGTGAATGCCTGTGTGTTGTATGCATACTTGTGTGTGCATATGTTTGCGTGAGAGTGTATGTGTGTGTGTGTGTGTGTGTGTGTCTGTGTTTATGCATGCGTGCTTGCATGTGTGTGCGTGCATGCGTTCAGGCACTCATGTGTGTGTACGTCTGTGTTTGAATTAATATTTGTACATGTTATGGTGTATGTGGGACCTCATACTTGTGTCTAAGTGTGGGTTTGTGTGGAGGAGACTCATTTTCTTTAGTTGTCACTGAAATGAGCGGAAAACCATTCTCGGAGCAGAGGAGGGGGATCTCACCCAACCTGCCGGGAGTTTTCTCTATTTAAATCGTACCTTTATCTTTCTTTCTCTTCCCTCCTTCGTCTCCTTCCGTTGCTCCTCGCCGCTTGCGTTGGCGAGCCGTCACTGATACTAGCGGCTGGTGGTGAGGTGGATTTCTCAAGATTTAGGGCGTTTCTACGGAGAAATAAAACCACCTAAAAACATTTAAATCCCAACCGCATGGTGATAATTAGCATGCATGACAGAGTATTGTGAGAGATAGCATGGGATATATCTGTTGCTATAACCAGGTGTGCACGCAGTATTCATTTAAATTTACGTTTAGGCGATTTAGGTGGGCCACAAACACATACACACATACACAAATGCACATACACAAATAAAGGCTGCTCTGCATGAATATTACTAAATGTATAAACACGTTTGTTGCTCATTTAAAAAGCTTGACGAAAAATAGCAACTTTGTATTATTCTCGCATCTCGACTTGTAGGTTGATAGGATTGTGGATTCGTACACTCTGTCTGCCGTAAATGTTCGCGAAAGATTTGCGTCTGTTGAAAAATATAAATCAAAAGGAAATCTAAAGAGGAAAAAGATAGACATGTTGTTTAAGCATGAATGAATGAATGCAGTTTATGCATTTAATAGAAAACAAAATTTATTCAGACGCAAGTAGACATAAGATACATAGTAATGAAACTGACTAGGAACTGTATCCGAATATGTATGATATGAAATATGTTGCTCTTGGTTATTTCAGTAATGTACTGAATATTTCTTTGGGGATTGGTTTCATACCGCCAGCGAAAATGTCACTAAATCAAGTTTTACAATCCATAAAGAAATAAATCATGAATTGAATCTGGAAAATAAATCTGTAAATCAAGGAATTGTAGAACAAAAAGTATCACCACCATTCACTTTATCAGGGCATGAAGAACAGGTAATATCGTTTTTGTTTTTCATTGTAAGATTTGCGATGATTTATACAGTGATTCATGATTCATTGATAACCACAGATGATTGGATTCATGGACTTCATTCAATCATAAATTGCGCAACTTCTATTGCTCTTAATTTGATCTGATATTGATGTAATACATTCTCTTGGTTTTGTTAGTTTATAGGTGTATGTGGAGGGGGGGGGGGGGGGGGGGGGGGGGGTTCAGCACAAAGTTCAGTTGTTCTCATTCAGCCTCTTCCAGATGTCAAAGGAGGTCAATCAACCGAGACCAAAAATAGACAACAACCTCTGTGTTCCTATAACCCATTATTGTATTGCGTTTCATAGTTTGGTAAAGCAAAACTATGTTTTCCAAAATGGCGTTTACAACATTTTTCCAATCTTAACATGTTGGCTTTTCTCAAGAGCAATCAAGTTGCTACTTTCCCAAGTATGTATGTGCAAAACGTTCACAGCTGACACTACATGACGGTTTATTTGACATGATCACACACACTAACTCAAGAGCCCCCATGTCCTGGAAGGACTCAAGTGCAGTAGACACTAGATAGCATCAGGTGTGTTATGGCACCCGTTCATAAGGATGCGTTTGGGTAAACACTGACACGCGTAACAACATGAGAATGCTACACACCAGTGTTGGGTTACAGGCCCTTATCGACACAGGTGTGTCGCATAGGAAACAAACCAAAACAAGATGTTGCAAAGCAAGTGTATCACCTTCATTATCGAAATCTAACCCAACCCTCGGGAGCCCACATATACTTTTTTTGCTTCGATGCTGCATAACCCGAGGTCGGGCACAAAACAACCCGATGTGAACTCAGTCCAAGGACGGGAGTTAACTATAGCTGAAAACTAATGCGTTAAGGAGTTTAACAGGCTCGGCATGTCAACCGTGATCTGAAGAAGAGTGCGGCGGAGTACTGAACAACAACATATTTGACACTTGAAGACACTCGCTGATGTCGTCTTAGAAGGTGGAGTTGCGTAACCCGGGATAAAACTAAATGTATAGCTTAGGGACATCTTCTACTTTCAAATATCCTATCATAGTTTAGGAGCCAAACCCGATGATAGACACAAACAGCCTGTTTGTGTCAACGTGAGGCAGACGACAAGAGCCTTAGATGACTGTTGAATAATGAACAGTAGGCAAAGTGCTTTCAGTATTCGTCTTACAAAAGTCCAAAAAATGTGCGTTACAAAAGATAAATCTTACCTTTCCCATGGTCCTTTGAAAACCGGTGTGTGTGTGTGTGTGCGTGCGCGTATGTGTGTTCTTAGCGTGAAGCATCTGCTGTGTTTGTGAACCACATGTTTGAGGGAGGAAAGAGATGAGAGGAGGAGCGAGACCGAGCAGGTGAATGAACGGCATAGGCCAGACCGCTGTGTGAGTGTGTGCCTGTGTGTCTCTGTGAGTGTCGTGGAAATATTAATCGTAATTATAATATGTATTGATACGCAAATGATATGGATTTGTATGTGTATTTGTGAATTTGAATGGATTTGTATACATTCTCCTTGGAAGGGAGATGTCTCCCTTCTCCTATCTAATTAAGTGTTACGATAGCCTGCATTTGGATTGCATTTGCATGGCCTCAGTTTCAAGTCAATACTCAGGCAATGCCAATCTACTGACCTATTTGCTATGTCAATTGCTTTAACTGTCTTGTAGCCTTGCAGACATGTCCACTTCTCAAATAGTGTATTGCAATTTACCTTGGTCTCTCCCGCCATTACTGACTTTAGCCATCGTCAATCCTAAAACCTCCATGATGGTCACTCCTCCTGCCTTTTGTTCTTACTGCCCACGAAGTGAACGTTTCCCTATAAGAATTGTGTACACCCATTGTCTCATTCAATATATGCTTGGTAAATTGCTGCCTGTATCTACCCATGATCATGCTCTAAAATCCTGTCCTAAAGAGAAGTTATTCTTCCTCAGGGAGTGAGTAAGTGTGTATGTGTGTGTGTGTGTGTGTGTGTGTGTGTGTGTGTGTGTGTGTGTGTGTGTGTGTGTGTGTGTGTGTGTGTGTGTGTGTGTGTGTGTGTGTTTGTTTGTGTGCATGCATGTGTGTCTGTGTCTGTGTCCATGCGGGCATGTGTCTGTGTGTGTGCTTACTTGTAGCTTTGTATGTGAGTGTTCATGTAGGTGTTCTCAGAGACACATAATTCACATGCCCTGACACGTGAATGATTGCGGCTCACAGACACGAGTGACAAGAGGGACAAAAATGTATGTATGTGCGAATGTAATGTAATGTAAGATGTAATACGAAGACACACACACACACACACACACATACACACACACACACACACACACACACACACTTCCGTTTTGAGTACAGAGCCCCCTCTCTGTTCCTTTTTAATCTGGATCTGAAGATCAATACACTCAAACTTGCCCACACACATAGACACACACACACACACATATTGATATGACCACGGACATGGGCGTGGGAATTCCCTCATTCAAACAGAGATGACATTGAAAAGAACATCATGATACAGATATATGTGGATATGATCAATGCTCCTTCCTAATGTATAAGACCATTTTCAACTCTAGGTGGGCCAAGTTTAAAGACACTTCTTCAACTCGCTAAGATGGCGTTAACCATTAACCTCACCACACTCCATGGAACTATTAACACCTTCACCTAGAGACAGTGGTTTTGGACAGTACCTGCGTCACTGATAAGCACCGCCAGACCACAGAAGAGATTCACTGACAACTTACTAGGTAGTCGTTTCTATTTCTCCAAACCAGAATCGAGATTTAAATAAAACCTTGAGGTAGTTTGGGTCACTGGCTAAAGGAAGCCCTGCCTACAGGTATATAGTCGTATAGTCAGTGGCGGTTTTAGGCACGGGCGACCCGGGCAGACGCCCGGGGCGGCATATTTGTGGGGGGCGGCAAATCACATGGGGGGCGCCACGAGCAATAAAAAAAAAAAATGCGCTGCGCAGCGGTTATCAATGAAGTACGACATAATATTGTGTGGGGAATAGGTATTTTGGCGCCCCCTCTGGTTGCAGGCGCACACTTGTTTGCATAAGCGAAACCCCCACTGAAGTCCGTTGGTCCCCCCCTATGTGGACCCCAGGAAGACTAGCTTGTCCAACTTTGGTGACAGCTAATGGGGATCCTCTTAAACATTACACAATAGTGGAAAATTGGAGAATCCACTAATCCACCAAAAAGTAGTGGAAATTTGGGTTTGAACCTGCAACCATTCAGCTTTCTCTTACTGGAGGAGCTTGGCTGTCCCTCATACGCCATGTGTTTGTCCTCATTCTGCTATGGTTGCCTGCTCTACAAAGCCCATTTTCCCATCCTTGGGTTTGAGACCCTATGCAGGAACCCCTTCTATAGGGTAAAGGGAGATTCCCAATGTATACGATATCATGTTATGTCCTTATTTATTTCTTGGTGTATATTTTTGTAACAAAAAATGTGTCTTCAAGGCAAACCTTCAAGAAAATGGCTGCTATCTAACATGTATGGTGCCAATCAAATCGATGTTATGAGCAGATGCAGACAGGGTTGGAACGGTATGCAGGTAAGCAAAAACACGTTGAGCTGACAAGGATTTTCGATCGAAAAATGGCGTCCCAGGCCAGAAAGGATTAAGAACCAAATCAAATATCTGGTCTAATCATTTGAAGGAGATGTGAAAATGTGATTTGATCTCTAAATCACATTTTCTTGAGACAGCGAAAGATTGTAGGTACCCATCTTCAGAGGAAGTGTACTGTAACACATTGGTATTATATTAGCACTCACACCTAAGAGGCTTCACACCCTCAACCTCTACGCCCAGCCAGTCAGTTGTAAACAAGTGCTTGGCTAATGGGGAACATACGGAAACACCAGCCTCAATAACACACACACACACAGACAAACACACACACATGCACACAACCACACACACCACATACATACACATACACACACAAACACACACACACACACACACACACACACACACACACACACACACACACACACACACACACACACACACACACACACACACACACACACACACACACACACACACACAAACACAGACACACTTACTCACCCACACAAATCACATACATACACACACTGTGGCATCCCGCCCCATAAACCTCGGCCCGGGCGGGTCCGAGGTGAGGTGGTGGACGGCATATACTGCCGGCACCCACCGACTGGCGACAGAGAGCACCACTTCTCTCTCCCCTATCAGCTTGATTGGGGGACACCTGCTGGAGGGAGCAGGAGCCACGTTAAAAGGGCCACGAGGACAGACAGAAGGGACCGGGAACCATGGAGAGCGAGGAAGCCCAAGAGACGACGACCCGTTAGAGGCTCACGGAGACCCTAAGTTGATCTTGTTAAGGGACCCTGTATACCCCGGTTTTCCTGTGAATAAATGCCAAGCCCGGCTAGAACCCTGACTATTTGACTCATTTGTACCTGGAACCCGCAACCAACGAGTACCGGGTTACCACAACACACACACAGACAAACACACACACATGCACACAACCACACACACACACACACACACAGACACACACACACACACACACACACACACACACACACACACACACACACACACACACACACACACACACACACACACACACACACACACACACACACACACACACAAACACAGACACACTTACTCACCCACACACGCATACCCATCATTGAATCAAGGGTACGGCCCTAAATGTCACGTAAGTGAAGGAGGGAGCATGTGTGATTGTGTGTGTGAGTGAGACTCAGACAGAGAGCTTGTCATGACTGTGCACAGTGGTAGCCGGGAAGAGCCGACGGAGGTGGTGGTTGGTTTCATTACGAGGTGTGGAGGCGAGCAACGAGGCGACCGAGAGAGAGAGAGAGAGAGAGAGAGAGAGAGAGAGAGAGAGAGAGAGAGAGAGAGAGAGAGAGAGAGAGAGAGAGAGAGAGAGACTACTTCCCGGTACAGTGAAATTTGCACCCGGCAGGTGTTCCCGCCGCAGCCTCACGGCACTGTATTGCGCCGCACTCCTGAAACTGTTGGTCTGCCGCTTCTTTTATTTAAATTTATTTTAATGCACCTTTATTTCTCTCAGGGTTGGTTTCCTGAAATTAAACTCTTTTACAAGAGACCTCCAGGCAGAGCTCTCCTAAATGTTCACATCTACATGTACATATATTTGTGTATATATATTTCTGGACATGTTTTTAGCAGGTTCATAGTTTAAATATATTATCGTATATCGTAAAGTTTGAGGTCTACACTCGTACAAAAAAAGTTTACGCTGTGAAAAAGGGGAGAGCATCTATAAACTTTACAGTCAGGATGTTTAACATTTTAACGTGAATTCATTTTTGGTTTCAGATTATTGTTGTTGTCCCTGCAAGTTCTTTAGCTTTAGAGGAAAAATATGTACCCATAAATAATTATTAATATGAGCAAATCCTATCAACTATTTTTATTTAAATAGGTGTATAGCCGAAGACAGTTTTTCTATGATGAATCTGAACATACAATTGGTAGACACATTGGTAGCACACACACAGACACTCTCCCAAAGACACACACACCTCCTAACATAAGAATTTTTCTCAGCCTAAGAAAAGAAATGGACGTATCAAATGCACGCTCACAGTTTACTTGACATTACATAGTAGTTTACTGCCCCTTAGAAACAACCTGACCACCATTGTATCATTTTATATTTCCCTGATTTATTATGTTGAAGATAAAGACCTAGGCACTAAAGTAAAAGTATTTGTATATAAATTATTACCTTGATTATTATTATTATCAGACAGAATTATCCAATAGGTTATGTTTGCCTTCATGACATTTCATTCAAATCCAAACATTTGAAAGAAGCCATACACATACAGAATTCCCGCTCCCCGTGTCACGCATCTCTCTTGAAGTGGGATTACATTACGCTCCAGGTGAAATATGCTGACATATAACATACAGGTCTTACAATGATGATGTGACGCGTGTAATAAGATGTTATTGCATACTACTCCTGCTGCGGCAGATAAAGAATCAGCTATATTTGAGATTATGAACAACTGAAACGTGCTTTCTGTGAAGTCTTCAGTCATGACGGAAAGTCTGGACAGATAATTCAGGGGCCAATGACACATTTACTGTAACTTTATACCATCCTATATTTAAATAATTTGTTATATTTTTATGTGATGTGAACACTGTTTTGGTTCTTGTATCAATATATGCAAGAGCCATGTTGTCAATCTATATCTATAAAATAAAGGAACAATATTGTATGGGTGATCGGTGACCATTGTGAATAAGAGGAGTACACACACCAGAAGAGGCAGGTGATAAGTGATGGTTCGGCCGTACTCACCTAACCAGCAGGGCATGCAGTAAGCGGGACATGTCTGAGACCATGGTGCTGCAGATCTGCACATCTTCATAAAGACAGGATCTGTGGACAGACCAGGTAACCGTGTACATAAAGTATATTAGCAATGATACATCGATGTTTGGGTAACAAAGTTGTTGTCTAAATAGAAAGGCTACAGCAACATAAGAGTTGAACATTTGTTTTTTATTCACAACTACCTTGTTTTTCTTTCTGTGTAAAAATACAACATTTGCTGTACCCGTAAATATATGACATAAAACAAATACATAACACAAAAATACATTTTTGGTATTGATTAAATTATACTTTCCTATAAATGTATTTGTATTTTACTTTCTCTCCTGGAGAATTGAGTTGCGCTTAAAAACTGAAGTGCACGGTAACAACTTTAAAATTACATTTGGTGAATCAATTTCCTGTCGCTCATTCCTCTGTGTTTTCCTGACATTGTCTATCAGACACCCCCACATCCTTTATAAAACATGTCAACGGTAGAAGGCTGCAAGGAAAGAGGAACTGCTTAGATGGTTCTCTTTAAACTATCAACATAGAATCTTAATGCATGCTTTTATTATCTGCTACAGATTTGGTTGTGGCATCTCAAAAAAAGTTTTTAATTTATTGCTATTATCCTAACTATTTTAGAATTAATGGTTGTTGTTGCAACCTTGACTCTGTTCACCAATTTAAAAAACTAGTTTATCATCGTTGGCCAAATTTAATTCCTTATTATAGAAACATATCTTGCAATTTTTAGCTATTTAGGCTTACTTAATTTTGTAAATTGTTCGCTGTTGTTTGTTTTGGGGTTTTAACATGAGCCTTGTCAAAGACTGCTTTCTGTCATGTTAAACTTTGGACAACATAGTTTAACATGAGGCACCCTTGTATTCGCTGTCTCTCTCTGCTGTCTTTTGATTACCAGGCAGGTTGTGATCATGAATCCAAATGTCACCAGAAACTAAAAGGATTCCACCAAAAGTGCTGAACCTGACTAAATGGTACAATCATAGGCAGACAGCTACAAAACACTGTCAACAGAGAGTGGAAGGAAGGGCCCCCATGGATTTCCGCCATACTTACCTACTTGGTTGCTGTGGAATGTATGCAAGCTAAAATAATATATATATTTTAATTTATTTTTGCATCTGACTTTACTTTTGATGTGAATTGACAATGCAATGCTATGCTTCCCAGTGCAATGCTACACCCTGAAGTTCTTATTGAATTGAGACGAGGGACGTTTTTAATTACTTTAGTTTTGCAATGCTTCAAATTCCAATTTGAAATATTATATAAAGAGTAATATTGGGTGCTATTTAGACTTTAGTTAAATATATCGTAGGCATATTTCCTGTAATGCACCCTGCTTCTCTTGGGAGTTATAAAGAATGTAGAATGTAGAATCACAAAAAACCGACTCCAAATATACCTCATCTCCGATTGAATACACTAGTTAGGGTTGACGAGCAACAACATTTAAAAAAACCTTTCCATTTAGATATCGAAATGAACGGTCATTTTGCAACAACAAGTTCACAATGACCTAATTGAGACCCGGAACTCCAGTGATCAGCCACAGGCCTCTCCCTGATGGAGTCCTTGCTGCTATTTATAGAGGCCAACGTAAAGGACGCCTAGGGAACGGCCGCTTTAAAAGCGGGATGTAGATTTACCACGAGGAAATAACCAGTCTCTGTACTTATATCAGAACTTATAGACCTACCTACCCTCCAAAATAATTAGACCGACGTTCCCTGCTTTCGTTTTGTATGCAATTCAAGAAGTTCGCGCCATTTCCCCATAGAAAAAGACGAGGCGTAAATAGAATATGCTACTTGCAGTAAAGTGTCTGCAAGCCAAGTTCATCAGGCAGGCTTCACACAAAAAGGGGCTCCCTGTTCCCTCCAGTGGACATCATGCTTAATCACACCTGATATTCTTATCCTTAGTCTGTAGTCCTTTTATTTCATGTTTCAACAACTCAAAATAAACACGTATTTTCAGTTGAAAGTTTAATTATTGTCTATTAGGATGCCAAATCACATGCACATTGTTACTTTCTTTCAAAGCTAAAAAAAAAAATGCTTTATTTAAAGCAGGTTGTGGTTGCTGGAGACAGTTCCATACTGTTGAATGAATGAAAAAAAATCATTAAACTCGTTAAAAGTTTAAATACATAGTATATGTAGTAGAAGTAGTATATAATAGTATATACATAGATGGAGAGGTAAAAGAGATGTTCAAAAAGTATGTGCTCTGATGTAATGATCTGTTGCTCAGGCCTTAAGGGGTGTCGGGCCCTACAAATAATTTACTTGACTTGGCTGTTGTCTGTGAAGGTCAGATAGACAGTTACAGTAGGCTCGTTACTGTTTGTGACAAGGACTTAGAACGTTGTCCAAAACAAACTTTTAAAACCAATCAGAGGGCCATCATTTTATCATTTTGGTTCATTTGGCCATCGCATCTAACCCTCTAACCCTAACCCTATGTATAATATATTTCCCTTAAGCGTTAGTCAAATGGGCATGTGTTAGTAATGAACTGTAAGGTTAGTTCAAATGTTTGAAAAAATATGCAGACTTGGCCAACGGTTGTGAAGAGTAGTTGTGACCTAGACACAGTCACCTATGACCTAGTTTCACATGTTGAACTAGTCTTTTCGAAAGAAATGTAATGTATATGGCACCGGAGAAATGTGTATCTTACAACTGCAAGGCCTACAGCTTATTTTGTGTTGCCAAATAATTTAAAAAATGTTTAGAAGTCGAGGCCATTGTGCAAATACTTATATTAGGAGAATGTGGCTTTAATATTCATACCGACGTGCTGTGATAAACAATTTGCATGTCCCTAAACCGGTGATTTAAGTCAAAGCTATCCATCCATCTATCTATCTGGGAATTTCTGTCTATGGGAGGGGAAATAAATAAAAAAGTTCATCAAAAATTACTCGAGGGGGCCGAGTAAGTTTATGGTCTTTTATTCGTTAATGTGGCTCGACCCCACGTTGTTGTATTGACCAATACGTTTCCTGAACATAAAAAATAGACCATTATTTAAAGCAGTTTAGATAACCTTCAACGCCAGTAGGGGCGTGTTTGATTTTTGCCCCATGAACGCACTGTGCGTTCAAGTCATGTGGGATGGAAGACACCGTTTCAAACTTAGGAGCATTTCAAGTCAGGGAGGATAGATACGTGTATTATGTAAAACAGTTCAGGTCCGTTTCGGTTGATAGCAAGATAAAGACCAAAATGAAAGATCATTTTTCTATTTATATCAATAAATAGTGTGAAACTGTCTGAATCATTAAAACAGCTTAGGCATACAATTGCAATGCATTTGCATTAAATAGTGAGCTTCCGCAGACGTGATGTGTCTAATTTTGTACGTCTTTTGAGTTGTATTGTCTTTTAAGTCAATTAAATATTGTCCTTCGACTATACCGAATATATATTGGGAAATTTCAGAAAAATAATAAATTCCGAGTTATAATAGACTGCATTTATTTAGCGCTTTTCTAACCAGTGGCCACTAAAATCGCTTTAAAATATGGCTTGACCCATTCAAAGGCACATGCACACACCGACGGCGGCGTCAACCATGGGCGACAGCCAGCTCGTCAGGAGTAGTGTGATGCCTATGGTGTGATGACTTGCTCAGGGACAACTCGACACTCAGCTGAAGTAGCCGGGGATCGAGCCAGCAACCTCCCGGTTACCAGCCAACTCGCTCTAACTCTTGCCGCCCCATAATGAATTTACAGTCTTTATTTGAACTGTATTAACAGGTCGGAAGATGTTAATTCTTTAACACAGCATTTATAAAAAAAAATATGCGAAGCATATAAACTCGTAAAAATATAAATATAGAAAGAAGGCTAGCACGTTAGCAACACTACACAACATTCAATGATGCGTTCAAGACCTATGGGCAGTTCCCGTAATTACCAGCTTCCGACTTGTCAGTATGTGAGGTCACGTGGTACGCGCACGGACGGCCATGTTTCCGAAACACAAACAACAAGAGTAGAGAGACTAGCGAGCCAGCGGACGACCAGACACCGATACGCAGCAGCGACCCAAATACATACACAACACAGAGCACGACTTTGTCCAAAGTACCATTTTTTGTCGAATGAACACGTTTTACAGAGATACAAGCGACCCATGCATACACTTGAGTGGCTGTAAACACATCGTGCACATCGAGTTTCACAGCTGAAAACAGTGAGGGAAAAAAGGTAAGCCGCGGTGGTTCCTCTTTGCACGCTAATGCTAACCCAGAAGCTAACGTCAGTGAGTACAAAACGCGAAGCGTTCTCCGCGGTTGTTAAACCGTATCGGTGCATTACAGAACATGTATCCGGAGAGCCCTTGGATTAAAGTTGTGTTTCAAGCGCTTGGGATTATGAATCAGAGGCGACATGCAGAGGGGGTGTAGCGAGGGGTCGGCCGTCCTCACAGCGGGGGAGCAGGCCAGGGGCGACGGACCCACACACGCCGACACTCCGCCCCCTCCGCCATATCACATCGCGTGTCATCCGAACCCGCTAACGATGCACAGGGAAGGGCCTTTTTTGAAGGATAAAACCCATTATTATGACCCGAAATCCATCATTTGCAAGATATAGATCTGTGAAGGTATACAGAAGCGTGTCATGCTACGAGCTGTGGTTTTAGTTGCGGGGAGAAGTCCGCGAAGTATACCCGCGAATTCGTGTTCGTTGGGTTCGTTAACGCTGAAGCTAATGCCTTCAACGACAGAGGCGGTCGTGGGGCTAACATGTCGCTAGGAAGGTAGCCACAAGTAGCACAGTCCCAATCAACGGCTGTGTTATAGTGATTTGTGTTCAGTATAGCGGGGTTTAAATGAAATGTGTATTATGTGGACGGTGGACACCGTGCTGCTTGGTGTTGGCGGTCAACGTTTGGGTAATTTCGAATAACTTGGTGTGTTTTCTTACGCCTTTTCTAGTGTTCCATTTTGGGGTCTCTAGTAGTCGGATTTTATCCATAAGAACAACTTGATTTCGATTAGAAATGACTTTCTATGTGTTGGAATAGGGTTTTTTGATGCTGGATCCGTCCATTGTACTTTTTGAAATAAGCGTCATCAAATGTACGTTTGTTTGTGTTTGTTTACATGGTGGGAGGTACATTACCGTATAACTACAAGTATGTTGGACCACAATTTCTTACGTTATCAATACCCAAATCATTATCAATACCAACAATTTAAATAATATTGATATATATTTATGTGTTATTATTGGTATTCACATTACATTTAGTTTAAATTCCAAAACAACAAACCTGTTATTTTTATTATTCGGCAATCGGGAGCATTTCATTTGAACCTTTTAATTTACAGTATTTGTGTATGTATTTTTGAATTTATAAGGCCTTCCTCCCAGTATATGTCATGTATACATCTCCACTCTTTATGTGTTTACCTGACATGTGCAGGTACTTACAAGTGAAATCGGCCGCTCTGCGCCAAACGCATATTTCAATAGCATGGCCTAAACTGAATCCCACAAACATGCTACACATTTTTTCTTTTAACTGTAGTGTGCACAAACAATCTGATCAAATTATGCCCGGTTTTATCTCGGAGTGAGGCCATGTAAAATAATCGCTCAAACATAACAGAAGTGAAAATCAAATTACACAGCCTTGGGTAAATGGATGCAGGCTTGGTGCCAAGCAGTGAGTAAAAAGTTTTCCCCGGCAGTCAACCAGGGGATTCCTGTATTCCAACCAGGCCAGAGTGATATCTGGGCTTTGCCATCATTTGGACATGTGCCCAAAACCTTTATCACACTCAAGTTATTGTCAGATATGAGAATCTCTTGCTGTTTATGTCTATATTGATTATCCCAGAGAGTAATGCATCATTTATTAGTGATATAGAAAAACGACCACAAAAAATGATCACGTGAAAAATGTACCTAAATGTTGTATATAAATTGTAATCATTCCTCCCTATCAGAAGAGTACTGAGAGAAAGTTGATTTTAATCAAGTTTTATCTTACAAGTTATACTCATTTCATAATTGATTGGTAATGGTGCTGGTGTAAAATAGTTTTTTGATAATTTGCAAACACGGTAATCTCTGCTCAATTGTAGCGCGTGAGCAACAACATCTGGCATTGTATTTCGTGGGTCTCACATTTTCTTTTGGTCCATCACTAATCGTCTTCGGGTGAAAACTGCCTGCCGGTTTGAATCCAAAGCAGAATATAAATGAAGCTTTGCATCTGTTCTTGATTTGGGCCATGAGTGACTGTTGCTAACATTTAAGAAAAGTTTGGAAGATATGTACCTCTTTTGTTCTCCTCAAAACACGTTACTCAAACTGAATATTTTCTGTCCCGCAGCACTAAAGTCTGAGGACGAGGAAGAGGGTTACCGGAAGGTTCTCTCTATCCACAATTCAGTTGGAGGGAGAGAAGGACATTCAAAGGAAGAGAGAGAGAGAAAGGAAGGCGAGAAAGTCGCGCCTGCTATTGGCAGCTGTTTCAGCAGCCTGATTTCTTGTGGCTGTCATATTAGTTTCTTGTGTTACGTTATTTTTTTTGATGAATCAGTTTGTATTTTTAACTTCAAAGTGATAAAACTGCTGTTGTCAAACAAAAAAAAGAAAAAAATACAATTAATGCTATCGAGAGTGTTTTATTTTTCCAACATTCAATTCCAAGGATTTTTTTTGAGTTTTCTTTTTTTCTCTTCGTATTCGTTTTAACAATCTTTTTGGGCTGTAGTAGTTGTAAGTAGCAGGAGCTTCCGAACTCCAAAACTCAACGTCAACTCCTCTTCCTTACCTGACTGTAAGACCGGACAACCTGGTATTCCTCAAACACCTGCAACCTGGCAGCTATTCGTTTTGTGTCTGTGTGTTTGGGGAGCGAGTTCACCACAGCTAAAGCACCACTCAGCCTTCTAGTCACCTAAGCCTAACTCAAGCCAGCGATCCCTAGCCTGGTCCAGCCTGCTCGGACCACCTGGACAGGGTAAGGTGGGATCCCACTCGTGTGTGTGTCTGTGTGTAATTTATTTCAATGTGTGCTAATAATAAAAATATAAAATCTTACTAATGCTCAACATTTTCCTCTAAATTTCTCCCCTGCAGATACTCAATTCTGTGCGGACGTGAGGAATATGACTGCTGAGACTCTTAACTTCGGCCCAGAATGGTAAATACCTCTTAGTATAATACGATTACAACCGTTTTTTTACGGCCTTCACTTAGTACCCACTCGTTGGCGATAAGCCTTCTGACAAACATTTTTGCAAAACCTTTTTTGGCATCATTTGACGTCTGCAGTTCCTGGAGAAATGGATTCACCTTGAAGATGTTTGAACCATATTGACTTTCACTTAATCCTAAAATAATGTTAATATGAGAAACCAGCCCAGCTTTCAACCAGTCTCTGAAGTTGTTGGAACAACTTTGTCTAAACAAAAGTAAAAGTAAAATTCATAAAGGTCTACATTTATGAATGTAGACAAAAGTCTACATTCATAAATGTAGACGCCGTATGGACAAGGAGGAACCTTGTGAGAAGGAACAACGGTGCTAGGACTAGAATTGTCTTGGTTGCCAGTGGACACGCATGAGACAACAGACAAATAGCAAACACTTAGACATGATTGATTGAATAAGTAACAAATGACACTCGAGTGCCTCAGATTGCAGTAATCAACTTTTTTTTTTGTCTCGTCCAATCTTTGTTGATTCAAATGTTCCATGGTAATACACCTAGTCGACTCCGTCTTTACAAGTAGAATAAGAATCTCAGGAAAGTTGTGCGTATGGTTCAGCAGGGCACTGGGAGCACAGGCGCTCTAATTGAGCGCTACCACAGAATCGCTTGGTTTCTAGAAGGAAAAGCCTAGAAGTTATTCAGTGTTTTCTTTTGTCAGAGTGGACTCAGTCTTCTGTGTTCACTTGGCTATGTTTAGCTTTCAATAAATGTCCTTATTGATTGATTGTTAACCACTTAGTATAATGGCAGTAGCCCCATCCAACAAGCCTCCTTCGAATACATTCTCCAGCGTTAGTCTAGAAGGACTCACAATATCAGGAAAGTTGGGCAGCATTTCGAGACGATTACAGGGGATCAAAGAAAGTTAAACGGCAGCTGTATTATCATTCATGCTGGAGAAAATGCTTCTCTTCGTCTGTACTGGTCTTGTACTCTGAAACCCATTGTTAATCTGTCAAACGCCTCTGCGGGCCCTTTATCGATGCAGGGTTTGTCCTGAACAGATGCAGTACCGTGCGTATTCAGACAGAACAGATCCCTCCTTCTCAACATCCATTGTCTGAGCTCATAATGTATGATATTAATTTCGGTTTATTATTGTAGTCTATGAATGGTAGTTTATAAAATGCTAATAGAAGCCTATATTTGTTGTCAAATTTAATGTTCACATCCGTTACTGTCATCATCCATTGTCGTAGAACTTTGCAGAGTTCATTTGTTAGGCGGTCTGTCATTTTTCAAGCTTTTAAGCAACGCAAATGTCATATTTATAAACATATCGTAGGAGTTTGGTCAGTCAGCGAATGGTCTGGCCTGACGAGTCAGATTAGACTATGGATAGTCTTAGTCGCGAAAACCATAGACCTTTTTATTTAAGATGCAGGGTTTTGTATGTTTTTTTTTAGGTTGATTGGTTTTGGTTATAAAGTTATTACCTTCTGTTGTGTTGTATTCTACCAGCTGCAAATTGGAACTTCTTCTTTTAAAGTGACTGAGTACTGACCAGTAACTGATGGGAAGTACAAGGAGATCTTTACAAAATACCGTTATTTTAAATTCAATCAACCCGAAGAGGGTTAGGTTGTCTAACTACCATTCTAAGCTTAGGATAAATGTATCTGAACCAGAGCTGGTTTGATTAAAGAAATGCATGCATTTCTTTTGCTTTGAAATACATAAACTATTTTAACAGTAGATATTGAATATTCGACTGAATTGCACTGGCCCTCAGTAAATATGTCCATGTGTTTTACTCTTTACCATTACAGTATATTGTGAAATTCGCAAAATCATAGCAAAACAAATTAATAGTTATGCTAATAAACTAATAAGTAAATCTAATTTCACATTTTGCAACTCAATCTTGAGAAGGATGTGAAAGTTTGCCATCTATGTTGCTGGTCTGTTGTCGACCTGATGGCTAAATGTTTGTCTAAGGATTACCAGCAGGCGTTGTCTCTGGGCTTTTTGGTAGCGCTCCATCTCAAATGGGCCATGACCACTCCTTGCATTCTTGGTCCACTGCCAGTCCAGTATAATATTCTTCCTTATTCTTCATTTTTAGGCTATCTGCAGTCACCCTGCCCCCCCCACACACACACTTGCGCACACACACACACACACACACACAGACGTGCACACACACGTGCACACACACACACACGCATGCACATTCGTGCACATCTTACGGTCTTACTGTCTAGCAAGGCCAACTACTGCTGCCTAGCTCTTCAATATTCTCTTTTCAAAATGAGCCATGCTCCCATACTTAGCTTAGCTGTGCTACCATCTATCTATATCTATCTTGAGATAGAGAGAAGGAGAGAGGGGCTAGTAGCAAAGCTAAGCTGATTAGGGCTGGCTTTTGATAACCAGTCACGCATACATTCAATTGTGCATGCCGTTGGTGAGGAAGATCTCCTACTACTCCTTTCAAGATCTACTGCTCGTGTTTGAAAGACCTACAATAATCATAAAAGCACCTAACAGAAAACTTGTGAAATAAATGCTTGGATTTCTCCTGTTGACCTATGAGAAAGCATTAACGGAATGCGTGTAGGATGGCATTTCTTGAAAGGGACAGACATGCCCGTCCACGCTGACCACATGCACCCTTTGCCTTCCTGATTCAACCTTAATTCTCAACCTGATTCTCTGTAATGGGCCTATTCCTCTCTCAGTATGCTTTTTGTTCTTCCTAGGCCTAACTCCCCCCGCCCATTTTCAAGTTCAAATATTGTGTCTACTGCTGTTCAGCCAGATGAACTTTCTTTATGAGACCTCACGCTGCAGTCGGAGGTAGACCGGCAGCGAAAACTATTGCCTGTTATTTTTATTTTCTTGGGTGTACAACTTACCCTTACCCTTACCCTGCCTCGCTCTCTGCGCTATGGTTACATGTGGTTCCCATGGGGCCCGTTTGTGGACGTGACGCGCCGTGCACAGAGGCATGTGAATGGGGCCATTGTTAGGCCTTGGACGCCCGCCCGGCCGTCATAGCGTTTTAAAAGGAAATCTTAAGATTGCAATTGGCAATATGTTAGCTTGTCTCTCTGCCCCCATCCACCCACCCACCCAAAGTATGTACTGCTGGGACCTAAAGAGCCAGTGAGGTCAGTTGTGCCAGTGCAGACCATTCAGTAACAACGAGTCTTCTTATCCCTCTGCCCCTGATGGGGGCCTGTTCTGTCGTCGCAGTAGGGTCTGTGTTGCCCATAGGTGGAGTCTCATTCAGACGGTCCGTTTGAAATGGAGCTGTTCCCATCTGGAAACCCTGCATGGCGCCTCCTTGAGTCGGGCCTTTTTGCGGTGGCACTAGTTGTGTGGTCATGGAGAGTTAATGTAATCTGTGTGTTCCCAACGTCTGTGAATATGCTTGTTTCTCTTGGTTTCTCAAGAAAAGTTTTGGAAATTTATGAATTCTTGCCGTGATTGCAGTTTGTGCCCATTAAGTACACTGTTGGAGGCTGAAATAGCTTTAAGTCGGTTGCTTTTTCTCTTGTATCCATTTATAACATTTTTTCAATGTTAATGGTCAACTCTCATTCTCTTAAAATGATGGCTTCCAACGCTGGAATGCAAACAAGCAGTTAGCGAAGCCAATCTTGACTCCCCCTTTTTCCTCACCCGCAGGCTTCGTGCACTGTCCAGTGGGGGGAGTGTGACATCTCCCCCTCCTTCCCCCGCCATGCCAAAGTACAAGCTGGCCGAGTACCGCTACGGCCGCGAGGAGATGCTAGCACTTTATATCAAAGACAACAAGGTGAGGCCTGTATGCTTTGTATGTTGTTCACTATGGTTCTCAGGCTTCACCCTAGGGTAATGGTCAAAACAGACTTGATGGATGTTTTTTTTATATTGGTTATCGTTTGCAGACCTCACTTACATTTTGGTGATTGAAGTAATATTTATAAAGATTGGATATAAACCTTAAGCTGAAGTCACTTTTAATTTTAAAACTATCATATGCTTGGCTAAAATGCATCCTTGGCTAAAATGATGGCTGCAGGGACAACCAGTGGACTGGTTGGACTACTTCCTGATTGTCTTTACCCGAGTCGCCGCCCACCTCTTAATATATTGTTTGAGTAATATATTGAGTGCGTTGTTCACCGTCTGGTTGCTGTGCACGCAGGTCCCCGAGGACATGCAGGATAAGGAGTTTGCTGCTATTCTGCAAGAAGAACCCATGCAGCCGCTGGCACTGGTGCCCCTCACCGAGGAGGAGCAGGTACGACGGGTTCCTGCACACGGGCGCCTGGCCTACACACTCCACCACACGCGAGCAGACACGCGTACGCACACAGTTGATGAGGCGTTCACGCTGACATAAACACTGTTGGTTAAAACCTTTCTGTCTAATCCTTGCTGAACAGATGAGTGCTTGTCGTTGTATCGTATTAAAACCAGGGTCTTAATGGTCTAGCGCTAAATGATGTCCACTAAGGCTGGGACAACCCGTCAATGTAATCGATGACGTCGACGCATAAATTACGTTGACGCGAAAAATGCGCGTCGATTCGAAAAACCCTAAACGCGAGTTTTGGGTTAGTAGCAACGCGAGTGGCTCCTTAGACTTTCATAAGTGCAAGGCGCCACGCACTCGTTCCTCTAAAGTATGGGAATTCTTTAATGTAAAAGGAAACGATTCCGCGATATGTCAATATGTTCAATTCTGTTGGTTCAGGAAGGACGGAATGCCTGTGTTTTCAAGGCTTCAAGGTTTTATTGAATGCTACCTCTGACTTCTAAGAATGCTTTACTTTGAGGCAATTTTAAGGCAATAAACATCTATTGCAATGTTAAGGCATTCATGTTTTTTTCATTCTAATATGTAAATCAACATGTATAAATTGCTATTACTCAATTAAAGGGGAGATAATCTAATCGAAATCCAATCGGTCTGAAAAAAATGAATCGTTAGATTAATCGATGCATCGAAAAAATAATCGCTAGATTAATCGTTTAAAAAATAATCGTTTATCCCAGCCCTAATGTCCACTTCCAGCTGAAAGGTTGTGGGTTCGACCCCAATGCCTGCATTGTAACCTGCCCGTGACATACATCCATGAGCGAGACGTCTTGGCCCTCACCGCTCCTCCTTAATAACCTTTCTGAATTCCCTCCAAATTGCCTTTAATTAAATAATCGGCTAAAATGGTAACTCCACATATACAGTTCAGACCAGTGGGTTCCCACCTTGGGGTAGGGGGTCCACTGTTTCACCGTAGGTTAAGTCAACGTAGTTAAAGCACTTGCGGTGAAAGCTTGATCGTGTTCTGACTGGATCCGTGCATGCTGATCAGTGGGATATTACAATCTTTCGGAGTGCGGTGGTTTCCACTCGTTTCATCTTAATCGTATTCCACTCGGATAAGCACCGGGGCTTCAAAGGGTCCATTTTGCTGCCTGGCCAGTGTGCCACAGAGTGGACATTCTTAACATTCCTTCATTTTGCTTTTTCCATTCTCTCTCCCTCTATCGCTTTCCTTCTTTGGCTCCTACTCTGTCTCTTGCCTTTGCTGTCCTCCCTCCCTCTCTCGTTACTCTTCGTCACTATCCCTTACTCTTTTTTTTTTTTTCTCTCTTTTCGTCTCTGGTGCCATCTCTTCCTCTCCCCGATCTCTCTCGCTCCACAGAGGAACTTCTCCATGTCTGTGAACAGCGTGGCGGTGCTGAGGCTCATGGGTAAAGGAGTGGGAGGCCCCGCCCCAGCCGGTGTGGTCCGGGGCCGAGGGGCCGCGAGAGGCGGTCGAGGTAAACGACAAACAAACACAAATGATTCTCATTCTCAAGCGTAGCACACGACTCTCAACCATGTGCTGTTAATTGCAGTGCATTTCTTTATGATGAGATGCTCTTTATGAAATTGCTGTTCTGTACAGACGGTAGGCATGGTTGATCTACGCGCTACGGACACACAGTAGGGAGAATTGATCAAAGAAATGCTACAGCAGCGAATGTAAGGTCTAAAATATAGTAGGTTACAGCCGCCAGAAAGGCAGCCGCTCCCACCAGACTATGACCAGAGTGGCTGGTGTCTTTACAAGGAGTGACCCACATGGAACCACTCAGTGAATCCCCGACCACCGCCACCAGTGGAACCACAGTGTGAACAAGCCGACCTCAAGACACTCTCTCCTAAGTACAATGGCCGCCGTCCAGGAGGGCTGAGTACACATTGTATTAAAGCCATACGCTTTTGTGTTGCGGTGTCTAGCCGCTGCCGCTCTGGCCCTGGCCCTCTGTATATTCTGTACTGTGGC
Source organism: Gadus morhua (assembly GCF_902167405.1). NCBI lineage: Eukaryota > Metazoa > Chordata > Actinopteri > Gadiformes > Gadidae > Gadus > Gadus morhua. The sequence continues at coordinate 9,230,317 of NC_044064.1, forward strand.
CATGTCGAATAGACCTTTTGCAAACACGCGCAAGCGCACTAGTGCAGCAGTGATCATCTTAAATGGCCAACGTTAACACGCCAGCAGCTGGTCCGAGACGCCTGGAAGAATTAAAGTTGAGGAGAGGGTGACGTGTACACATGTACCGCAGCCGTGCTGTATGTTGAAAGCTTAACAGGCTATTGAACACAGACTTCTTGTATTCAGTTGCTGTGGCTATTATTTTAAGAGGAAGTCGTTTTTAGAACGTATTTCGTAATAAATGTCTGCCGGCTAAAGTTTGCGTAAAAGGAAAGCCTTGCCACATTCTGACCAATTTAAGTCACATTTCACTCCCTAATTGCAACATCGTTAAGGATGCTGGTTCCCAAACGTTTTTTTGCATGACCTACCCAAGAAGCCCCTATTTTGTCCCAGCCCCCACCTGATATTAAGTGCAGGAAAAAGCTAATCTAAAATGCTTCACTTAAGGTAACTGACGATCTGTGTCTATGTACAGGTCGTGGGCGCGGAGAAGGCGGGTTCTACCAAAGAAGTATTGAGGAGCCGGAGTTGGGCTTCGGTCGCAGCGTCCGGGAGATTCACCGCAGCCAGAGCTGGGACGACAGGTGAGCAAAGCATCCCCGCTTTTTGTTGGCAATCTCATGTCATCTACTGGGATCAGCAGAGCGGATCCCAATCGGTTGACATCCGTGTCCATGTTATATTTGTATGTTTTTATTCAAGTTTGTTATTGAACTGATCTGAACGATGGCGGTCCTTATCTTTGTTTAATGAGGTTGAGGGGGCATGTTAGTGAACAGGCTTGCCAGACTAATTATCAGAGCTACAAAACGTATGATACACTAGCGGCAGCCATATTGGTTGTTTATGAAAACACCTCAACGGCACTCCCACAGGGCACCTCTCTGTGCACTCATCATATCAAACCCTCCACATGGTAGTCTGCTGGGAATCTGTCTGAACAGGAGGGGGGGGGGTGCCACAGACGCATTATGCCAGAGCAAGTTAAACACGAGCTTGTTTGCTTCGCAGGCTATCGAATCTCCCCACCTCTTACTCATCGACATGTAGAACGTTTGTAGTTATGTCTAACATGTAAAAAAAGAAATTGCCTCTAGGAAGTTTATAGGGAGTCAATGAGAAAAACAAACAGCAAACGGCAAACCCACTCTTAATCCCTGCTCTCCTCCGGGTGCGTTAGCTCTGTGTCTGACGTGTGGACCCCCAGGGGCGAGCGCCGCTTCGAGAAGCCCCTGCGGCGCGAGGTGACGGGCCGGCCCGGCTTTGAGGAGGTGGCCGCAGTGGCCCCGGGGCCCGGCAGGAAGGAGCACACGCGGGCCGACAGCGACAACTGGCGCACCCTGCGGGAGGAGCAGGCGGAGGAGGAGGGCGGCGGCGGCGGCGGCGGCGGGGTCGGCGGCGTCGCCGTGGGTGGAGGAGGAGGAGGAGGAGGAGGCGGCGGCGGCGTGGAGCCGGGCAGCAACTGGAGGATGGGCGTCTGCCGCAGGGACGGTACGAGACGCACCAACACACACACACCTACAAGCGCTCAAGGACACACACACACAGGCTCGCACACATGAGACGATAATTATGTTATTATTATCGGTTCATATTTCTTCTTGAACTGATCCATATTTATGTTGGTCACTCATCATGCATAAACATCGACATGTCATAAACGTTGCAGTGTAAATTTACACAATATACAATTGGTTAAAAACGCAATGCACACATGAATAAAGCCTGTTTTAACCTGACCCTACCACTGCTCTTGAGTGCGGTAATAAAGTGTGTATCTGACTTTAATGTTCTGGTCTCTCCCGGGCGACTGGTTACAATAGGAACTTTTGATCTAACCCCATCAGACGGAGGTCCTCGCTCAGCAGGCTGGCGGGACCACAGCGCCCCGGGCGAGAGTCGGCGCAGGAAGTTTGACTTTGACTTCCGGGACTCTGATGGGCGCGGCGGCGGTGGCGGCGGGCGGCGGCGAGCGGGCAGCGAGGGCATGGAGGACGACCGGGACGGGCTCCCAGAGTGGTGCACAGACGAGGAGGAGGGAGACCTGGGCACCTTCGACTCCTCTGGAGCGTTCATGCCCCTTAAGGTGGGGGAGGTGGGAGAGGGGGGGGTCTGGCCACTCCCAGCCAAGAAGATAATGGGTTCAATCCCAAACCTCGTTGGGTCATGCACCCATGGCTTCTGCTTATTGGCATGCATCTAAAGTGACGTCTCTGTATTGGTGTTGTGCGTTATCTAGTCGTTTGATGAATCCTTCTCCTTCTCCGCCAGAAGGGAGGCAAGGACATGATCCTGGAGGAGGAGTTGGACTTCCAGGGCATCGAGGAGGAAGATGAGGAGGAGTTCCCCGCTGACTCTGAGAGGCCCAACAACTCCGGCGGTGATAAAGATAAGGGTAAGGCCTGCGCCTCCTTAACCAACCGGGCGGTCTGCATTCACGAATCACGCGTCCTCTTTTCCTCCAGGCTTCTTCTCACCTGTTCAGTCCTTTTCTCTTCTGTTGACGTGTTGCAAGATTTCACGAGACCTGACGACTCGTCGTCAGGTCACTTTGTGTCTTGGGCCATGGCTAGGCTAGTCTCAAGGCCCTATGCAAAGCAGACGCCTTGTGTGAACGCAAATCGTGTTGACATTAGCTCACTAGGCTTTAGCCACAGCTGCACAATGCCAGGTATACATGTGCGCCACCTCTTTTCTGATCCCAAACCTTCCACTGACGACGTGGAGGCCGGTTTGTTCCTCAGTCTGCGTCCTCGTGAGAGACTCTAACGTGGCGTGGCTCTGTAAACTCTTGTTTGTCATTGGAGCACAGCATTCCCATGGCTTTGCCTGGCTATAACGGAGCACAATGGAGAATGCACGCACTGTAGTGGGGCCATAGTTGGACTTTGTTTTGTATTGAAGGAGTGTATTTACACAACGGCCTGATACAACAGGACCTTGATTGTGACTAGAGCAAAAACATGGAACATGCCCCAGGATAAGCTCCAAACACTTCTGACGCTTGTTAATTCTCCTGAAGCGTCCGGTTCACGTGCAGCTCATTGCCAGGGTGGTCTGGTTGTCCGGCTGTCTGACTACTACCCTGGACCTCTCCTGTGGGACATTGTGTTGACCTGTTGTTCTCTGCTCCCCTTCCAGAGAGCAAGGAGACCGGGTTCGGCGACCACCAGGGTAAACGCTCCCCACCTTGCTCCTCCCCCCCGAACCACATGAACCCCGACTCCAAGGCTGGCGGCGCAAGGATGGTTGTCCAAGACAACCCCCAGCAAACAAACAACCTGCCCCACAAAGGCAGTAACATGTTGAACGACGGTACGCTTCGCGCAACAACCGAAAACCCTTGAATACAGAGAGTTGCATTGAGAGTGGAGCCCTTCTGCTTCTCGATTGGCTAGTGCTAAACTATGTCAAAATGTAGACAGTTTCAGTGGAACTTTCCCCCTTTTAAAAGGAAATAGCGTTTCATAACATCCTTTAAGCACTTACTATGTTGACGCTGGCATCTTCCCACACCCCCGTCTTCAGCAGGTCCCGCGGGGTTGTCCAAGGTCCACGTGAGCCTCAGTAACAACGTGTCCAACAACGTCGGCCATGCCCACGCCTCGGTCCTTCCCTCCCCCCCGCCCTCCTCTGCTGCTCCGCTCCTCCCTCCTGCAGGGGGAGACATCGAGGACGACGAGGGCATGAAGCACCTACAGCAGGTAGGACGCCTTTTACCATCATCCTGAACTGCAGTCTTAACCTTTTGAATGTACATGACACTAATGTCAGGGTGACTGCAATATAAAGAACCGATTGCTGTTTATTTTTTTATTGATACTACAGACCTTCCAAAATGACCTCCCTGTAAAGTTACTTACTACCAAAATGCCAGCAGAAGCTCTATTACTAAAAAAAAACGTTAAAAAAATTGATTAATATTCAACATAGACCTTGTATTCAACTGAAATTGGTTCATGACAGACAGGACAGCAGGGGCCGGTTAATAAAGGAGAAAGTGTCGCCTCTCTGTCTGAAAGACTATTTCAGTAAGTGGGTCGGGTGAAACCTCTGCCGTACCTAGCTCTGTTCCGGCTCTTGATTTTTAATTTCACGCCTGCGGTGGCAGCGCTCTCACCCAGTGCTAAAATGTTAGCGTGTTGGTCACAAGCACGACTTTTTCAAGACGCATGAAGGTCACTTCATACACGGCCCACATTCAGACGTGTTCTGGGACACGCATGACCATGTTACCGTGGCATCGTGAACAAAGCACTTACATGTAATCACATGTTCCAACGCAAAACCCACTGTGTGCGTGTGCGTGGGTGTGTGTGCGACCCACTGCAATGCATAATACAATTGATAACTGCACGACTAAACTGCTGTCGTCCGTCATCTAGTGACTGGTGGGAGCCAAAATGGCCGCCAGCAGAGTGAGGGTGGCAGTACTATTATATTTAAAAAAGGCAGTGGTCTCTGGAGGTGACTCCAGTGGCCCACATCTGTCTCTAAGCCTAACAACACCTACTTAGACCAAGACCTTTAAGTCCCATTACTACTTTGTGTGTATGTGTTCGACCATGTTTGTGTATGCGTAAGAACCCAAGGGTGCCAACATTACACGGCTGCTCCTTCAGGCTCCTATTGCAGTCCCTGGAAGGGGGGGGGTCCCTCCTCCTGTGTTCCTTCTCAAGGTTGTCCCCTCTGGGTTATGGGGAGCGTCGTCCTCAGTGAAACCGACCGCTCCGCAGTGCTGTACCGGTGACCTAACGGGCGCGTCCCTCTCTCCGTGCGGTACAGGAGGCGGAGAAGATGGTGGCGTCGCTGCAGGACACGTCCCTGGAGGAAGAGTGCTTCACCCAGGCCCTGCAGCACCACCAGCACCACCACCACCAGCACCACCAGCAGCAGCAGCAGAGGCAGGAACAGCAGCAGCAGCAGCAAGACGGCCGCAACACGGCCGACGCACTCCCACTGGGCCACGAGGCCGCCAAGAAGTGGTTCTACAAGGACCCCCAGGGGGAGATCCAAGGTACGCATCCCTGCCTGCTGCTCCACCACCATTCTTCCACTTTAGTCCCCAACCAAGAAGTTGAAGAGGGGCGGTCCTTAACCAAGGACCAATAGCCAATTGTGGGCCTTAACAAAGGACCAATGGCCAAATAGTTTGCCTTAAGCGTCAATGGTTCCCAACAGTGTGACAAATGGTAGTCCAGAAGCAATCGTGATGTCCAACCACCGGTGGTTTTCAATCCTTGGTTGTCCCAATACAATTACCAATGCTGGTCTTAACACAATGGTGGTTTCCAACCAATGGTGGCTTCCCAACCAATACTTATCCCTGTACCAGCGGTCGTTGTTTATATAGGTTTATTGGATAACGTCTAATTAACCCTGATGTCTCCAGATGGCAGCTGCAAGGGTTTGGCGTGCATCAAACGTGTCAATCAATCTTGTCGAAATTGGAGACGGCCTTTTTTTAGCCGTCCCAGAACGTGGCCTCATTCCTTGTTCTGGAGCTTCCAACTCGTGTGAACGTTGCACCCAGAGTAGTAGCTCTCACCGCCGACGGTGTCCCTGGTGTTCGTCTCTCCTCTCTTTTCGTCTCACTTCCGAGGCCTCTTCGGCTAGGGAAAACGTGCATCACCAAAGCTTGTGGAAAAAAAAAAATGAAATGAGGGTGGGGGGCAAATAACTTGGTAGTCAAAAATACAATCCCAACACGTGTACACGTGTAACCGGTTAGTAAATCATAACCGTTTAGGATAATCAGTAAACGAAAACCGTAAAAAAAAAAAAATCACAGCGCCATTGTATCAATGGGAATCGCTACGGTCCATACTTTCAACATAAAGTTTACATATTTATAATTCGAAATTCGTCCCAGCCTTTATACCACAGATACTCTAGGCTCTATAGCATGTAACCGCGTAGTCTGATTACAGTTTAATGTAACAGTAAGCTGACAACATCCTAATTAACACCGCAACTGCAAATTAACCACACAGAGATAACCACGGCAACCGGTCAAACAAATGTTATTTTTGCGGTCATTCTGCTCGTGCATCCGCCATGTTGAAAAACAAATAATCCCACTATAGAGTGACTGCGGTCTACTTTAAATATTAATTTAAAAATCGTAATTAATTTAAAAACGGTTAACCGTGTACACGAAAAAAAAAAAAGGGTTGTGTAACCGTTCACACCCCTAGTATCCAGTGTCAATGAGTCCGCTGAGGCAGTGTAAACACCCCCTCCCTGTCCTCCAGGCCCCTTCACCACCATGGAGATGTGCGAGTGGTTCCAGGCGGGCTACTTTACCATGACGCTGCTGGTGAAGCGTGGCTGCGACGAGGGCTTCCAGCCCCTCGGCGACGTCATCAAGATGTGGGGCCGCGTGCCCTTCGTCCCGGGACCCTCGCCGCCCCCGCTGCTGGTGAGGCAGCCCCCTCCCCCCCAGCGCCCACAGGCCACACAGAGGAGCTCCTCTGTGTCGGTGAGTTAAGACGCCTGGAGCTTTTTTAAACTCTTGAGTTTGACTTGATACACTGCTAGCTGCTGAATGAGCCTTCAGCAACACAAAACTAATGTTCTCCTCTCGCTCCACCTCCCTCGCCCCACCACCTGCTCCTCCTCCTGCTCTCTTTCCTCACCTCTGTCTCTTCCTCCTTCTCCTCACAACCTCATCTTGCTCCTCCGCCTCGTCTCCCTCCCTCTTCACCTCCCTGTCCTCCTCCTCCTCCTCCAGGGTAACCTGGAGCAGGAGCGTCTGAAGAAGCAGCAGGAGCTGATCTACCAGCAGATCCAGCAACAGCAGCAGCTCTTCCAGCTCATCAACAGGTAAAGGAGCGTGAATGTGAGGTGTTTTCACGTGGCCCGGGAGTGTGCGTGTGAGGTGTGTTCACGTGGCCCGGGAGCGTGCGTGTGAGGTGTGTTCACGTGGCCCGGGAGCGTGCGTGTGAGGTGTGTTCACGTGGCCCAGGAGTGTACGTGTGAGGTGTGTTCACGTGGCCCGGGAGTGTACGTGTGAGGTGTGTTCACGTGGCCCGGGAGCGTGCGTGTGAGGTGTGTTCACCTGGCCCGGGTGCTACACTGAGCATGAACGTGTGGTGTATGGCTTTACCTTGCGGCCCGTTCCCTTACGACCTGCTCCTCCTGACGGGTCTCAGCGTCACGTTGGAAGCAAGAGGAGCATACGAGTGCCCAGTGCTCAGCTATACATTGTTTTTCATTGTTGTTTCAAACAATAACAAAAAACAAAAATCAGTTCATGTTTAGTTATTGTGGCTGACATTCTTTAATGTATTTTGTTTGTGTGTGTGTGTGTGTGTGTGTGTTTCTGCGTGGTGTGCATGCGTCTGTGCGTCTCTCTTTGTCAAGGTGCAGTGATCAGGGTATGATGCCTTCGATGAACAGGTCGATGTCAGTGCCAGATACAGGGTCCATGTGGGACATGCATACCTCAGCTTCTCAACCGTCGGGTACGTTTGGTGACCCACACGCATTACCTCCCTGTGAGGGAGCAACACTCGGGTATCACGCAGCCCAACTAACTCATTGTTCTCCTCCCCTGTTCAGGCGGAGAGGCCAGTCTTTGGGACTTAACAATGAATTCTTCTACTCAGGGTCCAACTCTCGAACAGCTTCAAAAGGTGAGCTTGAGCTGCCCCCTAGTGGTTCGTGTTGGCTAGTGACTTGTGATGGTCAACATAATGTTAATAATAATAATAATAATAATAATAATATTTTTAACAGACCAACCCAACTTATTTTGGGACAAGGAATTGTTCTGATTCCCTACACATCTTCACTGAAATCACCATGCTATAATAACATTTTATCCAGTGAAATAGCAGTTTGTATGTTACTGTTGGACTTTTACAGTTGGCATGTCATAGTTGTACTTGAACTGGTGGAGTCGAATCAGCTGCGAGCACCAAAAGACCCCTGTACCAGCGTTCAGGACATCCTTTGTAAACCCCCACCCACCCTTCTCATTTTGTGTTCCCTCTCCAGCAGGAGAGAAGAGAGGCTGAACTCAGGGCGAAGCGGGAGGAGGAGGAGCGCAAGCGACGGGAGGAGAAGAGGAGACAGGAGGAGCTAAAGAGGAGGGAAGAGGAGGACCTCTTCCGGCGCAAGCAGGTGAGACCCAGACCTCGGGTGGGAAAGATACCGGAACTGCCCATCTTTCGTGAGAAATTGGGAGTTCAGACGAAGCCGAGGAGATGAGAACTGCTGATTTAAATATCGGTCTGGATGCTACGTTGGTGTTTTGAATGCTACTTTGAAGAGATTCAAATGTGAATCCTGTTTCTCCCTCCAGTGCCGACAGCAACAGGAGCTCATCATGAAGTTACTCCAGCAGGCCCCCCTGCAGCAGGGCTCCGGCGCTGGGGGCTCGGGCTGGGGAGGGCCCTCCTCCTCTGGGATGGCCAAGTCAGGAAAGCCCCCGGCTCTCACCTTGCTGGAGATGCACCAGGAGGCCGAACGCATACTGAAGCAGCAGCGGGTCCAGCAGCAGAGAGACAGGGTGAGGACTGGAGAGGATGTACATATAAAGACTGACTGAACCTTATTCAAGACGTACGAATGAAGGAAGGAACTATCGAGACCCAATCTAAACCAGCATGAGCATGTTCAGAATAAAACAGTGTTAAAACAGAGTTTAGTGTTGCACCCTCTTAACAATATCCTAATTTTCTATCGTAGCGATTGCACCAGTGACTGCTGCACTGTTGTAATGTATTTTTACTGTTGTGTATGGACTGTATTGAGTATTACTTGTTGTATTGTGTTTTTGATGTGGACCCCAGGAAGACTAGTGAACTGCGATGGCATAAGCTAAAGCTTTAATAAAACAAAGCTTTGACTTTTAGGTTCTATACGTTAATGTGGCTCTCCATGCAGCTGTTGGCTGGAGGTCTGTAGGTTGACGCCCCCCCTGTGTGTATCGCCTCTCCCAGCACTCCGGCATGCCCATGGGCTCCTCCTCCATGGGGGGCCAGTGGGCGGACGGTGTGGGCATGTGGGGCGGCCCGGGGGGCATGGACTCCAAGGCCCCCGGGGGAGGCTCTTCCGGCGGGATGGGCATGTGGGACGAGGCGGTGAAGAACCAGGGCAGTCTCCGTGGCAACAACAACATGGGCATGAAGAACAGCCGCAGCAGCCCGTCGCTCAGGTATAGGGGGGGGGGACAAAACGGTTTCCCATTTGATTGAACTGTAGTTGTACTCAACGGCATGGAAAGGATTTATGATCATTGTCAACTTGACACAATATTTAAAGAAATGGGTTGTCTGGCAAAACCTGGATGAAATGGATTGAATCAATCTGTTAATCTTGCGTTTCGACAGGTGTGCTGTCCATTGTTGTGCAGCCTTTGGAAGGGATTTCACCACTCAAAACCTTAATGCCACTACATAACCGTGGGAAGCGGTTGGTTCTTCCCTAAACCCTAACTGGTCGTCCGTCCGTCTGTCCCCCCCCCCCCAGTGACCAGTACCTGATGCGGCGCAAGCGGACGGAGGACGAGGACAAGCTGCTGAAGCTCCTCCAGGGCATGAAGCCCCAGGACGGCTTCACCACCTGGTGCGAGCAGATGCTGCACGCCCTCAACACCTCCACCAACAACTCCTCCTCCTCGCTGGATGGTAAGCCCCCACCCTCGCCGCCTGCCGCGTGGTTAACCGTGGAAACCACACAATGGGTTAGCGACCCCTCCCCTGACTCAAGGGGAGGGATCTTTGCACCTTTTTTCTTAATGTCTGGTATGACTCAGAGGAAATGTGATGTTTTTTGTGGTTTTAATGTGTTGGAACATCTATATTAGATTTAAGGGGTACGGCTCTTCACCTTGAAAGCTGAAACTCCTTGTTTTGTGTCTGCAACGTTATTTTAAAGAGTCGTTGTTTTGGGGTTACTAATTTGCTGGTTTCTTCTGCTGTACAACGAAAGGTCGCAGGACACTTCGACTACTGCAAAGAAAAAACCCACTGCTGTAGCCCTTTACACCTGTCCCCGTGATTCTTTGTGTTTTTCAGGGTTATATTTGAATACCATATCCTCTGATGTCCTTTAAGCCCCTGACTAATGTGTGTGTGTGTGTGTTACCCCCCCCTCCCCCTCCCCCAGTGGCCACCATCGTTGCGTACCTGAAGGAGGTGGAGTCGCCCTACGCTGTGCTGGACTTCATCAGGTCCTACCTGGGCGACACCGTGGAAGCCAAAGAGTTTGCCAAACAGTTCCTGGAGCGCCGTGCCAAACAGAAAGCTAACCAACAGAGACAGCAGCAACAGGTGGGTGCAAAGCTCTCCCTGGCTTCTTCTTTAGATCAAATGTCCCCCCGTAGGCCAATCAGTCACTGCTTTACTGTTTAGTTACCAAGCAGCCGCTCTAGTCCAGAGAGACTTGCAGTAGACTAAGGACATTGAGGCTCGAACCAACAATATATCAGCTGTCAAACCCACCCCAATAGACTATGCTTTCCCATTTTAACACAAATGTACAGGAAGGAAGTGGCCCGTGGTCATAAATATAAAAAACTATAAATTACTAAGTTATTAAAAGTGTATTGACTTACGAACTAGAAATTATGTGCTTTTGTTTACTTGTTGGATACAGATTTTTGGTAGTTTCTCTACAAAATGCAGTATTGTTTTACTATTAGAATAGTACAGATTTGTTTTTTTTCCCAAGGGTTGTGCTACTAGCTAAAAAAAACCTAATCAACTAGAGTACCTAGTGTGTAACTGATGGCAGCAGCTTCAAACCGATGCCATGTGCACTTATTCACTTCTGATGGGCAACTGTTTAATCCGTGTATGGTTCGTTCTTTGAATATTCAGATTTAAAACCAAATCAGAAAAACCAAATAACAGAGTCGTTCTTTGGTTTTTCTGATTTGGTTTTGAAACGGAAAAAGGGCAAAAGGAATCAACAAATATACGGCATTTCATTTGTGTTTGTGTTTTGTTTGTTGGTTTTTTAAACCCAAAACAGAAAAACAAAAATAGCCTAGATACATTTGTAGGCTACACCAGAAGGCAGAACGCAGCGAGCGAAAAAAAAAAGAGCCTATCACCTAAACTAGCAATAGACTGTCCAATTATATTTAGCCTTAGTTATGGCCGCACTTGAACCATATGGGGATTTTTTTCGTGAACTATTTGACAACGGAAAGACACACGACAAGATCAGTAGCGCTCTAAAGCAATCTGGTGCACCGAAGTGCTCCGTTATGACGGTGGGAGGTTCTGTGTGGAGCACAACCTTCGAAGAAGAAATCTAGTTTCTTTCTTCTTCTATGTAGCCTATTGTACAATATGTAGGCTACTTGTCATTTAGATGTATTTTAATGTTTTATGACCAGCTAGGTTTCTTAGTAAACAGCCACCTGGAATATATCATGGCGATCTTCTCCACGGTCATATCGTCCACTCGCAGACTAAGTCGCCGGCTCCCATGCACGGAAAACAATAAAGCTGGCCATTGTAGAATGCGAGACTCGATGGAAAGTTTGAAAAAAATGTATTTTTTTAAAACCACGTGCCCTTTTCCCGGCATTGTGGTTTTATCTAAATATCACATAAACAAAACAAGCAACTGGATTATTCAGTATTCCCGTTTTGATTTAAAAAAAAAAAACAGAAAAATGCAGTTTATTTGTTTTTTCCTTTTGTTATTTTGTTTATCTGATTTTGTTTTAAATCGGAATATTCAAAGAACGAACCATACACGGATTCTGTTTCTATCAAATCTGTGATTTTCTGTTTTAACACTTGGGTCCAAACCAAGACTGAACCAGGCCTAATTTGCTGGTAATGTTTTAGTGATATGTAAATAACTTATTTTTCTTTCTTATTTTTGTTTCATCAGTTATCAAAGGAAGTTGCTGGATTGAACATGAACTTCCCACTGCAGGTAAATACCGCCTGTGTTCAGATACATTACAGCTACTGTCAGGCCCCGTGGGCGAATGGATAACTACAAATTGATTTTCACTACAGTTAGGGCAGTATTGAGCGGTTATAATCATAGTGAACAACAACACAATGTTGTATTTATTTGGTCTAGTGATGTTTCTACCAGAATATGTTAACTAAAGTCTATTTCATGAAACGTTATAGAAACGGCCTGTATACCAGGGAACAGTAAGTGTCAAAGTCGTGTGTTCAGGTCTAAATGTATCGCTTTTGAAGCTACAAAGAGATTTCACTTTATCTCACTCTATCAAAGGCTTATTTAATGACTTTAGCATGCTGGTTTTTAATCCTTTAACACAGTCTTGTGTATGGTCTCTCGCCCCTGCCCCTCCTCCCGCTCACCTCTCCGTCCTCCCTCCAGGACTCCATGCGCGGTATGAACCCCGGCGCCCTGCAGTCCATGTTCCAGAACACCCACATGGGCAAGGCTGGTCTCTATGACAACCAAGGAGGGAAGATGAAGAAGAAACAGCCCATGATGCTGCATTCTGACCCCAGCATTTTAGGTACTTGACGCCACCGGATTATGTCCTTTAATGAACAAATGTTTAGGATATGTATCCGTCTGTTAAACGCGCACTGACCTTTAGAACAAAATGGTACATGACCAGAATTTTTGTATTAGTATTCACAAGAGGTGAATAAGGATTAATGCTAGAATTTGTGATTTTCACTATTAAGGTTAGTTTTACTGTGTTTAAGATATTAAGTGAGTCCTTGCCGATATTCATGGCGGTCTTTGTGAATTTCGGCACACATTATCTTTGTGAATAATGGATAGTTTGTTCATACCACCCCCTGATTATTAGACCAGGAAAACAATCTGAGTTATTCACATCCCTAATTGCTAGTTATTTCTTCTTGGTAACATCCTCAATGGCACTTGCCGCACATGCTGACCAGTATTTCGTAATGATGATGAATTGTAATCACCTCATATCCGCGGTGAAACTCCTGGACTCCTCATTGGGCCTAGAGCCCAATCAGCATTTACAAACTGACCTTTCTAATCCCACCTCTCTGCCACTCTTCCGTCTTTTATCTTTCTCCCTTCCTCCCGCCATCTCCCTTTCCTCGCTCCTCCCCTCTTTATGTCTCCCCCTCTCTCCCCTCAGGCTACTCATTCCACAACACGGGCGAGTGTCTGAGCCTGAATGAAATGGAGATGGAGGATTACTGAGGCCGTGAGGCGCGCGGCAGCAGCAGCAGCAGCAATAGCTACCTGAGGCCTTCCTGTCTTTTAATCAGACAAACCAGATGACGAATGTGCACTGCTGGGGGACACCGGGGGTGGGGGGGGGGGGGTTAAGTGGGGGAGGTCAAAGGGTGAGGCGGTGCAAACTCCTCCGCCTCACTTTCCTCCTCATTCTCCTCTTCTCGTAGATTGTTGAAATGAAAAAAAGGGCTCTGTGATGCACTGGGTGAGTCACTTGAGCGAGGGGGAGACGGGGATAGGAGACGGGGGAGTGAATTACAGAAAGATGGTATCCTCTGGCACTCAAAAAAAGAATAAGCACCTTATACTGAACTAATGCACTTTATTGAGACGGGATTTGAATAGGGTTCGTTCGTTGTTGTTTTTTTATTTTTATTTTTTATTTTTTCTCGTTTTATTTGTTCGGAATCAATGCACATGTGTCGGGTGTGTGCGCGTGTGTGTGAGTGCGCGCGCATGTGGGCGTGCGTGTGTTGGCTGTACACAGCTGGGGGCCACCCACGTGCAAGGCGGGGGCGGGAACTGGAAGGGGCGGTGGGTGAGCTTCACGTGCGTGCGGACGGTCCAGACGATGGGCGACTTTTTTCAGGGGGACCTTGTTTGGTTGAACCTTATCAGAAAGCAAATCCTTTCTCAAACAAAAAAAAAACAAACACTGTTGATATTTCTCTTGTTCAGCATTTTTTTTACATTTATATATAAAAGCTAAAGCTATTGAAAAATGGATAATAAAAAACTTGAAGATTTGCACTTGCCTAAAAAAAATATGAGAAAAAAAACTACAAAAAAATGTTAAACAAATGGGGTTAGTTATAGAGATATTTTTTCGTGAATGTGGAAGTGTGTGTGTGTGTGTGTGCGTGTGTGTGACCGAGCGCAAGCGGTTGTGTGATATGGTTGGTGTGTGATCAAGTACTATACCAGTCTGCACAATGTTGTTTTTTGTTTGTTTTATTTCATTGCTTACCAAGATGTATGAACTATAAGAGGCCATTTTTATTTTTTTGTCTTTCATTCAGATAATTCTTTTTGTATTCTCATGTGTAGAATGTGTGTTCCCCTTTCATTTTTTTTTACCAATCTGGGGAGGGGGGGGGACATTGCTTTGAATGCATGGCGATTCAATGAGTGAGTGAATGCGTTAACGGATGGATGGGTGACTGCATGCAGCAGAGGGGAGGGGGCAATTGCACAACACATTGTTTTTTTCACCAGCTCTCCAGCCCTCTCCAGATGTAACCAGTCATTTGCTAACGTTAGCTTTTTCTTCGCGCTCATCTGATTGTCGAACCACCACTTTAGTTTGTATGTATCCCCCCACCCCTCACACCCCACTCTGGCAACTGTCTTCAGAAACCTGAGGGGAGTGACGGGACTGGGCAAATCATGAGGGACATTATTTGATGTGTGAATGAGACATGAGCGTGTGCGTGCGCCTGTGTTCATTTACTGTTAGTACAATTTAGTTACGACTACAGGTACACAAGGGTGTATGAGTGTGATGAAGAGAGAGGGTGTGCATGCCCTTTTTTTGTATGCGTATGAATGCACATTTGTGCCTAAGAACTTGGATAGGTTGAGTGGCCATTCAGACATTAACCTTTTTGAGAGATCGATTGTGTGCGTGTGTATGTCTGTTGGTGCTGAGCACAGCGTATGTCAAAAAAACAAAACAACAAATGTACGTGACTTTATATCGTAAACATTTTCTAGTCCATTCTGGGAGGGGAGGGGCGTTCTGAGAAGGTTAGTCTCGTCTGATTATGATGTGTTTTTTTTTTTTGTTTTTGTTTTCTGGTGTGCGATCGCGTTGCCTTTCGTCAGCTCAGCTCGAACTTGTGAATGAAAGAAGTCGAGCGTTCTGACGTTTCCGATAAAAGAGAAGAAAAGCAGAATACAGCATCTTGGCGTGCGCGTGTGCACCCCAGGGTGCCCGTGGTGTTCGCATACTGTGTTAATTCGTTGTTGCATTTGATAATGACGAGTTTTTCTTTTTTTAATGAAAAATATATATGAATATATACATTATATACAAAGTTTAAAAAAAGTATTTGGACTACGATAATGAGCACTTGGGGCTGCTATTTTTGTTGTTTATTATGATTTAACTATTTCCTTTTTTTTTTTTATTACCGCCAGGTGAAGTGCGTTTGTATTATTTCTTTCTTAAGAAAATATTGAATGTATTCCAAAAAATATGGCAAGATAACCGTGCTGATACCAGATATATTTTTTTTGTTCTTTTGTCAAAAGATTTCAAAAATGTAAACCTACAAAAAAAAGCTTCAAAGACATGCAAGGTCTTTCTCTTTTTTTAAACAAAGGAAAAAGAAGGAAGAGAGAAAAAAAAAACTGGCAACTGATACAGTTGAACATACTGCCTCTACAATCCTGGTCGTACTAACGGAGACGATTTAATTCAAAGAAAGGACTTTCTATTCCATACTAGAGCTGTGGTCGTTTACAACCCGCATGGATTTCCGTGGGTGGAGTTTTACTTTATTTTTGTTCAGTTTGACTTTACTTTCTTGTTTTCTTTTCCCTGTCATGGGTTGGGCTTTGCAAGTGTGCTTCTGCCATCGAGACATTGACTGGTGACGCTTTGAAAAAAACACAGAATCCCAATAAGACATTAAGAATTATATATGTATATAAATATATATATAGATATATTGGACTCCTGTTCGCCTTGGTCGTTCTGAAGAGGAGGAGGAGGATGAGACTTAACGATCAACATGGAGCTGTGTTGGGAGGGGACAACGGCAGAAACAAATCAAAGATTGTCTTCATTTTTTGTGAAGAGTGCAGACCTGAAGCCAGTCACGGAGTGGGGGGTCGGCAGTGCGGCGGTTAAGAGAGGCGGTCTTAGGATGGCGGTCCCGCCGGCTCCGCCTCCCCCTCCGCCCTCACGAAGGCACTCGCCCTGCCCTCCACAACTCACCTATGCACTTTTTGTTCAGACAAGCTGTGAGGTACCGATTTGGGGACGGGGAGCACAATTTCAAAAAAAGACAACTAACAGGAGGTTGAACAGCCCGGGGCTTTCCTCGGGTGAAAAAAAACGAGAGATTCCCAACTTTATGAAAAACAAGAGACTTGACAAAGAAGAGCATCTTCTTACACCTCCTGTACATACTTATTTTTTTAATAACCTTTTGAGAGAGCGGGTGAGAAAAAAATACGAAAGAACGGATGAAGGAAAATTCATGAGACATTGAGAGTAATGAATGTTCTTCGACTTAACCAACCCCCTTTTTCCTTTTTGATTTCTAGTCTACGATAAACGCGATTTTTGTGAAGGGGATCTCTTTATACGTCTGCTTTCCCTGCTTCTATAGAGCAAGAGAATGAACGAATGAAAGGGAGAGAGACGGCACCACTTAGACTGAAGGGTTCTGGGGACATACTGTAGTGCCCCGCCCCGCCCCGCACCGGGAAGGTGACCCGTCTGGTCGTCTGGAAGGGTCGCCCCACAGAGGAGGTGCTGTTCAACACAGGCCGCCCGCAGGCCGAGGGCTCTCGTCCTGCTCCTACAGACCAGAGGAAGAGCTACGGGACGAGAGGGGGGGCGTGATTGAAAGGCGTGGGGTGGGTTAGGGGCCCTCCACCTACCGCCTCACCTGCCCGGAGTAACGGGATTGGATCAGCTGGAAAGAAACCGTGATGTTGGTGAGATGTGTTTTCTTTTTTACTGAAAATGTTGGTTGCATAATTGTGCTCTTTTCTGCTCTTAATAACTCTTGAATCTCGCCCGCAGCACCTCTTAACGTTAGGCTGACATTGCCAGAAAAATTCACAAACATAGACCAAAATGCCTCTAGATCTACGACCAATCAGAGCATCAAAACGTGTGAGACATGTGGCAGCTCCCATAGGGCGCTTCTCTGAGGAGTCGGTGTCAACCCCGCCCCATATTAGATACTGTTGTGACAGGTCAGACGTCGTTATGCCAGATCAAATAAAACATGAGCTCCCAAATTCGTCTGGTCCCAGGCTACATAAAAGGCCATTAAAGGTCCACCAGCAGCTTTGAGTGTGATCAGCCATTACAAGCCGTTTCTAAATGTGCTGTGCCTTCTGACTTGGTGACATCCCAAGTCGGAGTGCCACCCAGATGTATGATAAGCATACCAGGGGCTACACTCCAAAGGGTAGGCTGGCAGACTGATCTATCTAGCACACTTCTGGGTGGACAGTGCCATTTGGGATGTCACTTTTGATACAGCTTGTGATGGCTATTCTCACTCACACCTGAGGGCAAACAAGGGACCTTAAAGGGTCAATCTCGAGGATTCGGTTTCATTTATTATGGGGATAAGTGGTAATTGTTTCAATGGATCCCAACTTTGTCGCCACCAACCCCCAGTTTGTAACTATCGTACCACTGCAAATTCCAGGGCTATAATTAGTGGGCCATAGGCTCTATTACCATTTGTGTTTCCTCCTCCACCGATTGGATAGTGACTTGTAGATCTCGAAGTGCTTTTTTAGTAAGCGTTTCGGTTTAGGTTCTTTCACAGTGTGCCGCATACGTCTTCTAAGCGTTGTTCTCTCTCTGTTGTTGACAGGGTTGCGGTCCAGTGGCTGTTAAGATGCGAGCCACCCTTTAGGAAGATCCACTGGCCGCCCTGGTATTAAAGCCCTCCTAAACCGAAGACCACCCCACCCCGACATGTTGACCGTGAACCGGACTAATCATTGGCTTTGTAAAGACCGGCCACCGGGTCTCATCTGTGATGGTGCTAGTCGAGGTCTCGGGACTTGAACCTCAGGCCGAGTCCGGAACGCAGGAGACGCCAAGAATGGACGTCTTTTACATTTCTTTTTCAAATTGAGGCTGGGGTGGAATTCTTCTTCCGTGACCCGGAGAAGACGGGTGTGGGGGACGGATGGCGGTAGGTGTGGAGGTCTTCCCCACCCTAGGGAAGCGACTTGGGGACGGGCGGGTCGGGGTCTTGTGTTCGGTGGACTTTGTGTCATAACATCCTGGCTGGCTTAGATACCGGCCGAGCTGAACTGTTGTATAAAACAATAATAATGTGTACAAAAAGATGTTAACAAAAAAAAGCAAGAGACTTCTCAACGGGACTTCGGGTCCCTTTAGTTCCTTGGTTTTTACACTGATTTACATCTAGGTTCTGTTGACACAAACACTCAAACACACACCATTTACACTTAATCTCACACAAATACATTTACACATAAAACATTTACCCATCCCCCACATACCACTTACACATCTCAAACAAATACACTCACACACATAATTTAATCAGCTCACACAATTAACACATCTCAAACAAACACCCACACATCTCTCAAACACAACATTTGTACCTCTAAAACATCGCACACAAAATATAAATCTCACACACATACATTTACACAGCCCACACACACACATACCATTTACACATCTCACATACCATTTACACATCTCAATCACATATCATTCACACATCTCAAACACAGACATTAAAACTCATACAACAGTAATTGCAACAAAACCCGTAAAAGCAGAGGCGCTTGCTAGATATAAACCGAAGCATTGTGCTTTGTAAATAATGTAAATGTTATCGTGTTATTTTTCTTTCTCTTTTTTCATTTTGTTTCCTTCTCTCCTAGTAAGTTTCTGTTCTGTTAAGTATTTGTTCAACATGCCTTAAAAAGTAAGAAATTCCTGGATGGCAAATTGAAAATGTTCCTCGGAACGATTGACAAATTTAAGTTTGAAATCACCTTGACAATTATTTTAGATTTTTGTTAGGAGATGGAAGAAAACATGTCAAAACTAGTGACTGTTTGTTGGTTGGACAACATAACATGACACAACACAACATGTTGTCTGTGCCATGTTAACAAGGGACTTTGTACATTTGGCCAGCATCGTTTGGGCTATCATGGCAAACTGTCCCTTTTTAATTTCTGATTCGGGAGAGGGTTATCGGTGGCATTAATTCCATTGTTTCTATGTTTTTAGTTTTCTTTCTTGTTTTCCTTTATTAAATACGATTTTTTTTTTGTTCCATTTTCCAATGTTGGGAACACAGTCGTGAAGGTGCATGCCTGTGATTGGCTGCAGTGTGTACAAACACGAGCTGCGCTGATTGGGCGATGACAGACGGAGAGAAACATCAGAGGTTAGAACTTGGAAAATGGACAGAAAATACATGTACATAGTTTGGGTTTTGTTTGAATAATGAATACTAAATAAAATGGCATTTAACCTTGATTTAAATAGTTTGTTTCAGTTCTGTCTCCACGCCTGTGGTTGATAAAACTGCCACACAAAGCACAAATATAGAACAATTGTATTTTTTTTTTTACTTCAATCATACCGAATTATCCCTATAAAGTATATGGAATACAGGGACTCACTATAACACAAGTATGGGATAAAAATACTTAATTAATAATACAGCTATTATATGGAAAACATCTTTAGAATATGCTTTCAAAGAAACCTTCATAGGGTTCTGGCTGTTATCGCGTCATCGCGCCAAATCTCGCGATAGTTTAGAGCGGAACACATGGCTGCCTGGTGGAGTGTTTACAACTTCATTACGAGTTGGTGAATAAATACGGTCGAAGCTTTTCTCAAGCCGGATGCAAGTAGTTTAAGAATCGACTGACCCATGAGAGGAGAAACTCTGTTCATTAAAGTCAAAGAAGAGGCCAGGCTGATCACAACACACTCGAGGTAGCAGCAGTTAGCAACCGCTAAAGCTAGTAGAAGCCAGTGTTGCCAGATTGGCAACACAAATAATCTAGCGACACTGGTAGGAGCTAACGTAGTGTCACTAATGCATTTATAACCAAGCTTCCTGTTTAACCACATGAGCTACATTTTGTATTTAAACGTAAGCTCTGGGAGCTTTAAAGCTCAAATGTGCCGAACAATTTGATTTACACGTATATCAATAACGTCTGTGTGTGTCGATGTGTTAATTGTGTTTGTCCTTTTAACGAGGACTGCTCTCCACTTCTCTGCTCCCATTTTGTAAATCCATCTCTATCATTGTGTATCTCATTCTCTATCTCTGCGAACCTCATCGCCGCCCTCTGTCCCTTCCTCCGTCCCTTCCTCCTATGGCCCCTAGGAGCGCTTGTGCTGGGATGTCCCCGTCCTCCGTCCGCCTCAGACACCCTCACTGTCGTAAGAAGCGAGGCTACAGCACCTACTACCTCACCGTCGTCTGATACGCGAAGAACTGACAGACTGCTTGGGTTGGGTCATACAGACTGTTGGAAGAGTTTTGAAGAAGAAGATGTCAGTATCAGTCGAAGGAGGAGTTGGGATTGAGAGCGGGCAGGACACAGAGGCGGACAGCGAACCCCCTCACAGTGCTCCGGTGGCACCCCCCGAATGCGTGGGTGTGGAACATGGGGAGTCCCTGGAGGAAGGGGGCTTTGTGTACGCCAAGCGTGCAAGGCTGACTGACGAAGAGCTGGTGTTTGTGGATCCCGCAGACGGGCAAGCACCACTGGCTGTGGAGGAGGACCCAGTCCAACCAGCACCAGGTAAGATCCTAGTTGTCCATCTCTGGACTGTCTACGAGTTGATTCTGGGGATAGGGACCCAGAACCTTCCTGCTGGGAGTCAAACCCCCCCCCCCCCCCCCAAGTTACCACTACTGCACTGTCAGGCACCCGTTCTTTATAGTGTCACTTAACCCGCACAAATAGCAAATAGCTTTACAGTTTGACCCCCTCCCCAACAGCCGACCCCCTCAGAGGGCAGGGAGACCAGGAGGAGAAGGAAGTGAGGGTTGGTGGACCAGAGGAGAAGGAGTGTCCCCACAATGGAGTCGGCGTCCCTGATGAGACGCCCCAACAGAAGGAGGAGCAGAGGGAGGAGGCTCCAGAGGGGAAGCCAGACGACAGTCCAACTGAAGTAGTACAGCAGTGAGTACATAAGAAACGGGTCATCGAGTCGGTCGTCAACAGCAGTTCTAAAGGAAAATATTACATTTTCCACATTTACCTTTAGGGCATTTAGTCATCCTCTCCTACTTATTGTTTGTTGTACGTCCTTGCACTTCATATACGCACTTAGATATATATATATATATCTTTATATCTTTTAAAATATCTGTGTGGTGATCACCTTCCCCTGCTCCTGATGTGCAGGCTGGCACTGGACTTCAGCCGAAGCCCCCAGTATCTGACGGGCTCCTGCGCCGAGTACTCGCACTACCCTGAAAACTACCTCAAGGGCGTCAAATGGTAACCTACACCCGCATTGTGACGACCCCATAAATAGTTTGCCTAACGACTGGAATTGGTGATTTGTGGCTAGTTGTTTATTTCTCCTCAGTCTCCTTCGTAACGCTGTAGAATCACCCTGTGCTAGTCCACACTAATACACACAAAGAATATATTTACAAAGGGCGTCCTTGAATTACATTTTGCACAGTCGAATCTGGTTCATCATGCGAGACCCAAAACCTACTTGATAAGTGACATGATATATTGTCTATGCAGGCAGCTCAATAATGCCTCATTTTGTGTGGCTTCAAATCAATGGGCTTTCCCACAGCTGTCTATAGGGGAGGCCCGGGGTAAGGACGCAGACTGCGCCCTTACCCCGGGGGCCTCAAGCATCAAAGGGCCCTCAGCGATGGGAGACAAAAGAACTGCTTTGCAGCAATAAGACACCAAGCTTGACCCATTCTCTTAATATTTATCAGTGGGATAATTATCGGTTTACTTCGGTAAAAAGACAAAGATGAGATGTGTGATGCTATAATGTACCACCACAGCTGCTCTAAGTTTGACTTTCAGTGTGTAGGTCAGGGTGTCCATGACGGGTGGCCATTAGTGTTGACCGTTTGGGAAACGCCACCTACCCAGGCCAGCTCCTAAACTTTGGTTTCATGCAGCCTCTCAACAACAGTACAGGACCCCTGCAATGGCAAAAACTTTGGACTGTTAAACGCATAGCATAACGCATCCTGCTCCAAAACGATGCCAAAAAACCTAGACATCGTATAAAACGCATTTGTAAGATGTCTGAAACATTTACAACAAAACGATTTTCAATTGCAATATTGTTTCGAACGGGGGTGGGGGGGGAAATGATTTCACGAGGGCCCCCAGGGGCCGCTGCTCCTGCCTTGAACCTCCACCGATAAAGAGACTTCAGCCGCGTTATGGCTGATTTAAAACGCATATAGGACACAAGCGGCCCCGTTTAATTGAGTAGAACAGTGAAATTGCACCACAGAGTAGCGGCAGAGAGGATCATTTCACAAGGGCCCGTGGTACGATAGGACAGCTGCTGTTGACACAGTTTGCCTTTGATTTGTTTTTTTTCCGGATCATCTTTAATGGTTTCGGAAGGCTCCGAAGATGCTTGTAAAGTGCCGATGCCATTACACAAAGTGGTTATCAAAACAAACAACTTTTATTGAAGGCAAAACACATTGCGGCATAGCCGCAATGTGTTTTTTCTCAAGAAGGGGGGGTGGGGGGAGTGAGGCAGTGCTGTGGTATCGTTTAGTACCCCTGTGCTCCCCATGGAGTGCCCCGCTGTGACACAGCCCAAGGGGATCTGACTGGGAAAGACTACGACACCTAATGTCTTCCTGTCGAAGGTTCGAAAGGTCGAAGGTTCGAAAGGTCGAAGGTTCGAAAGGTCGAAGGTTCGAAACGTCCAAGTTCGAGGTCAATTATGAAGTGTGTGTGTGTGTCAACGCCTTTCTCCCTCAATCTACTAACCCGACCTTTCTATCCATCTTCATCTTTCCATTTATGTGTTCATCATTTCCTCCATCCATCCAGAAGGTTTTATATTTTAATCGAGTGCAGCTATGTAAGAAAGATATTACAGAAATTATTGCATACAAATTCTCTCCGTCTCTCTCTCTCTCTCTCCCCCCCCCCCCCCCCCCCCCCAGGGCCCCGGACGGCTCCTGCGTCCTGACCAACAGTGCGGACAACGTGCTGCGGCTCTACAACCTCCCGGCTGAGGTCTACAGCTACGACTGGGACCTGCTCACTGAGATGGTGAGGCGCTGATCTGGCGCAGCAGCGCCCCCTGCTGGTGGGCCCAGTGTTTCCGTCAGGGCTGCCCATGTCCCACTCACCGCGTCTCATAGTCGCCATGTCTTTGATATTGGGAAAAACAAAATTGCTCTTGAATATGTATTTCCTCGTGATTATGTTTTCAGGAAGGATTAAACTGCCAGTTGTCTGATATCCTACTAGGAATGACAAAATGTTTTTTTTTTTTTGTTGTTTTCGGTATTGCTCTTCCAAGAATTATAAGGCCTGTGAATGTTGAATGCCTGGTTATCAACTTAATGGCCCTTCCTTAAATATTTCCCTCTCCCTCCTCTCCTGTCAGAGTCCAGTGCTGAGGATGCCGGAGGGCGACACCATCTACGACTATTGCTGGTACCCCAAGATGAACTCCCTGGACCCCGAGTCCTGCCTGTGAGTTAATCCTCTGGTTTCTCATCTTCTCCCTGGTCCTCTCAGTCTAGACCAGTCTAGAATGGTCTAGTCTTGCCTAGACTGCTCTACTCTGGTCAAGAGTGTCCTGGAGTGGTCTGGTCTAGACTGGACTATAAATCTGATGGTCAGCCCATTGGGTGCAAGTTCACTGTCGCACCATGGAGCACAAGAGCCAGGGAAGAATGTTGGCGGTTTGGGCTCACCCACTGGGCTATTGTGTGTGTGTGTGTGTGTGTTTGTGTGTCAATTTTTACATAGCTGTGCTTTTATGTGTGTGCGCAGACATACATGAAGCTTAATCTTTACAAACATGTGTGTGCGCGTGCATGTGAAATTCTTAACATCGCTGTGGAGTAGCCCAGCGTGTGTGTGCGTCTGTGCAAATGAACAAAGCCAAGCTTTAAGCGGCCGCCGCGGCCAGGTAACAGCAGGTGTGTGTGTCTGATCCGTTCCCCCCGCTGTGTTTCCCTTTTGGCCGGCGCCCCGGTTCCCAGAGACCGTGGAGCCGGTTCTCCCTCATTAGGAGCCCAGGGCTGGCCGCGGGCCCTCTGCCCCCGTGGCGTGTCCGTGGGCGGCTGTAACCCCGCCGCGCCCACGCTCGTTCGCCCACTCGTCCCGATGACAACACTCCACACACGCACACACACAGCTAGGGGGGGGGCTGAGCAGCGTGTGTGCGCATAACGTTACCCATCGGTTCGACAGGGGTTTCCAAGAGCCTTTTATCCCGCCCGACTGGAGAGCGAGTGTGGACGTCCGTAAACGGCGGGTGGGGGGTGTCGTGACAATTTCTCTATTAGATATTGCGTCTGAGACAGATGAGATCTTAAGATGCAAAAAAGCACACAATACTTGTTGACAATTAGTGGTCATACATTTGTAATAAAAGTACGAACAAAGATACATCACAACATGCACCAACAAACAACATAACGGGCATACATTACAATAATCTGAGGCCTCAGATGGGAGCTCCTCTTTGCGTGTTACTTCATTCTCTGAAGGTACGCTCAGACAAGTCCACTGAGTCTTCCAATCAATGAGTTCTTATTCACTTCGTTTGGGTCCTGAAGGGGGTGGTCCCCCAATACTAAAAGTCTTTGTTCACCAGATTATCTTTACAGTTGAAGCCCCCCCCCCCCCCGAGGCTAAGGTGGGGTCGGCGGCCGTGCCATGTAACTCTCTGACTTTGTTTACGCTAGCCAGAGTGTCGGGGAACAGGCCTGGTACTTCAAAGCATTGCTTGGGAGATGACACACGAGAAGATAGGAACAGGCAGGCAATAAAATGCATCACACGACTCTCGAACGTTCACACTTTAAATGACCCAAAAGGAGAGCAGAAGGCAGACACTATATAAAATTACACAGAATAGCAACAAAACTTAAATTCATATAGACCAAAACAATACAACATGTAGATTTTCCATCACAGGGGCCAGGGGGCGCTATGCTCAAGGACGCCATCACGTTAGAGGGGATGGGGGGAGGGGGATTGAGCCCATTACCTTGCAGGGTTTCGGGAGTCGAACACCCTAGCCGACACACTACACCTTCCTTTATGTGAGACACCGGCCGGTGTCCATGGCAACAGGTGAGGGGGAGTCTTGTCCTCGGGGGGGTGGGGGGGGGTTTCAAAGGGCGCGCGGGAGGCGATCGATGGGGGCTCAAGGAAGCTGTCGGGCTTCCCTCTGCGTGGGACGGGACCGGCGCAGGCTCTGGGTTTTTAATAAGGAGGCGCGCGGCAGGAGGAGTCTGGCCTCTAGGCCGCCCTGAGCCTCCTCGGGAGCCGCCCCCCCGGGGCCAGGGCTGGGAGGAGGCACCGCTCGTTGGTCCACCGGATTTTAACACAGTTGGACACAATTGAGTGCAGCGATTGTCTTACAGACACACCGGAATAACCCTCACGCTAACGTGGGATGATGTTTCAACTAATCCATGCCGGCGGGATTATAATTTCAACCACTAGAGCCCCCAGCATGTTTCAATGACCTCATAACTTGTGTCCACTCCCTCCTGCATTAGGCTAACACAAAGCTGGCCTGTTTTCATCGCAAATCCAACCCCCCCCATGAGAACGAATTCCCCATACACGTTCTTCCTTTTTGTCTTCATCCATTTAAATTAAATTTAAATTTTGAAATGCGCCATGCGGCCGAAGTAAACGCGCACTCGGCAAGCCATTTGATCCCATCTCCGATACGACAGGACATTTTAACCACACATTAGATATCCCAGAGATAATCGATTCCTCCTTCATCTCCTATTTTCTCCGCCTTTGATTCTTCGC
Organism: Gadus morhua; assembly: GCF_902167405.1. Lineage (NCBI taxonomy): Eukaryota > Metazoa > Chordata > Actinopteri > Gadiformes > Gadidae > Gadus > Gadus morhua. Next base: position 9,256,270 of record NC_044064.1, read on the forward strand.
TCACTGCCCCCTCCTCCTTCTCCTTGATCTGTCCTCCTGCCAGGAGTCCTGTGGAGTCCTCCTCCTCCTCTTCCTCCTCCTCTTCTTCCTCCTCCTCCTGCTGCAGAGAGGTAGAAGCAGGGGGGGTCCGTGGCTCTGGGCATGGATCCAACCTAGCAACAGGGGCTATCTTTCTTAATAATTGGACGTTTCTATCCGCTCTGGAGCTGAGCCCGGGACTGGCTGAGGGGGGGGGGGGGGGGAGAGAGGAGGGAGGGGAGAGAGGAGGCCGCGTGGGGGAGGGGTCTGGTCGCAACACGACGCCAGTGGTCAGGGCTAATTTCCTGTTGTCTAATTGAGCTGCAGACGCGGCACGCTGTGTGTTTTGTTCGACGGCCAATCATTTGGGAGTTGAAAAGCGTCTCCCGTCGTCGTCGTAGTTGTTGTTGTTGTTGTTGTTTTTCTTGCCTCATAAAGGAGGCTCTAAGATCAGGGAAAGGGGGGGGTGCCTGATGGGCGTCTGGCGGGGGCCTCCACGCAATGCAACACAATGCATGGCGGGGGAACATGTGTGGACTTGTAACAATTATCCGGTTAAACTGCTCTGGTTTCCTCGGTGGTTATTGTTTTTCTTTGATAAAACCTCGGGTGAATCCGAGCGATCGCCAGCATTCGCTACGTATCCCAACTCCTGGCGTCCATGCGCACGCGGCGCTCAAATCCCAGCCCGCCAGCCCCTCGCAGGGAGCCATACATCGGTGGTTGAGTTCACGGCTCCTGATTGGCTGAGACGGTGCCAGATGAGGTCATCTGGCAGCACTTGAGCGGCGCTCGCTCCATAACCAGGGACATCTGGTAGGGATTGTGTTTGGCACCGTGTTCGGTCTTGTCCCAGAGGGCCGTGTCTGTTGTTTTGGTTACTCTTCAAAACCACAATCAAGAGCTGTAATTGCTACTCACTGGCCCTATTTGTGTCGTGTTATTTTCAACATGAACTCCCAGTGCCTCCTTCCGACTCTGCGTCTCTCTTTCTCTTTGTCTCACCTCGCTCTCGCTCTCGCTCTCGCTCTCGCTCTCTTGCTCTCGCTCTCTCTCAACATCGCACTAATAAGGCAGCGTCTCTTCCACTCCCCAACCCCCCACCCCCCCTCCCTCTCTCAGTTCAATTTCAATTTAAGGGCCTTATTGGCATGACAAAGGCATTGGTGAATGTTGCCAAAGCAAAATGGAAAGGTTACCATCAACATGAGAAACACAATGCTAGTAATAATAAACAAAGAATCACGGCTCTCTCTCTCTCCCTCTCCTTCTCTCTCCCTCTCTGTCTTTTCAGTATCAAGGCAAGTTCTCAATCCAATTAAAAAGAGCTTTATTGACATGGAAAATTAAGGAAAAAAGCGGTGTGTGTGCCTGTCCGTCTCGATGTCCTCATCATTAAAACCACCTCTCCCCCCCCCCCCCCCCCTCCCAGTCTGGCCAGCAGTAGCCGCGACAACCCGGTGCACGTGTGGGACGCGTTCTACGGCGAGGTGCGGGCCAACTACCGACCCTACAACCACCTGGACGAGCTGTCGGCCGCCCACTCCCTCTGCTTCACGCCCGACGGCACGCGCCTCTACACCGGCTTCGACAAGATGGTGCGCGTCTTCCACACGGACCGGCCCGGCCGCGACTGCGAGGAGAGGCCCACCTTAGGTCAGTGGAAGAGGTGGTCCTCGTTGTCGTCGTCATGGAAACCTCCCATCCTCTAGCCTCCCATCTCCCCCTCTCTCTGGTCAGAGTGGTGCAGCTGCCGCTACTGGGTTTTTTGGGCGATGGCGGGGGTTTGAGATGAGTCGTGAGAGGCATGTGGTTCTGGAGCAGGGGGGGGCTCTGTGCTCAAGGACGCGTACAGGTTGGAGCCTCGGTGGCACCGAGAATAGAGATGAATTAATAGAGCACTTTACATTACCACAAAGTTAATGCAATCAGCCAAACAGTACAAAATGAAACTAAAGCAAACGCCTCATATATCATTAAATCGCAGACATATTATAATCAGGGGAATGTATTTATAGTGCTTCACTTCACATTATTGCAAAAAATGCAATCAACCAGGCATTTTTTTTCTTTTGAATGCAACAGCAAAATAAACAAACAAACTACCTCATTAAAATTAGAACATTTAAATATAAAAAGTATGTTTGACCTCAGTGACTTCAAGAAAGCAGAAAAAAGTAGTTCCTTAAAACTCCTAAATAACCTCAATCACACCATCACCTCTACTTGAAAACACCCACACACTCCCTTTAACTCAGGGAGTGTGAATTCCTCTAAATAACCAAGTCAAGAAATGATGAACAGTATTAAAAACTAATTACACTCCCTCTCTCCTACCATCTCCCCCCTCCTCCCTCTCTCAATCCCCTCTCCCCCCTCCTCCCTCTCTCAATCCCCTCTCCCCCCTCCTCCCTCTCTCAATCCCCTCTCCCCCCTCCTCCCTCTCTCAATCCCCTCTCCCCTCTCTCAATCCCCTCTCCCCACCTCCTCCCTCTCTCCTTCCACCCCTCCCTCCCTCCATCACTCCCTCCCTCCCACTACCGCCTCCGTCCTCCCCCTCCAGTGAAGAAGCAGGGTCAGGGGGGCATCATCTCCTGCCTGGCGGTCAGCCCGTGCATGGAGGTGTACGCCTGCGGCTCCTACTCCCGCACCGTGGGCCTCTACTCCTGCCAGGACGGCACGCCCCTCGCCATGCTGCCCGAGCGCCACCGCGGGGGGGTCACCCACCTGCTCTTCTCCCCCGACGGGAACCACCTGTACACGGGCGGACGCAAGGTGAGGAAGAGAGGGAGTCCTGCTGAGGGATTAGGGGGTGTAGCGGGGGCGAGAGCCGGGCATTGACCTGGCTGGTGTCTTGGTGCCCTGTCGACCCAGGGCTTTGACTCGATAAGAGCCCTCTGCAGCTGGGTAGACTTGTCTGATTCAGGGGGGAGGTTGGGAAGGGAACTTCCTCACTCTTCCCTGTTGGGGAACAATAATAATGGAGCGCAGATAACTCTGTGTTCCTACACATTAAAAAGGAGCCCCGGTCACTGAATAATTAAAAAAGATCAGTGTTTTTGGGATTGAACGCAAGCCATCGCTTGATAAAGCCTTTCTACCATATTTAATTGAGTGCTTTGACCTCCTGATTGCACCAAGCCTGGCCGCGACTCATTTGAAGCTAGGGAAAGTTCACGTGTATCTGGCTGAATATGTCTACTAGTTCGGTTTGCAGCAAATGTAACTTTCATACCCCGTTTCTAAGTGGACCAGAGTTCAAATTAGTGTTCATACCACCCCAAACTAACCGAAGAATAGAGGGAAAAATGGTAGGGTTCAATCAAAACGGGCCAAACCTCCCAGGTGTGAAAGCACTCCTATATACTTTTGACAGGCTTTGTATGCCTTTATGGTCGGGGAGTGAGGAGACGGGGAAGTGGGTGGGAAGAGAGCGGGGGTCTACATAAAGCATCGCACCGCAGGTCGGGATCAAACCTTGATCATTGCGAGGCGTATCACCTGTGTGGTCACCGTCTCAGTAGGCGGAGCCGCCCCGATTTAAACGACACTCTGTATTAGTGGCCAGGGAAACGCATCAGCAACGGCCCTGTGAGAGCCCTCTGTTTACATGACTGAGTGGGCAGAGGCACCATGATCCCCCTGGTGGTAAGACTGACCCCGGTGCTTCTGCTGCAGGACCCTGAGGTCCTGTGCTGGGACCTGAGGCAGGCGGACCGGGTGCTGTTCACCCTGCAGAGGAACGTGGACACCAACCAGCGCATCTATTTCGACATGGACCGGTACGCTTACACACCCACTGAATGTACAGTGAGCTGGGGAGGTTGGTATGTGGATGAGCTTTGACTCATCAACACTCCCCTCAAATCATCACCGTGGCTGTCGTCAGTCTGTGACTTCATTCTGCTGGTTTGGTGCGCTCCTCACTTATTTAGCAAACGCTTTTTATTTAGCGGTGAGGAGGGTTGACATCAGTTATCGAACCCAGTACCTTTCCGCGCGTGGATGTGGGTGTGTGTGTGTGTGTGTGTGTGTGTCCTGAACTCGGTGTACTGTGTGTAGCTCTGGCGGGTACCTGCTGAGTGGTGACACAGAGGGGCTGGTGTCTGTGTGGGACACCCAGGCGGCTCCCCCTAGTGGCAGCGAGGAGCCACTCCACCCCCTGCTGCAGTTCCACGCCCACCGCGACTGCACCAATGGCATCAGGTAGAAGGAGCGGCCGCAGTGCTAGCGTCCAGGGCGCTGTGTGAGGGCTCGTTCACATTTTGTCATAGTCAAGCGAAGCACCCAAATTCTAATCAAACCCCCCCCCACTCCCCCCCCCTTCTCCTTTCTCTCTCTCCCCTCTCCTCCCACTCTCTCTCTCCCTCTCCATCCCTCACTGTGACTCTTTCGCTCCCCCACCTGCCTCCCTCTCTCTCTTCTCTCTCTCTACCCCTTCCCCCGGCCCTCTCTCCTCCCTCTATCTCTCTTGCTCCCCCCCCCCTTCCCTCTCTTCTCCTTTCTCTCCGCTCTCCTCCCACTGACCCCTCTACTTCTCCCCGTCCGTCTGTCCGTCCGTCTGTCCCCCTGTCTGTCCGTCCATCCGTCCGTCCGTCTGTCCGTCCGTCTGTCTGTGTGTGTCTCTCCCTCTCCCATTCCCTCTCCCCCTCTCTCCCCCCTCCCCCAGTGTCCACCCCTTCATGCCCTTGCTGGCCACCGCCAGTGGTCAGCGGCAGTTCTCCGGACCGGGGGACAGCAGCGGCAGCGAGGGAGACTCCGCCTCCGACGGCGAGGGGCGGGACAAGGGAGCGGCGTCAGCCGACGACCGACCGGACAACACCCTGAGCCTGTGGTGGGCCGGACCCCTAGGCCCCGCCCCCGAGGTGGAGGAGGGTGAGGGGGGGGCTGCGGGCCGAGTGCCCCAGCCCGACGCGTCGCCCATGGAGGCCTAGGGACCCCGGGACCCCCGTCGCACCCCCATCTCCATGCGTCCCCTTCCCAGCTCGTCCCACGATCACTAGGGGGTCTGTGGTTAGTAGGATGAAGTAGTTGCTGTTGGAATACATGGAGAGAATTTACGGAATTTCAGATCCCTGCTTTCTATTTATTTTTCTTTGTTCTGGGAGTCTCTCTCTCTCGCTCTCTCTCGCTCTCGCTCTGCCCTTCCCTTATGCCTGAGCTGTTTTTGAATCGGGGAGCTTTTCCCTTTTAAAGGCCTTGAGAATAGAGAGAATGTTTTTCCACCCCAACATCTACCCTTTCACCAGCCCTCACCTGACTGCCTGCGTTGGACGGCTGACGACCAGAGCCACAGTCGGTCGTCCATGCAGGCCGTTTCTGCGGCGGGGTGAACATTGCCCGCCACATGTCCCTTGTGACAGCTTGGACAAGCCCTCTCTAAGCCTCACTTCAACGACCTCATTCGCTCCCGCGGCCAGCGGTTCCACTCATTGTTTCTCTCGAGTCGTGCCGTCAAACCCGTAACGCTGAGAATGTACTCGGACACCGAAAAAGTATGTAATTTTTTATTAACTCCCACAGACCGGTTGTCATGACAACCGAGGGGAAACACAGGGCGTAATCTCCCTCATTTCAATGGAATCTGGATTTAATGACCGATAATTACTCCTCTTGCCTACATCAGTGACTTCAACACTCCCCACAGAGTCCTGACGAACAGGAAATGCCAACTGATACCAAGCTTATGGTTTTCCTGGCTTTAATGTGTTGATGTTGTTTTTGTTTATTAGTATTGGGGGAGCTGTTGTTAGGGTGCCTGCAGTTGGCGGGCTATAAAAATATATTTTTATAAAAGACAAGGCAGAAATCATGGACGCTTTGTATCAATTTGCTGTTCACAGCTTGTTTTCTTTGACCTAATAGCAATCTTTCAACAGATGCTGTGTGTGTGTGTGTGTGTGTGTGTGTGTGTCTGTTTAATAAATCTTTGATTGTTTTTTAATGTGGTCTATTGTCAAGTAAATCACAATTCTAGTTTAAATGTCCTCTTTTTTTTGAAGGATTGCATTATGAAGACGAATACCCCGGCCAAATTTCAGCTGCGAGAGTGTTTTAAGTGACATTAGTCGCCTGAAACAGAAACATTACAGACGTGTACGCAAAGAAAGTAAGCGAATCATAGGCGGTTATTCTGGTTCCCATTAAGACTCGATTTAGATACGATGGTCTCGCTACGGGCCGTTAATGACTATTATTCTAGATGGATAGATCATTCATATGAAAAAAAAGATATTCTTCACACTTTCGCTCTTTTATGCATTTTTATTGCACATTTCCTTCAGATGACCCGAGATAATATATTTGATCATTCAGAGTCCGTTTTGCGCGCGCCCTCAAATCAGCGCAGCTTAGAAGGCGGTTATCTCGCACTTATGAAATGAAATTATTCATAGTATTCTTTTTTTCTCTGATTTTCGTAGGAAAACACGCAAGAGAGAGTGAAAGCAAAGGAGCACTCTCCAGCATAAAGTCGAGTGTGTGTCTGTGCATGTGTGTTGCTTGGCAACCGCCTCAGAGCGTCATTAGTAGGATGCGAGAGATGGCAAAGAAGGTAAAATACCGTGTGTGTGTGTGTGTGTGTGATAATAATTGCTTATCCAGTACTGCGATGGATGTCGCGGTCGGCGACTCTCAGGACTCCACCCCTCAACTAAGTGTTTCGTGCGGTCGCTCCGGCGGCCCTTTCAGCCTCCATGTGCCAGGTACAAAGTAGGGTCTGTAGCAGGCCCGGACTAGTGTCTTCATTAAGACATCCCTTCTGACGGGCCCTGTGTCCCAGGGGGAGCGTCCGTCACCACCAAGGAGGCCTCCCTACCTTTTGTCCACACGCACAGCGGGTGGGGTTATACCGGCCACCCTCATTAGACCCATGTTCCGCCTCCTCACCCTTCAACATGTCTTCATGGTTCCATGTCGGTGGACTTTGCTTCGGCCTCGCTCGCGACGCGGACGAACCGCGGCGGGAGGGGAGGCCCTTTACTCCCCCCCCCCCCCCCCCCCCCCCCTCCCTCAGGCACACTGAACCAAACAAACGCAAAGGTCGTTATGTGCTTCCCGCGGTGCCGCTACGGCGGCAATTGGTGTTCCACTTGTAGCGTTTAATGAGCGCGCCGTCCACACTTGAAGTGTGTTTTGTCTCCGTGACTTCAATCTGCGTGTGGTTGCAACTCGAGTGTGATGCTCCCGGGGCCTTGTACACGGGCACGCACACGAGCACGAACACGCGCACTCCTCACATTGGCAGACACGCACGCGTGCGCACATACATTTTTACACGCACACACAAACACAGCTCCCGCACTCGAAGGAGAAACGTGCTGAATAGCAAGTAACGGTCAATTTCGCGATTGTTAACGGAAGACATTTGAGACAACAATTATTCAAATTGTCGTCCGCGAGGAAGCACTCAAGAACACACTTCTGCGTCCTGACCCGGGGTTAGTCTTCAGGAGACGGGGATGAGACCGGGTGTTTTTTCCTTCTGAATGTAACCGCACTTTTAACAGCTCTCCACTCTAGAGTAGTTTTAGTTTTAGATCCTGAAAATGTAGGCTACTGAAGGGAACCAACGGTTTATAGGCCTGAAAACTGTCTCGGCGTGTGTGTGTGGCAACCGCAAAAGACACATACTCAGGTTCAGAAATGTGGAATGGAAAAACTCAACGACTTTGCGTTTATTTTGGGGGAAAATAAACGCCATCAGCCATCATGCAGCGTCTCGAAAGTGAAACGTGAACGTCACACTGCTTTACGAAGCCTCGGGAGCATGCATCATACTTTAATGAGCCAAACGCCTTATAGCATGCTATTTATATGTCACGAAATGCAACTCTGTTGCTCAGAGCCACGAAATGCAACTCTGTTGCTCAGAGCCATATTTGGATGATCCTCCCTCGCCCCATATATATATATATAGATAGATAGATATGTGAAGTCTGAGAGAATAGGATACATATGAGAGTTACTCGCACATAGAGGCATGGGGAGGGTAAGGCCATCCTCTCTCCACGTGTGAATTGACATGCTGGGTGTTTGATCCAACATGGATCAACCACAAACGCATGCACACGCGCACAAGTACACGCACAAACGCACGCGCACACACACTCACACACATGTAAACACACACACACACACACACAGACCCTATTAGGAGCAGCCATATTTGATGTGTGAATTTACTGGAATGTGTGTATCTATTTGTAAACCACTACAGGTTAGTGGAGGGGGGAGGAGGGGAGGGAATTGGATAGGAGAGGAGGATGAGGAGAGGCGAGGAGGGGAAAATAAAGGGGGGAGGAGAGGTGGAGATGGAGAGGGGCTTGAAGAAGTGGTTTCAGTTCTCTTTGCGGTTGCGTTTTAATGCCTTTCATTCCACATATACAGGGGACACATGGGCATGAACACGCACACGCACACACACGCATCAAAACAAACACACATGCATCCATAGTAATATACATCATACCCACCTATCTGCAGTTGTAAAGGACGGGTGTGTGTGTATACACACACACACACACACTCCTACACCTCCACTCCACTCCAGAAACACACAACACCGCCTCCTGCCTCCCTAGACACAGCCCTCCAGCTCCACCTCGTTTCTATACCCCCCCATCACCGCCAAACACACACACGCCCCACATTTGTCAAGCTCAACCTGAAGGCTCTGATGTAAACAAACCAAACCGTTCCATAGTTCCATCGTTGTTGTTGTTGTGCTTTACTGTCTATGTAGAATGTCTACATACAGTAGACACTGTGTGTGTGTGTGTGTGTGTGTGTGTGTGTGTGTGTGTGTGTGTGTGTGTGTGTGTGTCCAGAGAGAGAGAGAGGGGGGGTTGTACATCAAAGTACATTAGACCCTCACTGCCTGCTGGTGCTTGTGATGGTGGTGGTGGTGGTGGTTTCAGCCCTGCCTGGGGCGTGCTTCAGCAATGGGGTGGGTGGCCGAGGTGGTGGGGGTGGTCCGACAGTGGTTGTGGTAGTTGGGTGGGTGGAGGGGATTAATGCGGTGTGTAATTGCACTCCCAGGAGACTGACGGAGCACTAGTACCCCCAACACACACACACACACACACACACACACACACACACACACACACACACACACACACACACACACACACACACACACACACACAGGTTAAATTGAGAGCAAGGAAGAGGGGTATGGGACAGTAGATGGACACACACATCCACCAAACCACATACACACACAAACACAGACACACACAAACATACACACAGATTCCTTTCCCTGCTTCTGCCGATATCTCTGTCTTGTCTCCCTCATGTCTGACCTTTGGATGACAGCTCTAGTATAAACACCTGAGTGTCTGTGTGTCTGCGTGTGTGTGTGTGTGTGTGTTTATGCGCGTGTATGTGTGTGTCTGTGTATGTGTGTGTGCCACATTGCCTTTCTGAATACCTGTAAAGGGTGCAGCAAGATGAGGAAGGAAAAAACAGTGCTGGGGTCTCATTTATAACCGTTGCGTACGCACAAAACGGGGCTGAAATTGGCGTACGTGACTTTTCACGCCAAGGTTGTGATCTATAAAAAACCAACTTGACGGGAAAATGTGCGCAGCCCTAAGCAAACTCTGACCCATGCGTACGCATGGTTTGGAGGAAAAGGAGAATTGGCGACACAGACGGTGTGGTGGTGAACTGAAGCCAGACCGAAGAATTGCAGAGTGAGATGAACGATTATGTTTTATCATCGCCCTTCATCAATTTAATTTCAACCCGTATCATGCGTTAAATCCTAATCAGAATAATTTAAGTCCACTGCGTTATTTCTCAGTTATAACTCCAGAAATATCTCCTTAGAATAGAAATAAAAAGAAATTCTCTATATTTAATCCCGTCACTCCATACTGTCCACTGACGGCGCGACTGCATGGAATAAAGCATCTGTCCAACATGTGTCAATAACATAATATTTTTATGTGACACTGTAAACACATGATCGAATGTCAATTAAATCCCAAGTGTGAAAAACCAAGCCACACTCATCACAATCGTTGTCCGTTACTCTTGATGCTTTTCATGACAAATCAGGCATTAAAAAGGGGTTATGTTCAAGAACATTTTACGTGGGTAATTACAAACTGATTATCCAAGGCGTTCTCGTCAGTCTTATTACCGTAACCCTATAAATACAGAGGTGAGCGCCGTGGTAATGCTGCACCATATGGCACTTCTGGCGGACCATGCAAATGGCAGGATTCGGAGGGAGAGGGTATTTAGGGACCATAACGATTTATTGGTAGGCTAGATAAAAATATGTAACTATGTCAGACCACTTCTTTTTTTAATTCTGGGACAGTGCGCTCCGTGCTACTGACAGAGTTCACTGCTGCAGCAACATGTTGCCACTCACTCTGCTTTTTGTTGTTGGCGATCCCTATCCCGTGACCGCCGAACAAAACTACCTTTCGGGCCTCCATCTCACCCACAAGTGTCTCCACTTCAACCTCCGTGAAATTTCGCTTTTTTGATTTTCTCAGTACTTCTGCCATTGTTTCCAACAAGACATAATACCGGCATCTGAGTCTGTTTTATATGCAGATCGCATTCATGAGGTCATTTGCATTGACCATTTATGGTTAAAAAGGGGCGTGTAGAGGGCGGAACGTGAAGCTGATTCAGCTGCGCACAATTGTAGTCAGTATGTGATTTATAAAGCAAAGATTGCGTACAGGTGTGCGTACGCAGTGTTTTATAAATCTGAATATTTTTTGGCGCACGCAAAACTTGGCTTCTGGGCGTACGCACATTTTTAGTAACGATCCTACGCACAGTTTTATAAATGAGACCCCTGGTCTTTATAACTTTTAATGCTATGAAACCATCAGAACATATTAAACCATGCTGAGAAACTGCCAAGAATACAGAAAACAATAGTAAAAATCACAAACAAAACACTGATGTAGGCCTACATGCGTAGTATTTTCAAACCCCATCTCAGTAGTCCTGTTTACTACGACTGCTCATTAATTTTCTGCACAAATTACAATAAAGAGGTAAAAACAAAATTATTAGTTTTATACTCCTTTGCATGAGTCGTTTTACATTTGTAGGCTTTAAAGCTCTCTGACATTGCTTATGTAATGTGTGTGTGTGTGTGTGTGTGTGTGTAGGTTTGTGTGTGTGAGAACTCACACAAATGGAGCATATGTATGAAAAGCTGCTATTTCTGTGCAGTCAGTCAGTAATCATTAGTAAGCAATTGGAGATTATTCTGAGAGTAGTTTGAACTTGGAGGGGAACTGGTCCAAGTGGTTGGTTCACAACATCATTCCCTTGTTACCGAGTCAGACGGTTTTGTGTGGCTCACTTCATTACAGCAGGGAGAAGAATAAGGTACTGTATTCCACTCTGATCGTGATTCATCATAAATATGTCTAACTTATTCATCAATCAATAGGTTTATGGTTCGTTTTCTGGCAAACCCAAGGTTTAAAACATTAGTAAATCTTTGGTTCCACTGCTATTTGTCCAAACGTATATCTTTATTCAAAGTGACTGACACGGAATTCAGATACAGGTCATGAGGAAGCAGGTAGGTGTTAGACAGTACAGAGACTGGTCATTAAGGAGCAGGTAGGTGTTAGACAGTACAGAGACTGGTCATTAAGGAGCCGGTAGAGGTTAGACAGTACAGAGACTGGTCATTAAGGAGCAGGTAGGTGTTAGACAGTACAGAGACTGGTCATTAAGGAGCAGGTAGGGGTTAGACAGTACAGAGACAGGTCATTAAGGAGCAGGTAGGGGTTAGACAGTACAGAGACAGGTCATTAAGGAGCAGGTAGGGGTTAGACAGTACAGAGACTGGTCATTAAGGAGCAGGTAGGGGTTAGACAGTACAGAGAAAGGTCATTAAGGAGCAGGTAGGGGTTAGACAGTACAGAGACTGGTCATTAAGGAGCAGGTAGGGGTTAGACAGTACAGAGACTGGTCATTAAGGAGCAGGTAGGGGTTAGACAGTACAGAGACTGGTCATTAAGGAGCAGGTAGGTGTTAGACAGTACAGAGAAAGGTCATTAAGGAGCAGGTAGGGGTTAGACAGTACAGAGACTGGTCATCAAGGAGCAGGTAGGGGTTAGACAGTACAGAGACTGGTCATTAAGGAGCAGGTAGGGGTTAGACAGTACAGAGACTGGTCATTAAGGAGCAGGTAGGGGTTAGACAGTACAGAGACGGTCCATTAAAGAGCAGGTAGGGGTTAGACAGTACAGAGACAGTCCATTAAAGAGCAGGTAGGGGTTAGAGGGATTTGTGCTCTATAGCATAGTACAGGTAAGACTGTGGACATTGGGGATCCAACCAAGAACCTTTCAGCTTGGTTTCAAGTGTGTTAAAATACTCTAACCCTTTTTCTGGTTTAGGATTTGTCCGAAATCAAATGTCCTTTGGTAACTTTAAGGTTATTTGGGATATAATGAAAGGTTGTTATATTTGTGATGTTATGATTATAATTATAATTTGTCTTGAAGACGGCCATCTTGGTTGGTGTAGGTGTTTAAACGTCATCTTGTACTGGGTCTTCTCTGTGGGCCCGCATCACAGATCCGGTTGTGATGTCATACGACATGTGGATGTCCATATTTAACGGGGGCACGCTTCCTGGTATCTTGGACAGAACATATGGTAACCAGGGGTAATGTTGGTGCGGGTGAGAACGGGGAGAGTAAACAAAAATAGTCAACGGAAGAGTAGGAGGAAAGAAGAAAAAGTCTACGACACAGATAGGAAACAAAGATAACGTTACGAAGGCCTTAGAAAATATGTTTCACCAAGTTGGCATATCGGGTAGTAGACGTGTTGTCGTTTGAATGATCCGCAGTCATTTGTCGTTTATCGTTCCTCCGTCATCTAATAAATTGACAGATTAAATTTCAAGTTCAACAGTGTGTTGCCGAGCAAAACTTGAACAAACTCCACCCGACCGAAGCTGTGTTAAGAGTTATACTAATTAGGTCAGACGATATGCTTGATTAGTTGTGGGTATCTATTTAAAGTAAATGTCTCTGTGAAACCGTCTGAGAAGCCGTCGACTCAGTGAGAAGAAGCTCTAGCTTGCGGTTGACCTGGCAATGGACAGACGCGAAGCAGCCAGCCCTGGGTTAACCCTACATGCAGACCGACGCTCTTTGCCCTGCCACCCACGGACATCTCGGTGACTCATCTCTCCGGTCCATTCCTGTACAGGGTTCCAGTTTTATTACATTGTCATCCTGACATCACCCGCACACATAAAAGAGACAAAACAATGTGTCGTTTTTTTTGTGTCCAGGTCTCCAGTCTGCTGTGGATGAGGAGAGAGAGGAGGGGGGTCCTACCTCTAAGACCACTCTGTCTAGGGAACATGGCTGCCAGAGCAAGGCAAAGAGGTAGGAAGAGGATCTCTCATTGTCTGTGACTGTTGTCCATCTCAAAGCTCATCTGTTATATATTATGACTCCATCATTATTCTGAGTAAAGGCTGTGTATGTGTTGTGTTGAAGCCCAGAGCAGCAGCAGAGAGCAGACTCCCCTGGACCCAGCTGTGTCTCCGTGAAGAGTGACCGCTCTATGGATCATCCTGATCACTTTAAAGATGGAAATCAGTCTATTGAGAAGATGTGAGGATTTATCAGATATAATAACGATACAACATCCATCAAACGTCCATAAATCCTGGTTCTTGTTTTTCTAGAGTCCAGCAGGAGAGAGCAGACTCCCTTGGACCCAGCTGTGTCTCCATTGGTGTCAGTGTGTGTGTGTGTGTGTGTGTGTGTGTGTGTGTGCAGGTTGTCTGGCTGCCTGGTCACACAGGGAAGGCTGTGCTTCTCTGGCCTCAGCTCTGAGCTCCAACCCCTCCCATCTGAGAGAGCTGGACCTGAGCTACAATCACCCAGGATACTCTGGAGCTGCGCTGCTATCTGCTGGACTGGAGGATCGACGCTGGAGGCTAGACACTCTCAGGTATGGAGAGGACAGATCACCACTCAGGGACAAGGATTCAAGCCACTGCTGGATGAAGTGGTTTGAAAAGGTAGCTGTAACTCTTGTTGTGTAGAAAGTGATGAGACAGCAGATGATGAAGGTGAATGTTTCAAATAGGACTGTCAAGCGATTAAAAGAATAATCTAATTAATTACAGGCTCTGTGATTAATTAATCTAAATTAATCGCATACTTACATTTTCCCGAGAAAGTATTTCAAAATAATATAATTCAAGTAAATTATTGCAGATGAGTGATTAAATTAATAATAGACATAATAGACTTTAAAGTTCAATGTCTCTTTTATTTAAAACATGTCTTTCATTATCACATGGTGCATTTTGAGATCAAATATAACATTTCCATCCCACTCAAGATTCAATGCATCTCAGTCAAGTGTGGCTTGACGAGGCTGGCTGCTAGCGCCAGCTTCAGGGGCTGTGGCAGCTCCTACCTGCGAGCTTGCTTCCAAATGTTTTGCGTTGAGGTGATATTTAAGAGTTGATGAACTCTGGGAGTTGTTTAAACTTGAATTTTCCATTCACGGGGCCGAGCACTGTCTTCTCGTCTGCCTCCATTTTGTTTCAACGCAAATGACGCACCGGGTCAAAGGGCACTAAAAATGCGCGATTAATCTGCATTCATTTTTAATTAATTTGACTGCCCTAGTTTCAACATGCTGCTCTCACTTTATTTCCCCCCCAGTGTGGAGCACGGTGGAGTGTGGAGGGTGAAACCGGGTCCACAGAAGTGTAAGTGTGTATGTACGTGTATGTAGTAGTACATGTCTATGTATGCATAGTATGTATGAACCAGTTCTATGGTTCATCAGTTAATCTCCAGCCTGTATGTGATCTCAGCTTGTTCAGTCTCTTGTTTACACAGGTGTCCCTTTGAAGGTGGAGTGCATTGTATGTGTCTTGGGAAATCCAAAAGTTTAATATCTTGGACGATATTACAAATATTGTTTCGATATTTCATGTGAGCAATAAACTCACATTATAAGCTCACAATAAGCCGAACATGTTGATGCATAATATGTTTATGTAGTGTAATTATTGAGGGGGTAAATGCACTTTATACATTTGTCTTGTTTCAATGTTTGATTTGGACAGCCACTCACACACACATGGGATTTCTAATGAACCTTAACTTTAATGATCTTAAACACAATGTGAACTATTGCTTAGAAAACTTACAGCACATGATTCCACTGTAGTACCTATCATATAATATTTTTTTTGTCTTTCTATGTTAATGTTTGAAGAAGAGAGAGCGATCAAAAGAAGGGTCTGATGATGAAGAATGTTCAGCATCTAATCATGTCTTGTTCTCCCGTCAGATGCCTGTGAACTTACACTGGACCCAAACACAGCCTAAAGATTCCTCTCTCTGTCCGAGGACAACAGAAAAGTGACGCGGGTTGAAGAGGACCAGTCGTATCCGGATCAACCAGAGAGATTTGACTGCCAGTCCCAGGTGTTGTGTAGAGAGGCCCTGACTGGCCGCTGTTATTGGGAGGTGGAGAGGAAAGGACCTGTTAGGATAGGAGTGACATACAGAGGAATCACAAGGAGAGGAGAGGGTCATGACAGCGTGCTTGGATGGAACAACAAGTCCTGGAGTCTTTATTGTCATGAACATCGTTACTATGCCTGGTACAACAATAGTGGAACAGACATTAATCTCCCCCCCGCTGGGTCTCGCAGAGTAGGAGTGTATCTGGACCGGCCTGCTGGCACTCTGTCCTTCTACAGAGTGCCCCCAGGTGAAGGAGGGTCCTCAGACACACTGACACACATCCACACCTTCCAATCCACCTTCACCCGGGAGGACCTCCTCCCTGGGTTTTGGGTACAGGTGATTTATGGGGACTCACTGTCTATATGTCGGTTTAAGAAAAAGAAACACACAGACGGGCGGGTGGGCGCACACACACACATTCACATACACAGACACACACAGACACACACACTACTTTTGTGTGCTTTGGAGGCCTGAGAGGACTGATGACTCAGTGTCTCTGTGGCAGTTAAAGTCTCTGTCTCTCTCTCTTTTTCTCTCTCTCTCTCTCTCTCTCTCTCTCTCTCTCTCTCTCTCTCTCTCTCTCTCTCTCTCTCTCTCTCTGTCTCTCTGTCTCTCTGTCTCTCTCCCTGTCTCCCTCTCTCTTTCCCTCTCTCTCTCTTCTGGAAAGTATAGCATGATAAACCATGAAAATACTTTTAAGATCTCCCATAGTTAGATAATCACATTTATTATTTCAAATGTATATAAAATACCTATTGATGGTTAATATTTGTATATTTTCACAAGTTTTGGTCTTAAGGGCTTTGATATCATCACTTTTGTCATAATCCTGATTTACAACCTGATTTAAAGTAGATTTTATATTTCATTCATAATAACCAAGAGGTCTATCGGATAATGTTAGTTGTAAATTATTTTAAACTGAATCTTGATTTTTTTGTTTTTACTGTTTTTCTGTTTGTAAGTTAGTTCCCCTTGCGTTGGTTTTTTATGTGAACAGAATAGTATGAGGTGTTGTGGGGAAGTGTCTGGACATATTTGAGGGAAACATTTGGGAGTGTGTGTGTGTGTGTGTGTGTGTGTGTGTGTGTGTGTGTGTGTGTGTGTGTGTGTGTGTGTGTGTGTGTGTGTGTGAAGGTCAGTTATCTTAATGAGGTCACCATGAATAAATGAATATCTCTAAACACCAGAGAGATCTATTATGCTATTTAACTCTGTCTCTCTCTCTCTCTCTCTCTCCCTGAATCTCTTTCTCTTCTTGTATCTGTGACCTGTCAAGTCTCTCTCGCTCTCGCTCTCGCTCTCCCTCTGACTGACTCCCTATCCTATGCTCTTAAGTGAAGACTAAGTATGTATTAGCACACATACATGCGCATGCACACACACACACACACACACACACACACACAACCTCAATGTATCTGCGGTTATACTGTACACAAACAGGCAAGTTATCCTTCAAACATTATAGTAAACACACACACACACTCACACCCAGGCATACGCACACAAGCGCTCCTCAGCACTTTGTTTATTGCAGTACATTTAAGCTCCAAGCTTCCTCCTGCCAAGGCCTCCCTGTTCAGCCTCTTCCAGAGGACGTAAGGGAGCACCGCCTTACAGAAACCCATGTTCCTCCATGCCTCCCTCCTTCGGTGGTGTTGACTTTGTTTTAGTTTGTTAGCTCTTTTACTCATCCGCTTTTCACCCTCGTTATTTCTATCTTTCTTTGGTTCTCATCCCTCGTTTGTTTTCTCGTCCTCTGGTCTCCTTCCCACCAGGAAGCCATGTCAGTGGAGTCTTTCTGGTCCTCGTTCGGCCTCTCCTAACGTGCAATTAAAGTTCCTGGGTAGGACACAGTTTCTGCAAGGTCTCTGTATGCTTGGCTCTCTTTCTCTGGCTGGCTGGCTGGCTTTCTGGCTGGCTGGCTGGCTGGCTGGCTGGCTGGCTGGCTGGCTGGCTGGCTGGCTGGCTGGCTGGCTGGCTGGCTGGCTGGCTGGAGAGACAAAACCGTTTGTCTCTCCTGTGTTAAACTCCTGCTACAGTTATTCTCAGTCACTTTGGTACATTTCTCAGATAAGAATTGAAATTCTCTAAACTACCTGTTCAATCTTCACATCATTGTGTCACTTGTTCACAACAAAAACGCAGTTTCTCATTTCTTTGAGCAAGTTGCAAATGCTTTGGTCCATCCAGGCAAATAATTATGTACAATTCTCTGCTCTTTCCTACATTATCAATTGCTGATGTCATGTTGATCAAAATGTATTGTAATTGGTCTCTATTGAATAGCCTCACCCCCACAACATTTAGGCATTAGTTCATTGCATACATCTTTACATGCAAAATGGTTGAAGAAGTTGTCATATGTCAAGCATATTTCTATACATTTCCATTAGACTATTTTTTCTATATCTGTCACGAATTGGTAAATTGCTCCCAGGTGAATCTTGACTTTCTATATAGCGTTAGATCAACCAATGATCAACCAGTTTACTGAATTAGCTCAAAGGTGCATCTCATGAAGATATTTGTGTAATGTGGATGAGAATTTGTCGCCCAACCGACAGGAACGTCAGGAGGTGTAGGAAGACTGCACTGTAATTCCTACAGCACTGCATGTACAGTTTAGCCTATGGAGATTTTCCTATGTTCACATTTCTCATTTTTTTCTTTGTACTATGCAGTGCTGTCTTTACCTTTCTGTATCGCAATGACATGGTCTGTCAACAAATTACAGTACAAACAGCAAAAGCGTAAATGTGAATCTTGTCCAGTCTCTTGCAATCAATCTCCCACATACAACAAGGAGTAACTTACAATTTACAATAATTGTCTTCAAAACTTTAACCATAGATTACATCAGAACATCCCTCCAAAGCACACGGTTACATTGACAACCTGACTAAGAAATGTGATTGTCTTATCCGTAGACAATGACACAAGGACTTGTCACAGTCTTTTGCAGGTAATCCATGGTGTTTTGCTATTCGTACGAATTGTTTTGAGAAATGCACTTACTGTTTTGCAAATGTTGAGGATGATTCGACAAATGTACCAAAAGCGACTGACAAAAACTGTAATGGGAAACGGCTCATACACGGTTTCATGTTTCATGTACACCGCCAGGTGGCAGTACAGGCAAAGTTTTGACGTTGTCCCCCTGTGGCGATGGTATTAGTCAAACGTGGTGGTGCGTGCGTGTGCGTGTGCGTGTGTGTGTGTGTGTGTGTGTGTGTGTGTGTGTGTGTGTGTGTGTGTGTGTGTGTGTGTGTGTGTGTGTGTGTGTGTGTGTGTGTGTGTGTGTGAGAATGTCGCCTAATAGGCAGTCCTGGATTGCATCAATTTGAGAACTCTACTTTGAAGTATTTGTGTTGGAAGCCAATAACCACCCCCTCCCTAAACACACACACACACACACACACACACACACACACACACACACACACACACACACACACACACACACACACACACACACACACACACACACACACACACACACACACACACACACACACACACGGCACCCTGAGTGTGTCAGGAACAGGAGAAACTTGAGAGAGCATGGGCCACAATGAATTATAGTGGATATACATTCCTTTGTTGAGACTTAAGCGGCCTCTGAATTTACACTTCCTAAGTACCGCAAGTATTCCGGAGGTCTTAATGATGTACAATCAAGCAAACAGCACCATGTCTTCCCCCCCAACAACTACACACACACACACACACACACACACACACACACACACACACACACACACACACACACACACACACACACACACACACACACACACACACACACACACACACACACACACACACACACACTAAGGGGCTCAAAACCAAAAATTATGTTTTTTCCCATTATCGGGAACAGTAGCCAGGAGGACGTTGGAGTCCTGCAAAAAAAACCTGTTCGATCCCCGCCGAAAGCATTGGGGGCGCTCGTGCTCTTCCTATGAATGGGGACTTAAAAGACTGGGGGGTGGGGGTGGGACGGGTGAGCCTGGGGTGAGTGGTGGTGTGTGTGTGTAGGGGGGGGGGGGGCTGCAACTTCTTCGTCTGAAAGAGACAGAATAGAGCGACAGGGAGTCCGCGGGTCCGAGTTGAGTTTCCCTGCGTGTCTCGCATCGGAGGAAGGAGGAGGGGGGAGAAAAAACAGCAAAACTCTACAGGCTGTCACGGAAGGGGGGGGGGAGGGAGAGAGAGAGAGAGAGAGAGAGAGAGAGAGAGAGAGAGAGAGAGAGAGAGAGAGAGAGAGAGAGAGAGAGAGAGAGAGAGAGAGAGAGAGAGAGAGAGAGAGAGAGAGAGAGAGAGAGAGAGAGAGAGAGAGAGAGAGAGAGAGCGCCGAAATGGACCATGGACACCCCCCCCCCCCCCCCCAGAAAGAGAGAAAGAAAGAAAGAAAAAAGAAAGAAAAAAAAAACCTTAAAGAATTCCGCTCCTGCCAGGCGGAAGATGGAGATTTTTTCATTGGAGCCTCCTCGTCCCCTTCTCCCTCCCCCTTCCCTCCCCCCCTCCTCCCCCTTCCCTCCAACAAGCAGTCGATCTGTCAGTGTGCTGCGAGCATTAGGCAGCCAGTCAAACCAGTGGGACCCGGAGCCAGCAGCACGGAGGAGCGCAGAGACACAGCACAGAGGCAAACCTTTCCTTGTTTTTCCTCCGGGGGGGTCCACCCAGCGATCCAACTCTCGGTTTATTCTAAGGAGCCAGATCACATCCTCCAGGTCCAGAGCAGAGGACGGAGAGACAGACAGGTGTCCCCGCGTTTATTGGGGTTTGTGGTTGTTGCGCGTCGCACTACTAGAATAAAGAAAGGCTTGAGGTCGAGTGGCACGGTGTTTTTTTTTTTTCTCCCACCCCATTCTTTCTAGTTTGTTTCTTCCTCCGCCTGGCTGTGCATTGGGAGTTTAACCAACATTGGATCCTTGTTGGTTTGTTGCTGTGGTCTGGAGACGTCATATTTCAACCCAGAGCCGTCGGAGGAACCAGTTGCGTGAGGATTCTTTCTTTCGGGGGGATTTCTTTCATGGTTTGCTTTTCAACAGAAGGACAAGAAGACTCATTCGGACGGATGGTCGACCCTCTCACACGGACCGGACATGCCGAGCAGCATCCACACGTCTGGAGGAGAATGAAGCTCTCATCTTCTCCGTTCTAGTCCCCTTTCCCTCCATCGCGCGTACTGGGTTTGTTCTTTTTGGTTGTGCGATCCATCGTTCATTTTTTGTCTTCGTCCCTAATAACTGTTTGCATTTCCCGCATTTCCCGATACGCTGGAGGTAAAGGATAACCGGGAAAGTAGGGAGGTGATCGAGAGAGAAGAGCCAGCGAGTCGTCGCGGAGAACAAGGAAACATTGTTTGGGGAGAAAGACAATCGCAGCGCAGCGCAGCGCAGCGCTCCGGGGACAGTGACCAGGAGGCGATCTGAGACCACCCGCACACGGTCCGGGCTGGAGTTATTGTGTGTGCCAGGAGTTATCGCCTTGGGAGAGAGAAAGCGACCAGACCCCTCGTTACGCACGGGATTAGTGCTATAGGAGCGCTACCCCTCAGAACAAATATCCGCGATTCTTTCCTGGGATCCGGAGAGGCGACCCACCAAGCGTAAACATACCTACTCCCCCAAGCCCCCTCTCTCCGGCGAGCTCTACCGTGGATTCTTTTTATACCATTTTGATTCAATTTGGAGGGGTACCCATGCGGCTGGAACTCGTTCTCATCAGACTGTGACAGTGTCCACCTTGTACCCGGCTGTACCTGTACCTGTGCCCGCTCGGGGTCGTCCTTTGTCCGGATACTCCGGTCCTTGCGCCGGAACGGAACGCGGCTCCCCTCCGATGGGGCACTTGATCCGAGGGCTCGGGGGTGAGATGGCGGGGTGTCGAAGCAGGCGGAATGGATTTGGAGTGGTTCTCATTTTCTTACTGGATTTACTGGGGTCCACGGCCAGCAACATGGAGCCCATCTTCTGGAACTCCATGAACGAGAGGTAAGGCTGTGTGTGAAGAGTTCACAACGAGCTGCGGGGGGCTCATGGTGGATTTGGTCACTTTAAGTTTTCATGCACGGTGTTGGGTTCTGCAACAGGGCTGAGAGAACAGGCCTGTGTGACAACGTCTCTCTACTCTTACCTCATGAACTAAAGCTTTATATAAATATGGTGGGCTGTAACTGCTTTATTTTTTGTTATTTTTTTTATTTCTTAATACAATTCTTGGTATCATCCTTGCTGCTCATGGGCTGGATGCCATTAAACCTCCTCGTGTTATTAGTTTAAAAGAAGCTTAATGTAGGCCTGGTGGCCCTGATGTCTGCTATTGAAGCGTCTATGCAGCGCCTATGGGCCACTAAGATTTGTTAATAGAATTGCCCTACTTCTCTCAGCTACGAGGGCTTTTTACGCTACTCTTCGCTGTCTTCAATATGTAGGTCGTGTTTTATTTTATTTATTTATTTCATTATATTGTTACTTTGTACACACGCCCGAGGCTCAGTTCTTATCAATTAATCAATTATTATTTGGCGCTCTGTCCCGGGGTAAAAACACAAAAAACACACGTTGGATAGGGTTTAGAGGAGGTATGAGTATAGGTCAGAGTTGGTTATAGGAGGTTAGAGTTGGTTAGAGGAGGTAAGAGTTGGTTAGAGTCGGTTAGTGTAGGTTAAAGGAGGTTAGAGTTGGTTAGAGGAGGTTAGAGTTGGATAGAGTTGGTTAGAGTTATAGTTAAAGTATGATAAAGGAGGTTAGAGTTAGTTAGAGTATGATAGAGGAGATTGGAGTAGGTTAGAGTATGATAGAGGAGGTTAGAGTGGGCTAAAGTTGATAAGAATTGGTTAGAATAGATACGAGTTGGTTAGAGGAGGTTAGAGAATGTTAGAGGAGGTAAGAGTTGGTTAGAGTAGGTCAGAGTAGGATAGATTAGGGTAGGTTAGAGGAGATGAGAGTAGGTTAGAGTTGGTTAGAAGAGGTTAGAGGAGGCTAGGATAGAGTAGGTGAGAGGAGGCTCGCAGACCCGTCCAACCACTTTCTCCACGCATTTGCATTCTACCTCTCGGGAAGGTGTCAAGTATTAGCCGAGGAAATGCCATTTTAAACACCTCTCAGCCGTCGTCCTTAACGACCGAGACCACTTTCCCCACACCTCGGCCAATTTCCGAGTGTATAAATTGACACCCTCCCGCGTCTGTGTGTGTGTGCGTGCGTGCGTGCGTGCGTGCGTGTGTGCGTGCGTGCGTGTGTGTGTGCGTGTGTGTGTGTGTGTGTGTGTGTGTGTGTGTGTGTGCGTGCGTGCGCGGGAGCGCGCGTCAGCGGAAAGCGAGGCGAGGAGCAGAAGCGGGTCGGCCGACTGGCCCTGAACGGCGTGTTATATATCGGACTATTAGTCGTACCAGGGGGGGTGGGTAGGGGGGCTTCTCTTCCAGAGATGAGAAGGGCAGGCTATATAATGGGCTCCGTGTTGTACGTTACGACCAAAACAACCGGCCTCTGGCCCCCTGTTCTCGCGATGGACGCGCCGGGGAGTTGTACTCAGCCCGCGGGGACTGCGCCTTCAGCGGCCCGCCGTGGTGAGCCGCTGATGAGAGCCTGTTGTCACCGGTGGGCGGGCACACCACGTCGGGAAGGGGGTCTCAACACGACATTGTGGATATTCCGCGAGTGTCTCCTGGTGTGGGATGTGGAGGAGGGCCTCTACAGGTGATTCAGAAGCGATGTGTGTGGGTTTTTCATTTGATGGTGGCTCTTATGTCAGGTGGTGCGTAATAAACGACCCATCACGTATTTGTGAATTGCCGCGGACGCGGGCTTCCCCCCTTAGCAGTGGTGTGTGTGATGACCAGTCAGTGGGGGCCTCGCTCTTCGCTCTTTTTTCTACTGATTCTGACGTATGAACCGTGCGTGTTTTAATGAATAGGCGTCATTCACGTTTACCTCCCGACGCGTCCTTAATAGGAAGCACATGAAACAGTGCGCGGACACCAACGCGTCTGGCTGTCCTGGCACGAACGCGTACGGCACGCACAAATAGGAGCAGATGTGGACTATATGGTCGCATCCCAGACAAAGACATGAGTACATGTGTTTGAAAAAAACGAACAAATGAACACACACACTCACACACACACACACACGCACGGTTTGTGTAACAAAGAAGTATTCCCAGACATGGCCACAGACCGTTAGGAAGAGCCAATGGGCCGTGTCAAACAGGTGGAGTTGTGTGTGTGTGTGTTTGTATGTGTGCGTGTGTGGGATGGGGGGGGGTGTTCAGTTTCACCTTTCACCCGTAGACTCCCCACTGCCACCTCCTCCTCCCCTCCCTCCTCCTTCTTCACCTCCCCTCACCCCTCCCTTCATCTCCTCCTCCTCTCTCCTTCTTCATCCTCTCCTCCTCCTTTATTCTCTCCTCCTCCTCTCTTCACCTCCCTTCATCTCCCATCTCCTGCTCTTCGCCTTTATACTCTCACTCTTACCTCCTCCCGGTTCAGTCCCCCCCCCCCCCCCCCCCCCTCTCAGTTCCTCCGTCCGACCCTGCCTTAGAATCCAATCTATTCTGAGCTTTAATTGAACTTTCCTGGACGAATCGGGACTCCAATTTGCACCTTGATTATTATTCCTTTTTTTAACGTGAAACTCCAATGAAGGGAGCTCCCCGAGGCGGCAGGGAGACCAGCGCCCCCGCTGCCCGTCTCATCTCTCCAGCGATGGGCCAGCTGTCTCTGAGGATGTCCTCTGATAGCCATCCTCCTCCAGAGTGCTATCGGGTTACTGTAAACACCGGGGAGGTACAGGCCCGGACACACGCACACACGCGCGTGCACACACACGCACACGCACTCAGACACGCTCGCATACACACATGCAGGCAGGTACACGCGCTCACAAACGCACATGAAGACACACAAACACACACACATGCACAGGAAAACACACACACATACACACACACACATGCAGGCGAGCTTGGGAAGATCTGTTGTGAGCGCGGCCCCCGGGTTAACGTGGGGTCTCTTTTCCTCCGGCCTGTGTCTGGCTAACCGTTGGTTTAGGGGCTGAACTGCTTCATCGGCTGCTCCGTCACCCGTGGGGCGGGCGAGGCTAGACTCAAAGCATGGAGAGAGAGAGAGAGACGGAGAGAGGGGGAGAAGGATAGACAAAGACAAGGCACCCGCAGGTTTTACCTACAAAGAGAGGCATTGCCTTTGGGGGGAGGGGGGGAGAGAGAGGAGAGAGAGAGAGAGAGAGAGAGAGAGAGAGAGAGAGAGAGAGAGAGAGAGAGAGAGAGAGAGAGAGAGAGAGAGAGAGAGAGAGAGAGAGAGAGAGAGAGAGAGAGAGAGAGAGAGAGAGAGAGAGAGAGAGAGAGAGAGAGAGAGAGAGAGAGGGGGAAAACCAAAAAGGGATCCATAGGTGATCACTTTGAAAGTATGAAGGAGAGTTTGGTTGAGTGGAGTGAAAGAGAGAAACTGTAGGTGGAAATAGATAAACACAGAGAGCGAGGGAGAGAAAGAGTGAGATAAACAGAGCAGGCACCCAGAGGTGAAGCCGGCTAGCGGGAGAGACTTCTCTATAAAAGAGCAGTACAGTGTGGCAGGAAACTTGTTCAGCCTCTTGTTCAGAGAATGAACACCGACGAGAGGCAGAGAGAACCTGATGGTAAATGGGAGTGAGAGAGAGAGAGAGAGAGAGAGAGAGAGAGGCAGACTCTGAATGAGAATATAAAACGGAGATACTGGGAGCGATACTGAATGAGAATATGAGCGAGAAAGAGAGAGAGACGTACTGAATAAGAATATAACACGGAGAGCGACGCTGAATAAGAATATAAAACGCAGAGAGCCAGAGACTGAAGGCGAATAATAGAGAGTGTGAGCGACACTGAATGAGAATAAGAGAGGGAGAGAGAGAGAGCAGGGTAGAGAGAGGTAAGGGACCAGTATGCGAGCAGAGCCCTTGGTGAATCGATACCGGTTAAGTCTCAAGTGCCAATACAGCTTGTGCAGGAGGAAGGAGGAATTGAACTGGAACGATCACCTTGGAGGGAGAGAGAGAGGGAGAGAAAGGTAGAGAGAGGACCCCCCACCCGCCCGACCGACACACCATTACCCCCCCCCCCCCCCCCCCCCAGGGAGAGAAAGGTAGAGATAGGACCCCCCACCCGCCCGACCGACACACCATTACCCCCCCCCCCCCCCCCCCCCCCCCCCCCCCCCCCCCCGCGCCCCGCCCTGTCAAAGCATCCCCCATTACCGGTCTAACACGGGCCCCCTAATCAGAGATCCAATCACCCACACCTAAACACAACACCCACACACACACACACACACACTCAGACAGGAGGGGAGTGCACGGGAGAGTAAGCCCATGATGAGGTGACCGTTTTCAGTGTGATTTCTCACCCTTCTTTGACTCCCTCATTCTATTTCTCTCCCTCGCACGTCACTAAACGACTGTAGATTAATGTAAACGGCTGCCTGGGGAATGTGTACACACACGCACACACACACACACACACACACACACACAGTACACAGTACACAGTACACAGTACACCACCCACTCGCTTTGACTTGTACTACAACCGTTTTCCTCTTAGCGCAACATTAAAAATTAAACCATCTCGCTTTCACACACACACCCACACACACACACACACACACCCACACACACACACACACACACACACACACACACACACACACACAAGCACAAACACGCACACGCACACACACACGCACACACCATCTCTCTCAATAATTCATTAATCGTCTGCTAATTGGCACCAGATAAAAGACTAGCTAACTAGGGTAAGTGCTCACACTACAATGGAAATATATATATATATATATATATATATATATATATATATATATATATATATATATTAGAGAGAGAGAGAGAGAGAGAGAGAGAGAGAGAGAGAAAAGAAGAAGTAATGGTGTTGGAGGGGGAGGAGGGGGTCGAGGTGGCGGGGGGGCTGTTAGGTTGGTAACAGGAATAACACGACACTACAGGACAGGGCAGGTGTGTCGCAAATTAAAGCACACACCTGTGTGTGATATCGATCGGGTGGGCTCGGGGTGTTGTCAGAGAACCGGTTTCACTCCCCTCACCCCCACCCCCGCTCCGCCCACACACTCCCTCGCCGCTCTCTCTCTCTCTCACACACACACACACACACACACACACACACACACACACACACACACACACACACACACACACACACACACACACACACACACACACACACAGGTGATGAATAATGCATGTGTGCTGGGCAGCAGCAGTCGGCCTGCGTCCCGAGGCCTGATTACAACAGAGGAGGAACGCTCTCCACCGTTGTTTTATTGGAGCCCGGGTGAGGGGCGAGAGGCAGGGATAGAAGTGAGAGCGAGAGAGAGAGAGGCAGAAGATACAACGTACAATACGATGCTTGAGCTTGTGGCGCTGCGCTCTGGATCAGCCATGTTGAAGAAGGCTCATAGAAATGTGTCTGTCTCTCTCTCTCTCTCTCTCTCTCTCTCTCTCTCTCTCTCTCTCTCTCTCTCTCTCTCTCTCTCTCTCTCTCTCTCTCTCTCTCTCTCTCTCTCTCTCTCTCTCTCTCTCTCTCTCTCTCTCTCTCTCTCTCTCTCTCTCTCTCTCTCTCTCTCAAGCCTCGTCTGCGAGGAAAAGTCAACAAGTGTGTGTACGCTTTGGGGCTGAGAGCAACACAATGGTTTTTTTTTCAGCTGATGTGGCAGAATGGAAAAGAGGGAGGAACCAGCTAGGCAGGTCTCTCTCCCTAGTCTATACATCTCTTAGTCTCTCTCTCTCTCTCTCTCTCTCTCTCTCTCTCTCTCTCTCTCTCTCTCTCTCTCTCTCTCTCTCTCTCTCTCTCTCTCTCTCTCTCTCTCTCTCTCTCTCTCTCTCTCTCTCTCTCTCTCTCTCTCTTATGCTCTCTACCATATCAAGATGGCTGCCAGATGTATCAGCCGACAGGTAGCCTGCCAGGTGCAAAATCAGAAACGTGTGTATGTGTGTGTGTGTGTGTGGGTTGGGGGGTGTGACCTGCTACATTTATCACACACAGCGATGAGTCTCTGGGGTCTCTCGACCTCTCTCCATCTCTGTCTGACTCGGACAGACGAGTGTGAGCGAGAATGTGTGGGTGTGTGTGTGTGTGTTGCTGTGAGAGAGAGAAAGAGAGAGATGAGTGTGTGTGTGTGGGGTCCCAGATGTATCGCTCATGATGCCTTTGGTGTGCACGCAACCCACACACACACACACACACACACACACACACACACACACACACACACACACACACACACACACACACACACACACACACACACACACACACACACACACACACACACACACACACAACTTAAACTTGGCAGGCCCCGCTGTGTGTCCTTCTATCCTAAACTCATTCATTATTTTCCAGACCGATTATTATTTGGCAGCGGCGCCTTCATCAAGCTCTGCTATGCTAGTAAAACGCTGCTTGTACACATCCTGCCGTTGGCCCAAGGAGTAATTCAGTTACACACACACATACACGCACAGACCCACAGTACACAACCTCACACACACACACGTGCACACGCACACGGGCGCACTCCGGGGCATTAGCAGTGACTTTGGGATTTGGGTAATTATTAAAAGTGCTGATGATGAGGAGGAGGAGGATGGCGGAGGAGATTAATAGCATGTGGCGGGGCGGCTGATCGGTCAAATTGGCGGTCGCTTCCTCCCCACAAAAACAAATACCGGAGCGTAACATGTGTGCAACGCACGTCCATAGACCAACATCCAGGGAGGCTTCGTCCTATGGGACACAGACGCCGTCGATGGAGGCCAAGACTTGAAGTAACTCTGATAGTTGTTAGATTAGTGTCGTACGTGCATACGGCCGTACACTTGAATGCTTGCACACAGACACACCCACGCACACACAAACGAACGCACACACACACACACACACACACACACACACACACACACACACACACACACACAGGGTGCCACGGAGTCATGCTGGCTGGCTGCTAGCGGCTTAATCCAGGCTAGTCTGGGGTCTCAACGGGTCACATGTGTGTGATCCAGTGTCCCAGAGGCTGGCCCCCCTAGCAACGCCGGCAGCCGACACACACACACACACACACACACACACACACACACACACACACACACACACACACACACACACACACACACACACACACACACACACACACACACACACACAGGGGCCTCTAATTAGCTTGCCTCACAACACACACCGCGCCTAAGCAGGATCATCCGACCCGTCCTGGCAGCATTTAGACCTGCCCAGGTCACCCCCCCCCCCCCTCTCCCCCCCCCACCACCCCCTCCAGCCCCCCACCCAGCCACCGCCCGTTAGCCTGAAAGACTGGACGGGTGGAATGAGTAACCTGTGTGTGTGTGTGTGTGTGTGTGTGTGTGT
Source organism: Gadus morhua (assembly GCF_902167405.1). NCBI lineage: Eukaryota > Metazoa > Chordata > Actinopteri > Gadiformes > Gadidae > Gadus > Gadus morhua. The sequence goes on from NC_044064.1 coordinate 9,285,276, forward strand.
GTGTGTGTGGGGGGGGGGGGAACAGTTTTTTTTTTAAATAGTTTATTCAACAGAATAAACTATTTTCCTCCGCAGTAGAGGAAATAGTAAGCGCAGCTTTTTGTGCATCATGTTTTGGTGTTCAGTGCCCCCTGTTGTCAAGGAGAATATCGCAACTCCAAAATGGCCGCACGTTGGCGGCCTGCAGACCACGGCGACCATAATGAAGGCTTTACTCCTCTTTCTCCTCCCGGCCCTCCCCTCACCCCCTCTCCTCCCCCCCTCTCTCCTCCCCCCCTCTCTCCTCCCCCTTATCTCTTCACCCCTCCCCCCTCCACGCAACCTACTTGTTTGCGGTGGTAAACATCTGGTTGTTGACAGAAGCCCACAGCTGACTACAGCTGGGCGATCCCCTGCTGATGCCACAACAAGAAGACCAAACGCCAGAGAACAATGCATGAGGGCTGCTGGCTTCTGGTTGTGTGATTGTGGGCGGGGTCAAGTTTTTTAGTCTGTGTAGAGGGGGTCAACTCTTGTGCCTGTGTGTGTCTGCGTGTTAATGTGTGTGTTGTCAAGCAGGTGGTATGTGTGTGTGTGTGTGTGTTGTTGAGCTGGTGTTTGTGTGTGTGTTATTGAGCAGGTGTGTCTGTGTGTGACGTGTGTATCTATCCTCTGTTCCTGTGAAGGCACCTCAAGGTGAAGATCAGGTTTTATAGGGCTCAGCGCGCCGCCCTACACAAGCTTTTAACTGATACTCTGGTCTCCCTATCGCTCGCTCCCTTGAGTTTATTAAATCTGCGGCTTTTCCGCCGCGACCCGCAACCCAAACGCTCTATCTCTGTTATCTCCACCTAATGTGATCTGAGCTCCCCTTCTTGTGCGTGTGGACAAGCACACTCTTGGAGTCGGGCCCAAATTAGTTTGGAGTGTTCAAAAGAAAAAAAAGGAGACATTTCCGTGCTTTTTGTGTGTGCATGTCGTTGTGCATGTCTGTCTATGTGTTCACATGACTGTAGGAGTGCGCACGTGAGTGTAAAGCGTGCACGTGGGGGGAGGAAGCGGTGTTAACCGGCAGACGGCGGGGCGCCTCTCTGTCACAGTTTTGGCTGACATTTAGGACCTGAGTGCACGTGGGGGCACGGCTTGGCGTGCATGCAAGTGTGTGCGTGCGTGCGTGCGTGCGTGCGTGTGAGAGAGTTCGAAAGGATGAAAGGGACAGTGAGGGGGGGAGGTATAGCAGAGATCGCGTAAAGGGGATGAGAGAGAGAGATAGAAAAGGAGGATGGGCGAGAGATAAAGAAACTGGACACAGAGGGAGGGGGAGAGAAAGGCTGGGGGAGTGAGGGAGAGACAGAAGGAGAGAGGGACGGATGATGGAGGAGTGAGGGAGAGAGGGGGAGACGTTGGAAGAACGAGGAAGAGATTAGGTGGAGAGAGATGGATGGGCCGAAGAGGATTTGCCTCCCCGGACTCCTGTCAGGGGGGAGGCGGGGGGAGGGGGGGGGGTGGGAGGGGGGGGGGGAGATAGAGAGCGTGACTGATGGCCCTGCCGGTCGCTGGCGTGTCTCCCCGCTTCCTGCTAGCATCGCCACGGCCGAACGCCTCCACATTCCTTCTCCACAGACACATCCCATAATACCCCAACAGAAACAAACTCCTTTTTCTTCTAGTGGTGGGCGGGGGGGGGGGGGGGGGGGGTAGCTCTTTGATAGGGTTAGCATGAGGTGGCTAGCGAGGAGAGGATTCCCCCTGGGAGTGTACAGGGCAACGAGGCCAGACGGTGTAAAGGGACACCAAACGTACCTTCATTCTAGGGAAGTGCACGGTTAAACTTAAGAGTGTGAACCGCAACATCAAAACAAACCTGAAAACCCAACACATCTTAAGTGGACGCCGCTGAAGCCAAGGCCGTTTGTGAGCAGAGAAACCAATTCTACGAGAAGCTGTTGCAATTATTGCAAATGGAACCCGGCTATTGTCCTTCCATTGGTTCTTTGGTCCAACATTTATGCCAGCGTAAGGAAAGTTAGACGCCTGCTAGCAAACAAATGCATGTGTGTGTGTGTGTGTGTGTGTGTGTGTGTGTGAGAAGGGGGTGGAGTGTGTGTTGTGTCAACGTTTGCTTACGCACAGAACGTCACTCGGGAGAGCAGGACCCCTCCACCTCCACCACCACCCCCCACCCTCCACCACCACCCCCACCCTCCACCTCCACCACCACCCCCATCTCCACCCCCACCCCCAACCCCACCCTCCACCTTCACCCTCCACCTCCACCCTCAACCCCAGCCCTCTGCCTCCACCTCCACTGTTGCCGTCAGCACCTCCACCACCACCGCTACCTCCAACCTAAGAGGCTTTCAGAAAAGGAAAACCTTGCCCTTATACACACACACACATTTACATTACACTCACACACCATTCCCTCGGTCACCGCGGTTACGCTGCCTCGGAAAACGTTGGCAGGAACATGAAAGCTTGTACATGCCCACTTATTACCTCACACCTCCTACAGCCATACGTCCCCACTCCCCATAAGATGTAATGCTCTACACACAAGGGCCTCAGAAGTCACTTGATTGTTTTTCCAGCTTCTTGCCTCGTGTGTGTGTGTGTGTGTGTGTGTGTGTGTGTGTGTGTGTGTGTGTGTGTGTGTGTGTGTGTGTGTGTGTGTGTGTGTGTGTGTGTGTGTGTGTGTGTGTGTGTGTGTGTTATGTGCACATTGTCCCAGTGAGGAGTTAAAGGCCGTAGTGTGAGGCCGGTCCATCTGGCTTCAGCATTAGCCAACACTCCTCCACCGTCTAGAGGGAGCTCGACCTTGACGAGAGAGAGAGAGAGAGAGAGAGAGAGAGAGAGAGAGAGAGAGAGAGAGAGAGAGAGAGAGAGAGAGAGAGAGAGAGAGAGAGAGAGAGAGAGAGAGAGAGAGAGAGAGAGAGAGAGAGAGAGAGAGAGAGAGAGAGAGAGAGAGAGAGAGAGAGAGAGAGAGAGAGAGAGAGAGAGAGGG
>NC_044064.1:9374908-9377408 GCF_902167405.1 Gadus morhua
AAACTATACCTGGCTAAATTACAAACCTAGTAACCCATGCTGCGTTGGCTAATTCATCGCTAGGCAACGTGTTCCTTTCGTCGACTCTCGCTAATTTGCATAACGTTTCTGGAAACCCTCAACAGCTAGCTACCGGTTAGAGCACCATTAAACCTGATGGCACGGCAGATAAAACAGTTGGGTTTTCAGGGGTGGCACTTTTGAATGAGGTCAAAGTTCGGGGAGTGAACTGTTGGGACTATGATGGCGTAGAATACAGGCCGCCACTGGCAAAACAGTAAAGGCTTTTCCCGAAGCAACTAGTGGTAACGTTAAAATTGTGTTAACACAGCCATTAATGCAGTTATTTCAGAAATACTAAATTACAACTATTAAACCAGAACAAGAGTATGTATCCACTTGCAGAGTTTCTGGCCGGAAAATAGGTTTTAGCCAATTCCATAACGTGTTTTTTATATATCTATCTCTAAAACTGTAAAAAAAGAAACAAATAGTTATTGCAATTGACAATCCAAGTTGCAATCCGAGTTGCCTCACTCTCTGAAACTACGTACGAGCTGCCTATTAAATTAACTGCCGTATCTTTCCGAACACGCAAACACGCTCCGGTGGGAAAAACATGTGTTGGAGACGGAATCAGTGTTCGGTTCATCTCTCCGAGAGCAGACACAGAACCTCTTCCCTTGTTTTTTCCATTCGTCTGTTTAATTGTCTCGCTGCTGTCAACAGACTATCAAGGTAATTAGCCATGACCGCAGAGGCACACAATGAGACAGACACGGAGGAGGAACGAGGAAATAACCGTGCGAACATGATACTCGCAGAGAGAGGGGGAAGACGTGGCTAAAGAAGGGGGCGGGGGGGTTCATATACACTCACTTGAACATATATACACCCACACACACAGATACACACACTCTCAATATACTGTCATTACCGTGCCCTGAATACATAGTTTAATGCTACACATTATATTACCCCCTTCAACCATAACCATCCACCCACCTCCTCCTTAATCCTCCTACCTCTTACAACTCTCTCTCTCTCTCTCTCTCTCTCTCTCTCTCTCTCTCTCTCTCTCTCTCTCTCTCTCTCTCTCTCTCTCTTTCTCTCTCTCTCTCTCTCTCTCTCTCTCTCTCTCTCTCTCTCTCTCTCTCTCTCTCCCCCTCTCCCCCCCTCTCTCTCACTTTCTATTATACACACTCACATAGTTTCAAAACCAAAAGCTCATTTCCTCTGCGCCCGAAGCTATGGGAGCAGTGTTAATTGCAAGAAGGTGGGGAATGAGGGAGGGATGTGGGTGTGTTTGAGAGGGAGAGAGGGAGAGAGAGAGAGAGAGAGAGAGAGAGAGAGAGAGAGAGAGAGAGAGAGAGAGAGAGAGAGAGAGAGAGAGAGAGAGAGAGAGAGAGAGAGAGAGAGAGAGAGAGAGAGAAAGGAACGGTGCATGGGCACGAGGAGTACGTACCCTTTATAGGTGTGTGTAGGATTTGTAATTATATATCGCAAAGTTGTGTGAGTGAGTGTGTGCGCACGTGCAGATTTGCGTGCGAGTGTGTGTGTGTGTGTGTGTGTGTGCCCGCGGAAGCAGTCCGGGCACAACTCCAGGGCTTCTTCTGCCACCTGGGCTCTCCTACTGGCTGTCACCGGGTACCGTCCCAGCTGGAGCGGGTATGTGTGTGTGTGTGTGTGTGTGTGTGTGTGTGTGTGTGTGTGTGTGTGTGTGTGTGTGTGTGTGTGTGGTGTGTGTGTGCGTGTGCGTGTGTGTGCGTGAGGTTTTGTTTGTCAAAGAGGGTGGGGCCCCCCAGTAATGAGCCTTTAGTGCCAACAGCTAACACCATTGTCTTATCCTCTCTGAGCCACCGGGCCCATACACACACACACTCACACAGAGACACACACAAACGCACAAACATGCACACAGAGAGTGTGCGCGGTGCATCTGGTCATGTTGAGGATGTTGTGTTTGCTCTCTTCTCCGCCTTCTGCTCACAACGCCGGCAGCGATTAGAGGTATTTCCTCCACCTATTAATGGAGGGAACAGCAGTTAAGGAAAATGAAAAGGGACACAAAAAAAGACAATTAAGGAGCGGAAGGGAGGGAGGGAGGGAGGGAGGGAGGGAGGGAGAGAGAGAGTGAAGGGAAGGGAGGAAAAAAGAAAGGATTGAAGGAATGAGGAATGGAGGTGCAATGATAAAGAAGGGAGGTATGGAGGGAGACAGGCACAAAGAGAAGAGGAAAAGAAAGGACAAATGGAAGGAAGGAAGGAAGGAGTGTATGAAGAAGGGAAGGAGATGGAAGGAAAGGAAATGAAAGGAATGAAAGTAACCAAATCAAGGGAAACAAAGACATTTCAGGATATTGAAGAACAAAAAGAAAGTGGAACAAAGAAGGGGTGAGGGTTTGAATTGTATCAAGCATCTTCCATTAAGTAGCAAATGAAGCTTGACCTTGTGGCGTTGCTAAACCACACACGCTCCATTAGCTGCTCAGGCTAGGAGC
>NC_044064.1:9382408-9394908 GCF_902167405.1 Gadus morhua
GCCATCTATCGATTCATCTGTCTGTCCGTCGTCTGTCTGTCTCCTCGTCCCTCCGTCGATGCATCAATCCGTCGGTCCGTCCACCCTGTCCGTTTGTTGATTCGTCCAGTCATCAGGGTATCCACCCAATCCTCGATTAATTAATGTATGCATTCAGTAATTCGTCCATTATCCATTCATCCGCTCATCCGTCTCAGCAGTCTCTCGGCTGTGGTCGGGGAGCATATCATTGATCGTCCGGTCTGTCATGGCTGAACCTTCGGGGCCCAGCCCCAGACAGCCAGCCTCTCAGACGCTCTGCCCAACGAAGGCCATCTGGAGAGCCCAAGAGCTCCCCCGTGTTAACCCATCCATCACCAGCCTGCTGTACCTCTCACAAACACACACACACACACACACACACATGAACATTCATGCACATACATGCACGTACACGTCCACATGCTGAGCCCGGGACAAAGGCATTCGATTTGCAAACCGGCTGTGTGTGTGTGTGTGTGTGTGTGTGTGTGTGTGTGTGTGTGTGTGTGTGTGTGTGTGTGTGTGTGTGTGTGTGTGTGTGTGTGTGTGTGTGTGTGTGTGTGTGTGTGTGTGTGTGTGTGTGTGTTGTGTGTGTGAGTAACTTGAGAAACTTCCAACTGTCTGTTGTGTCACTCTACAACCCTCTACTCATTTGATTAGGGGCCTTAGGGGTGTAGTCGATCAATAACACGCACACACACACACACACACACACAGTCAAACACACACACACACACACACACACACACACACATACACACACACACACACACACACACACACACACACACACACACACACACACACATACACACACATACACACACACACACACACACACACACACACACACACACACACACACACACACACACACATACACACACACACACATACACACACATACACACACACACACACAATGAGCTGTTATAGTCTGGGTTGTCCATCTTGGGTATTTGGACAGGACTGGGTTTCAGGGTGTGTGTGTGTGTGTGTATTTGTGCGTACGTGTGTGTGTCAGTTTGTATTTCTGTGTCCGTAAATCATTACACCTGGTATTCAAACACAATCGATCTAAACCAGAAATCCACAATTCGTCCTCGTAAAAGAAAATGAAATAAATTAATAATTACAGTAATATATTAATGAATAAAACCAATACTTGAGACAGGATTAGATATTGTCTCCAGTTGGGGGGGTTGGGGAATGGAAGAATGCCATCCGGTTCGATCCCGCTCGTAAAGCCTTCCCACCAGAAATATTTTACATGACTAAGCGCCTAGCTCAAGGGCAGCTCAACAATGAAAATAGGAAATAATTTCTTTTTACATAACCTCGAAAACATTAAGAACACTAAAAAGACGATTGCAAGGGCATACTTCTTGTATTTTTGGTACTTTTATGATATTATTTTACCAAAGTCTACCTTAGAGTGTTTGAAATGGCTGACAGCTAGAAATGTCGGAGAGGTAGGGATGTCTTCTCCAATGACTATGGGGAAATTAACAAAACGCACTTCATAAATACTGTAAATCTATCCGAGAATTTATCTTAGCTCCAAAGTGTTCACTGCTTTATGTTTGTTTAGTGTAAATCAATATGAATATTCATATTGTTTTCCTGTCGGGACAATATAAACCCTGAAGAGTGAAAGCAAAGTAGACCATGAAAATATTCAGCCAATTAAAAAAACAGCTTGCCTGTGTAAATAACTTTAGGTAAAGTATTGCTACGGTTTAGTTAAATATTATCATCGGGAAGACACCAATTATCAGTGGCGAAAAAAATAATGCAAGTATTACCTTTCACACAAGGGTGTGTATTTCCCATCACATTGTTTAACAAAGCTCCTTGCCACATGAGCTCACCAGAGGTAAGGGAGGGTGGGTCGGCTTCCACTACAGGGTCTGCAGTGAGGGCCCGGACCACCAAGCAGTATAGGGCGGGGGGGGGGGGGGGGGGGGGTCCCCCAAGACCACTGGGCTTCGACAAGGCCCCGCGTGTCCCGACTCAACAGGAACCACCTTTTCTATGTACGCCCACAGCTGTCCTCAATGAGACCTCAGCGGGTCCACACTAGCCGCTCATCCGTGGCCTGACACAATCCCCCGGCACACTCCCCGACACACACACACACACACACACACACACACACACAAACCCCGACACACACACTGACACGCACACGCGCACACACACACACACACACATGTTCCCATCCCAGTCCGTCTCCCAGGGCGAGGAAGTTCCCCAGCCGAGACAACAATCCTACGCCCACGCGATGCTGTCACTTGAAACACCTCGCGTGATTGGTCGCCCTCCCACACACACACACACACACACACACTCACACAAAGACACACACTGACACATACAGACATGAAGACACTTATTGGACGCCCACACGTGCCAGTTAACCCGCTAATGAGGCGGTGCCGGGCGACGCCGTGTACGGCAACCCGGCCCCCCTGCTCCCCACGGGCTTTGATTGACCTGTCTGTCTGTTGGTCTAAGCACCGCCCACGCCCTGCGCCCGCCGCACCGCCCGCCGCCTAATTGACTGGCTGACTGTCTGGACTATGAGCGACTACATGAGGGGAATTAGCGAAACAACTGCGGCCAATTGACTGGCTAACTGACAGACTGACGGGCTGGATGACCGACAGAGGGAGTCACTTAGGGAACGCGTGGGTGTGGGAACCCGAACGGACAAAGAACACGCGCCGTTTTACAAAATGGCTGCTTTGTGATTTTCAGCCTCGTAGCCTCCAGAGGGTTGATGATGTTGATGATAACTTGAAGGGGCCATTTTGTTTGTTTTGGCTGCTTTGCGTGGTTAAACCATGATAATGAGAAGCTTCACTCTACAGGTTGATATACGGTCAATTATTTTTGGTATTTGACAAATGATGAGCTGCTTAAATAATGAAAACTGTTTGTGTGTATGGATGTCTGAGCACTTGCCATAGCTGAATTATTTACTAAAGTGACGTTCTGAATGAAAGGATGAGACAAATGGGAAAGAGATTTAGCGTTTGATCTAATGATATATCTCATAGAAAAACGCACAGACAAACACACACAGTACCTGGTATTTGCTACTCAGTTGTTTACGAAGCAGCAAGGACATGTGAGAACTATTTATGTACCAGCCTATTCTACTCATTAACAACGGCAAACGTCGTTGTTAATGAGAAAACCTGGGCATCACTCTTTTTAAAAAACGTAATTTTTTCGATACACTGATTAAAGATTGAGGTCATTCTGGTTATTCGTCAGTTGAGTGTCAGGTAATTCAGCCTTTTTAATGTGTCAGGATTAGTTATTTGTTTTTTTGGGCAGGGGGAGGTTTCGCGTTTGACAAGGTAGACATCCTCCATCGTTTAGCGCGGTGGATCTAGATGGAGATTGTCGGGAGTGCTCAGCCTGAGGAGTTACAATTAAAAGCACTTGGAAGTTCACTGTCAACTGCTAATGGACACTTGCTTTAATGCAGACCGAAACACTGCACCTGCCCTGCTCTCTGCACCAGTGTACTAGTGTGTGCCTGTGTGTGTTTTTGTTTGTGTGGGTCTGTTTTTGTGTGTTTTTTGGGTTTCATGTTTGGTAATGTGCATTTGTGTTCATGCTTGCACGCACGCGCGCGTGTGTGTGTCTGTGCGTGCGTGTGTGTGTGTGTGTGTGTGTATGTGTTTGTGTGTTCATGTTTGTTAATGTGCATGTGTCTTTATGTATGCACGCGCGTGTGTGTGTGTGTTAATGCGTGTGTATATGTGTGTGTGTGTGTGTGTGTATGTATGTGTGTGTGGGTGAGAGTGATGCCAGTCCCTCGGTAATGATCATCCATTCTGAGTCTAATCGCGGCGGCGATAACACTCGACTGCACAACCGCTAATTTCTCTCCTGGTGAATAAATTAATAGTTCATAAATACGTGAATAAATTAAAGAATGGATGGGAGGAGGAGGGAGGTAAAAAAAAGGGGCAGGATAAACTTTCTCATCAGAGGAATTTAATTTCTCACTCCGACACACACAAGAATGGGCGTGTGTGTGTGTGTGTGTGTCTGCGTGTGTGTGTGTGCGCGTGTGTGTGTGCGTCTGCATGTGTGTGTGTGTGTGCGTGTTTGTGTGTGAGTGTGTGTTTTCCATCACACCTCTCTGCACATCAACATATTGGGAAGGTTTTTTTCCCTTCGTCTGCGAGACGCAAGTCTGACAAACATCTGGGTCTTCCACACACACACACACACACACACACACACACACACACACACACACACACGTGCGTGCACACGTGCACAAAGTTTGTTTTAAGCTGTTTACTTTTGAATCATTAAGATGCTTATTGCTTGAAAAACGTAGTGCAGCGATGCGTTGCAAAAGTTTAGATATATTTTCACGCTACGCCGTACGGTTCTAACAGCTTACCGCTCTTTTAAGAGCGAGGCAATGTCATTTCTTTCTCCTAACGATAAAGACATGATTGTTTGGCTGAGGTAATTGTATGTTTTGTTTAGCCCATACAATACTACACAATACATACAATACCGCATACAGTACTATTTGCATCGTAAAATAACAGATCAGGTTGTAAGCGAATGCATAATTAATAATGGATAATTGTCTCGGTTTTGTATTTTTGCATAATTAATAACTTATTTTTGTCCACCCTCGAAGTACACAATTGTTTCATTGTCGGCAATGAAAAAAAACATTTTAACATTGTGAACTACACTATAAAGTGTATTCATGAGGCTTACTCATTTATTAGGCCTACTCTAAGTCGTTGACAATTGACTCAGAATGTATGGTGACTCCTTCTATTTGCTGTTTATATTCAATAACTTTTTGGGGGCCGATAAAAGGATAGTGAAAAAGGAAAACAAATTAACTTTAATCGCTTAGTTTTAATTGCAGACAAACCTAATGCAGGCCTACAATGGGTTCAAATGGTTTGCAACCACAACTTAATTGTGCTAATTGCTACATGTTAGCCCCAGTGAGCGACTACAGATAATTAAGAAACATCGATCAAGTCTCCGCCGTGGCCTATAGCGCCTGAGTTCACAGCAGAACCTTGGCTACTACGCTAGTGCTGTAGTGGCTATGTTCGACTCCCAGCAAAAGGTGCTGGGTTTTGAACCCCAAGGTCTGATTTGGTTTGTTTAATTTGAACTGCTAATTGGTACCTGGGGTAAAATCTTCCTCTGAATGCTAGCTAGGAGTTAGGAGCTAGGAGCGGTGTGCTGCAAAAGGCTATCGCCTGGGAGCCCTCTCCAGATGTCTGTCAGATCCCACCCCCCTCTCCCTCATCCTCTTCATATCTCCTTGGCGGCTTCCAGAAAGTTCTTGTTTCTTTTTCGGCATGGCTCCACGGGCCAGGAAGGACATACCGGAGATTGTGGAGAGGAACTGACAATGACAAGGGTGGAGAACATCTCTGCCTGCCAAGACTGGCGTGTTGTTTGGAAAGATTTTTCCCTGGATTACATTCAGCGTGGAAAGTAGATTACCACACTCTCTGGAGGCCTTCCAAAGTTCTGCTGGAAGATCTCAGCTCTTAGCTCTCAGAGTCCTGTTCTGATTCAATTACTATTATTCTGGTGGCTGTCTTGTAGCCCTTCATGATTTATGATTAAATTCGTGCAACTGTCGAGCAGAATGGCGTTGGCTCGGTACTGATTGCTTGTTTGTTGTCAGAATTGAATTTGTTTTGTGGGGAGACAGAAAGTAAGGTTTGAGCAGCTTCTTACATTTAGAACAAAGAAGAGAACATTTATTGAAGATAAAACAAAAAAGTTGACAATCTGTCATATAAGACAACATAGTATATTTAGTCAGTGTTCTATAAACGTAGGCCTACCCATCTCTACAACCAGCTATCTCATGGTTCTTCAAATACAATGAATAATAAATCATGGATATAAATCGTAATCAATTTTATTATATAAGTAGGTAAATGCGTGGATATAATATATACATGCAGTATATACATAATCTATACAGTTATTAAAGATTAATATGCGCTCAGATTTTTTTGATTCATCAAACTTGTGTCTTCCTGCAAGGACCGAAACCTGAGTATTTGTTGTGTGGGATGGATTTAAATGAACATGGAAGCCAACGAAATTTAGTATAAATACAGTTCAAATGTATGGGAGGGCGGGCGCTTTGGGAGCAGAGAATAGGAGTCACCGAGCATGACGCAGAGAAGGTGGGTGTGAGGGGTGTGTACATTGTTTTCGCACTTCGTCTTGTGGACGGCTGCCATCACTTTACCCGTGTCCTCATGAGCGAGAGCAAATAAGTAACAGTCTGTCGCCATCGTTATTATCTGTTATCGGTATGAAGTATGCTCTCGTGGCTGACGTTGACTTGAGGCGTCTGCCGTTGTTAATGAGTAGAATAGGCCGGTGCATAAATAGTTCTCACATGTCCTTGTTGCTTCTTAATCAACTGAGTAGCAAATACCATGTCAAAGGGACTGTGCGTGTGCGTCTGTGTGTTTCCTATGAGGTATATCATTCCATCAAACGCTAAGTCTCTTTCCCATTTGTCTCATCCTTTCATTCAGAACGTCACTTTAGAAATGAATTCAGCTATGGCAAGTGCTCAGACATCCATACACACAAACAAACATGCATACACATCCCATTGTCTATCTGCGAGCCTCCGTCAGTCCGTCCACTCGCTAGCTCTATGCTAATCCTGCACGGCCGCTCACGGTTACTTCCTCACGTAATTACTTCCCAACGACGCTGTACGGGACGCTGTGTGATGTTCAAAGGTGTCCTTGAGGAGCCGGGCGGGGAGCCGGGCGGGGAGCCGACGAGGCCCATTCTCCTCCACCTCCTCCTAACAGCGTATTACAGTATTAATGCTGGCCCCTGGCCCCTGGCCCCTGGCCCCTGGCCCCGCGCCAGCCCCGCCAGAGGATGGCGGCTGGCCCAGTCGCTGTCGGCCCTGCTGAGCACAAACACACACACACACACACACACACACACACACACACACACACACAAACGCATTGCTAGGGCACACGCACACACACACACTCACACACACACACACACACAAACAAACACATTGCTAGGGCACACGCACACACACACACACACACACACACACACACACACACACACACACACACACAAACACACGTGTGCGCACACACACACACACACACACACACAACGTTAGTGCCAGCACTAAGGGACACCGCCCTATCCACACAAGCAAGACGCACACATGTACACACAAATACACACACGTGCGTGCGGAAACACACGCACACACACGCAATGACACGTGCATGGTACAAACTTAGTTAGGTGACAGCAACGTGCACACCTGCATTGAATATGGAGAGACACAAATAAAAAATTGATGCGTGTGCTGTGCATACATTCATACACTGTACCTCCGTTGGGGGTTCAAGTTTAGAGAATGTCATGTGCGCACGCACACACACACATACACACACGTACACACACATGGCAACATAAGGAAACCTAAACACATTGGTCCACACACGCACGCACACACACACACACACTCACACACACTCACACACACACACACACACACACACAGACACACACACACACACACACACACACACACACACACACACACACACACACACACCCCCCACCCACCAGGCCGGGCACAGTATTCCTGGTGCTCAGTGCTCTGGGAGTGCCTGTCAGCAGGCTGTCAGGGTGTGCGGCCGCCATGCAGCCGTCCCCTCCTCCTACCAATAACAAAATATGCCTTCAAAATGTCAGCTTCTCCCCGAAGAGCAAACACACACACACAGACACACACACACGCAGGCAACGAATCGATTCACATTAGTTGTTCAATTGACTTGGGCTTGAACCTCCCTCTCCCTCTGTCTCCTTCCTTAGTGCTTTCTTTCGTTCTTCACCTCCTTTCTTTCGTGCTTTTGTTCCCCCGCTCTGTTCACGATTGGCTTCTCCCTGATGGGGAAAAGAAACAAAGATGGATTTTCTTTATTTTGTTTCTTTAATTTGGGACAATCAGAACAAGTTTAATTTGGTTGTAAATATCAATTTGAGTCTGCTCCAGAAATGTAATGCTTGTATTTGCTTCTAAATGCCTGGTGGATTATACAACACTACTGCGGTTAAAATAGATGAAGATGCAATATGTGCACTAATTCAGAAACTTAAAATAGTAGATCCATATCTTGTTTCTCTTTAATAACGGTCAAAATAATTCTCAATGTTATCAGATATCATAGCATTCACAAATGCATGTTTTTGGATGTGTCTGCTGCCACCATAAGCAGAAATGTGCCAGAAGAATTATAGAATCACTCAATAATGTATTATTACAAATTAAATGGCTCCCACAAACATGCACCCAGGTACACACACAAACACACACACACACACACGCAAACACACGCACACACGCGCACACACACACACACACACACACACACACACACACACACACTGCCCAGCCGCCCCTGCTGAGACGCCAGATTTCATTTAAACTTTCAGCTAGTTTTGACACTTATCCCGTTGACATCATTAGCTCTCTCCTCAGCAACTCTCTCTGTGACCAAGTGTTTACCCTTCTACAGCTCTCTCTCTTTCCTCCTGTGTCACCCTTTCTCCCCATTCAGTAGTCTCACTACTACTTTTTACCGCTCTTTAGTTATTTGACGCTTTTATCCAAAATGACTGACATTTCAGATGCATGTTATTTAGGAGGGGTATAAGTTACGCATCTTGGATGCATACAGCTGGCAGATATTGGGGATCAAACCCAGAACCCTTTGGCTAGCAGTGAAAACCCCCTAGTCACTATATTATGTCGCCCTCTACATTTTTCCCTTTTCCTCTTTGCTGTTGTTTTCCCTTCGATCCCGGAGACTCCCTCTCCCTCTTTGTCGGTTGAATTAGTGTTTGAAAGCAGGGACCCGTCTCGAATGCGGCCAACCATATTTCTTCCTCATCCACACTGAATTGCGTCTAGCAATTGTGTTAGCGTGGGCGCGCGTACTCGCTCGCTAGCCCACAACAAAGGGAGCTACGTCGAGTGCCAACTCTTACAGCTTCTGCCTCACGAGTGTGGAGACCTCTTGTTGAACTCACACCACTTGTTACGCACGTTTAGAGTGGGGCGGCGACGACCAAAAAAAAGCGAAACAAAGAGAGGTTGACGAATCAAAATCAGGCGTGAGGTAGCGCTTCGAGTCGCCGAGCGTGAAGTCTGGTCCCGGCGCCAAACTCCACAGTGTTTACTTGCGTGGAGTCTCCAAACAGTCAGAGTCACTAGACAACGCGCGTTGCCTGACTGGTCCTGTTAGCTTGCTAGCTTATCTGTTGGTCTGCAGTGTCTTGCTCTCGACGGCCGCGGAGGTGGGGCTGTCGTTTTAAGACCTCAGTTCAGTGTTTTGTCAACAGGGAATCTCCTTTGCCTCGGAGTGTGCATACTTCACCGGGGCTTATCTTTCTTGGGCTGTGGGATGAGGTGTCTGTTGCCTGAGTCCTACTGGGCCCTCCTCTGTTATGTGGTGGTTGCAGGCAGATTGTGGCTCCCTGAATGGATTAGTGCTGCTTCTACCTTGCTTATCTGCTCGCCGCTGTTTTCACAGACGGAGTTTGACACCAATCGACCGCATAGAGGATGGCCGCCTCCCAGAGGTCAGAGGTCGGCTGAAGTGACACCAACAGGGGCCAGAGGGTCGGATGGAGGGGCAGCAGAAGAATAGAGGGTATGGAGGAAAGGGGGTTAAGACCCCCATACTGAAAAGGAGGCCAAAGTTAATATCCCTCCTCGTCCCCTGTGCATTAACCCGGGGCTAAGCCAACACGGCCTCTCTTTAATGAATCGCAGTGGCTCACATCTGCATTGTTAAGTAAGGAATCCACATGGCCATCTTGGATCAATTTGAGGGACCAATAAAGTCCCCACGCCAGAGCCATTTCGGGGCCCCTGGTGTCGCGGCGAGCATTACCGCAGGGTTTCACGAGCTCCGAGTCACCATGTTAGGCTGCGACCCAGAGGAGTTAAAGAAAGGGGATAAACACACCCTCCAACACATGCACGCTAACAAGCGCCTACACACACACACACACACACACACAGACGGGGCTCACCTCCGGGAGTGTAAAGCGTGGGTCGGACCAGGGTGCGGTCCCGCGGTGCTGTGTCGGCCCTCGGGGGCGGGGCCTCACAGGTTAGCGGGGCCGCTGGCGACAGGCGCAGCGCCGCGGTGAGGACGTTATTGGGCTGGCGTCATGCTCCCTCTCCGCACGTCACACCCTGCCCTCCCCCCTCCTCCCCCCCGCCTCCCTCCCCACCACAAGGACCTCAGTTTAGCGCGGCCGTTTGGGAAGGGCCGCTACCGCCGCCGCAGGGACCTTAACGTTTGCCCCGGAATGTTCCGATTTGCGTGTTTTTATACATCGCCACTTTGCGTTTTACGACGCGGTCTCATTAGTGTGTGCAGCGGGCGCACCTGAATGCCGGGGCGCGAGCGCGGGCGTTCATGCGCGCTCTTAGCAATTTTTTCTCGCATGACCCGAGCGGTTGCACAACAGCGAGTCGAGAGTGTCCCGTCCCACGTGTGTGTGCGCGTGTGTGTGCGTGTTGTGTTAAAATGTTGTGCTAAAGTCCAAATATGGGCGCCACATGGGAGCGTTTACCTCGTGACAAAACCACTTCTGTCTAATTAGCATGGAAGCGGGGTCATGTGATATATCGGCAGCTCTAATTAAAGCAGTGTGCGCGGCGTGGTGTGTTTATGCGTCGGCCTGTGTATTGCCTGCGCGCGCACGTGAGTCTCTCGGAAAGCATCGTTTCCGGAAGGCACGTCCGCGCGATGTGTCGCCGTGCTCGTTCCCCGCTGACAGAGTATACGTTGCGTCGATTGTCGCGTGCGTTCCTGCTGTTCGCCATATGCGCCGGGTACCGTGTACACATGGAAATAAATCGAGCGGGGCCTTAATAACCGCCTGATTGTCACAAAGAGTTAGGTTCAGAATCTTCCGTTAACGCGTCGTCACACAATTATAAATGACAAACGGGCGCTAGCGTGGCTCCTCTCCTTCCCCACGCGGCACTGGCGGTTTATCCGTTAGCGTTTGTTTGCTCCCTCATCTGTACCGTGTTGTCTTGCACGCCGAGGTTGAAGGCAGGAAAAAAAAAACGTTTGTCGGAGGCATAGAATGTGATAAATGGAAGCCATATGTCTGGTTGGGAACAGATTGAGGCCTGTGTGTGTGTGTGTGCGTGTGTGCGTGTGTGTGTGTGTGTGTGTGCCCCCGCGCTTGCTGACGGTACTTTTTGTCCCACTGGGGCCTCCGTCTAAGCCCTGACATTTTCAAACAATATTGCGGCTCTGAGTTTCAGTTTGGATTTCATAAGGTAGCCTGGTGCTCTGGGAGGGGGGGGGGGGGGCTGTGGGTTTTGGTTTATATATTTATATACCTCCTAACTATGATATTTTCGGCAATGTCTTTCTTTGTCAAATTCTTTGTCATGGCATTTATTACTTTCCGTGCAGGTATGTGTCAATGCCTGTGTGGTCTATCTGTGTGTGTGTGTGTGTGTGTGTGTGTGTGTGTGTGTGTGTGTGTGTGTGTGTGTGTGTGTGTGTGTGTGTGTGTGTGTGTGTGTGTGTGTGTGTGTGTGTGTGTGTGTGTCTGTGTGTGTTTGCCTTTATGCACCTGTGTGAATGCGTCTGTAACAGGGATAACCACCTTTGCATGTCTGTGTGTGTGTCTGTCTGTGTGTGTGTGTGTGTATGTGCTGCTGTCTGTGTGTTCTTTGTGTGTTAGGAATGTGTTCTGTTGAATTCCCTTATCTGCCACTCCGTTGATCTTTTCCTCATAAGTCTGACCCCCCCCCCCTTTATTCCCTGCTTGGCTCCTTCCCCTCTCTTCGTTTTCTCATGTCTGCTGTTTCATTGCCCTGGGTACCTCTAATATTAATGTTTGTTTGTTTAGGATTTACTTGCCCCCCATCTGATGGCTGACTCACTTGATGGATGGGTGTGGATAGTGTTTAAAAAATGTAATCTCGGTGATTACCATGTGAAAACAAATATTGTTTTGACACTTTTACACGCTGCCATTGTTGAAGCACTAGCGATCCTATTTCACACTTGTTTAGATCAGAGATGGAAGGAGCTCTTCTGGCAAATGTGCGCATGTCATTCACAGAACAAATGTAGTGACATATCGTTGTGGATTTTTTATTCATTTAAGAAGAAAGACAAACCTATTCTCACTGGATAAACTGACTGAAGAAACACTTTCCGATATTCAGTAACGCCTTGAAGAGCCGTCAAAAGTCTGGGATACGTGGATTAGAAGATTGACTATTTTCAAGATTTAGAAAACAACCAATGTTGCAGTAAAACGCGAGTTTACAATTGTAGTCATCATTGCAAACTCGAATTCATAATATTACTACTAATATAATCTAACATTAC
>NC_044064.1:9399908-9404908 GCF_902167405.1 Gadus morhua
GTCTCTCTCTCTCTCTCTCTCTCTCTTCGCATGTTTGTCTGTCTGTCTGTCTGTCTGTCTCTCTTATTATCTCTATCCGTCACCCCCTCTCCCACTGTCGCTCTCCCTTTGTCCCAGTCCCGCGGTCGCCCTCTCTCTCTCTCCCTGTCTCTCTCGATCACTCTCTCTCTTTCTTTGGTTTATTCTCTCCATCTTCTCACTCCATCTCCTGTGGCTATCGTGTGTGTGTGTGTGTGTGTGTGTGTGTGTGTGTGTGTGTGTGTGTGTGTGTGTGTGTGTGTGTGTGTGTGTGTGTGTGTGTGTGTGTGTGTGTGTGTGTGTGTCTGTGTGTGTCTGTGTGTGCATGTGCAGCGTCTGGCCCAGTTTTTGCCTCTGTTCTGCAGTGTTCCAGGAAGGCTCTCCAGAGAGCGAGAGAACGGAGAGAGAGGAGGGGAGAACGAGAGGATAGGCAAATGAGAGAAAGTCCCACAATAGATTCAAGGCATTTGAAAAAGGGTCACTGTTTAGCTAATCAGATGGATTGCAGATGGGGGAGGGATGGGGTGAGGGAGGGGTGGGCTGAGGGTTGTTGTGTGTGTGAGTGTGTGTGAGTGTGTGTGTGGGGGGGGGGGGAGGGGGAGAGACTTGGAGTCCCGTTAGTTCTGGAGAACAGGTGGGAGTCAGGTAGACCTCGGCTCACCTCGACTTCAATACTTTCTTTTTGTGTTGTGTTACGATATGACCTTTGCACCTCATTATTATTTGAATGTATTTGAATAAGATGATGAAAGCCCACACACTGCTCCATGCCGTGGGGTTATATATTTAAGAGGAACAGGGAGAGCGGTTTTAATGCCATTTTCTGCTTCACCGCTAATTGCTAACACCCTCTGCGTCAAAGCTAGCAACCACCTTATGCCGACAATGGACCTGGAGAAATGTAACCTTATTGAGCAAGGGATTCCTTTGTCATTTTTTATTCCTTATTTTTGAATGCAGCGTTGAAAAGTGGATACAAAATGACCAATCAATGATAATAAACTAATCAACACATACCCGTCCATTCGATTTATGTAGTTGTGGGTTCATGTCGACAGCATCAGAGATTGGAGCAGGAGCATGAATTGTCTGTCTTCGATAGCGGTTGTTTCTCTGTTGTGAGGGCCCCATTACCCAAGTACAGGAGACAGACAAATGAGAAGAGTGTTGGCGACCTACAGAGACATCACAGGAAGTAGATCAGGTACTCAGGAGGGGCGGGTGGGGGGGGCACTCTCACACACACACACACACACACACACACACACACACACACACACACACACACATATACTCACAATCAAACTCACACTCGCACACTCGGTAGCAGTTACACAAACACATACACTCCAGAACTATCACACACACACACACACACAAAGACACACACACACACAAACACACATATACTCACAATCACACTCACACTCGCACTCTCGGTAGCAGTTACACAAGCACATACACTCCGGAACTAACACACACACGCACACATACACACACTAGCCTTCACACGTACGTACACACACACACATGCAAACATAAAAGGGACATTATTTAATCAATGGTGATTTTGTGTGGCATGCCAACAAGACGGGTCCCAAACAAAGGTTTCCCAAAAAACTAGTCCATTAGCCTAGGGTCCATGATGGGGGTCTGGTGGTGGGGTGGGTGTGTGTGTGGGGGGGGGGGGGGATGTGTGTGAGTTGTGTGTGAGGTGTGTGAGGTGTGTGTGGTGGTGGCGCTGGCGTTCTCGACAGTGGAGACAAAAAAAAAAACGAGAGATTTGAGTGACGAGTGTGAGAGAGTGGCTAAGTGGATGAGATGGAGGGATTGAAAAGAGTGGTGGGGGGGGGGGGGTCGATGGATGAATGGAGTAGTACAGTTGGGAAGGGCTCACCATGGGGGGTAATAAGGGCGGGCTAATAAGTGGGGGGGCAAAGGGCCGACGATTACTTTGGTAGAGGGTCTCATATTGGGGGGGGGGGGGGATCTGAAATTATATTGAAATGGCAAAATGGGAAAATATCAAGCGATGTCGCGCTCTGGGATGAATAAAACGGGAATGAAAGGACTGGGAATCGGGGAGATGTGTGCGGCTCGGAGCCTGTTATTCTCTCCAGATCTCTACAAATGACACGTTCCCCCGCCGCTGGAACAAGAGAGGGGTGGTGTCGCTGAGAGGGACGTGGTGTAGAAGAGAGGGATTTGGTGTAGGAGAGAGGGTGGTGGTCTAGCAGAAGGGGAGGTTGAGGGAGGCGGAGGGAGGTGGAGGGAGGTGGAGCCGAGAGCGAGGTGGGGCAGATAGGGTGGTGGAGCAGAGAGGGTGGTGGTGAGGCAGAGGGAGGAGATGTAGCAGAGAGAGTGCACTTTGGGCTTAGAGTAAATAACTTGCTGTTTTCTTTTCTTATGAGGGGTTAGCGCTGAGCGATTAGTCTTTTTGGAGTTCCATTAAAATGATCAATTGCGATATACAACAAAGAAAGAATTTGTTTGAACCTCGAAAAGAATGGCAACAAAAACACCAACTGACACCCTTGAACAATAATAACAATTACAATCCATGAATTTGGTAAGATTTGGTAGCTGCTGAAAAAAAACTGATTTACTACAAGCAACCGTCCGCAGACGGTTGCGTCAACGCAATTCGTCTCTTGTAACCATTCAGAAAAGACAATTTGTTTCTTATTATTTTCCTAAAAGCATAGCTATTTATTTAGTTATGTATTAAACATTGTGAAATCTTTAATTTAGTTCGTTAAAATATTACGACTGTTTGTGTACAGAATTTAAAGCCTCTCCCTTTCTTTCCCCCCCCCCCCCCCCCCTCCTCCCTCTCTCCCAACACACACTATCGTCCTTCTTATGGGGACATAAACAGCACTTGTGAGGACTATATGACGATGTGACCCATAACCCTCAAGCTGAACACTTCATAAAGGGTTCCCGTTTACTAATAAATCCTCACACACTGTCTTACACTCTTTCTGGGGTCCCAATCCTCATGGGGACATTTGATCCTTGCTGGTTTATGAAAATAAACTCACGTGGGCATGCTACAATAAACTTAAATTTATGGTCACTTTAGGTCTGTGCCTGGGGAAAACATGTCCACGCATGCCAGTGCTCACACACACACACACACACACACACACACACAAACACACACACACACACACACACACACACACACACACACACACACACACACACACACACACACAGAAGCATATACACACGCACGTACGCACAAAGACCCCACAGGGACTATTTTTGACTCCTACCTCGACCCGTTGCACATGTATTAGAGTTACTGCCAAAGTGGTAGCATCAAATTGGGTTGTAAAAATGAAATCTCTCAATGATGTCCAACCTCCCTCAACCACAGTAAACTAACGAGGGTGGCAGCTAGCAGCCATGACTGAAACACACACACATGCACACAAACGCGCGCACACACACACACACACACACACACACACACACACACACACACACACACACACACACACACACACACAAACAAGCGCGCACACACACAGAGGTTCCAAGCTATTGGTCTGGAGGATTCTGTAGGTTTTGCTCATTTTTTTCCCGTCCTTCCACTAGGCGGTCTGTCATGAGGCGGGTGTAACAGGCAGAGTGTTCCTCCCTGCTCAACCACACCACACCGCCGTACACGATACAAGGATGGATGGGGTGCTTGGTGCTTTGATGGTGGGTCTTTATTCAATGTTGTTGTGGTAGAGTGCCCTGCTAGCATCATCTGCTAATATGGTGTTCATTGATATGAAAACGTTACTGATAAAGATTATGATAATATTATTAATAATAATGATGATAATTATTATTTTAATTGGCACCTGTCATTCAGGGTTTTCATTCGCCCTTTGGGTGAATGAAGAGCGGCAAAAATGTGGAGGATGATTTTGCAAAGAATTGTAAAAAGGCATGTGTAATTCAAAGATAACATGAATAACAGTGAATACATTAATCACAGTGAATACATTACAGGAAAGATTTAAAAAATCGGGGAAAGAATACAACCACTTATTTTCACACATTAACTAACTAGCTATGTGTGAAACTAATGCTCATATACACGTATATGTTTACGAATATTAAATTAGGTGAATTTATATTAATTTTAAGGCAGGAAGTGGGCTACCAGTGTGCTTACATGGTTCCAACTGTCGTGTCCCGACCACTTGCAGTGACAGTTGTGGGGAAAACTGGAGATTAGGACGACTTAGTTCATTAAAAGCAGGAATTAAAAGCCAGCGGATAAGGAAGGAGAGAATGGGGACGCGCCGAGTGAAAGAGGAAGATAAAAAAAGGGAGAGAAAGAGATCGCCATGACGATAGTCTCTCTTGGCCTGGCCTTTGAAGATGGCCGCCGCCGCCCGTGGTTTGTCAGTTGGGGAGGAGCAGGTGCATGGTGAGGCCAGGGTCAGTCAGGGGCGGGAGAGAGAGACACAGGAAGAAAGAGAGAGAGAGTGAGAAAAGTGACACAGGATGCAGGGGGACGAGGGCGTTGCACAGGAAGGAGCGAGGGAGAGGGGGAGAGAGGGAGAGACGGAGAGACACAAAGGAAAAGGGCTGAGACAGATGGAGGGAGGATGGAGAAGAAGGGATAAAAATGGCAAAAAGTGACTCATCGGGGGGAGAGGAGGGGGAGGAGAGGGGGAGGAAGGGATGGGGAGGACGGGGGGGGGGTCTGGAGAGGAAGAGGAGGGGAAGATGAAGGTGGAAGGTGTTGATAAGAGGCTGTCCGAGACCATGTGGTCATTATAGCTCACCCCATGAAGTCTGTCAGGACACGCCGGGCCCTGTGTGTGTGTGTGTGTGTGTGTGTGTGTGTGTGTGTGTGTGTGTGTGTGTGTGTGTGTGTGTGTGTGTGTGTGTGTGTGTGTGTGTGTGTGTGTGTGTGTGTGTGTGTGTGTGTGTGTATGTGTGTGTGTGTGTGTGCGTGCGTGTGTATGGAC
>NC_044064.1:9412408-9414908 GCF_902167405.1 Gadus morhua
ACTTCATCAGAAGCTTGTGTTGGATATTTGTTACATACAGAAGTTCATACATTGTATGAGTAATGATAATATAATTATTGCAATGCCTTCAATTAGTTCTATGGACCGTATAAACCAACCTGCTCTCTCTCAGAACGATTTTCAAACAAATCTAATCTTAAGGGTCGTGTGGGCTCGGACCAACGGGCCAATCACGGCAGGTTATGGGTTGACTCTGGGACCAAGAGTCAGGGGCCGGGGCCACACTCACCGAGATCTGAGCACACAAACGTCATGCCTGTCGGACTAGACAATGTTCAGTATGGATGGGGGGGCCACCTGACACGTTCTAATGCATTGAGCTGCTGAATAGAGAGAGAGAGAGAGAGAGAGAGAGAGAGAGAGAGAGAGAGAGAGAGAGAGAGAGAGAGAGAGAGAGAGAGAGAGAGAGAGAGAGAGAGAGAGAGAGTCTCCACATAGACACACACAAACACAGTATGGAAACACACCAGCTGCAGGATGATTCAAAGTAAAAAAGAGAAGAGAGAACAACCGGAAGGGAGACGTAGATGGAGTGCGAGGAGAAGAGACAGAGAGACAGAGGCGTGGGAGCGAAAGCCAAACGAGAGAAAATTAGGGAGGGATAATAAAGAGAAGCAAAAGGGAGAGTGATAGAAAGAGAGAGAGAGTAATAAAGAGAGAGAGAGAGAGAGAGAGAGAGAGAGAGAGAGAGAGAGAGAGAGAGAGAGAGAGAGAGAGAGAGAGAGAGAGAGAGAGAGTAATAGAGAGAGAGAGAGAGAGAGAGAGAGAGAGAGAGAGAGAGAGAGAGAGAGAGAGAGAGAGAGAGAGAGAGAGAGAGAGAGAGTAATAGAGAGAGAGAGAGAGTAATAGAGAGAGAGAGAGAGAGAGAGAGAGAGAGAGAGAGAGAGAGAGAGAGAGAGAGAGAGAGAGAGAGAGAGAGAGAGAGAGAGCAATAGAGAGAGAGAGAGAGAGAGAGAGAGAGAGAGAGAGAGAGAGAGAGAGAGAGAGAGAGAGAGAGAGAGAGTAATAGAGAGAGTAATAGAGAGAGAAAGGGGGGTTGGAGAGAGGGAGAGAGAGGGAAGCGTGCGGTGGGGTGGCAGATGGAGCTGGTTAAGGTCCCCTCCCCTGTATTGTTCCAGGTCTCAGCGACGAGGTGCACCACACCGGCTGAGCGGCCCCCTGTCCCCCCCCATATACTAGATAAATAGAGGGGGTCTCCGCCCACTGCCCCCCGCCGCCTGCCCCTCCACCACTGCATCCACACTTTCTCCCCTCATTGCCCTTCTAAATGAACAGAATGGACGCCCTCCCACACACACACACTCACACACAGATAATGACTCCCCACTACATCACTACCCCCCCCCCCCCCCATCCCCTATCCTAACGAGATCTCTGTTAAGGGCAGGATAGTCCGCTAGTGGGCTAGCGGTTGTTCGAGTCCTAGTCAAACGCTTCTGGGTTCGAACCCCCGACCCCCGCCTGCGTGTTAACTGCTCTCGTGTTTAAAGCCATTCAGTCAGAGCCCCTTTCGATGGAAGCGTCTGCCAAATCGCTTAATATTCCTTTGTAATCTTCTCGTGTTCTGTTCTTTCACGTGACAACATAGACTCTGACCAGGGCTAAACCAACCGTTAAACATTTGTAATCCAATCAGTTCATCTGTTCAATTTTCACAATCCAAGAAGCATGTGGCCACGGTTGTAAAGCAAACGTTGAGAGAATGCTTTGCTAATACCGTCGTCGTGAGTGTTGACGTCGCCTAATATACGTGCAAACAAGTTTTGTAGATCCGGTTGAAATGTTTACAGTTGAATCGACGTTCCTCTATCAACAACAGCCATTTAGACGCATTAACGGAACAGCGATGTTGATTCACGTCCACTGTCCCCCCCGTTGAATAACTAAAACGAATAAATACAACCAATATATGACTCATCATTGTGTGAAAAGGGAAAAAAAAATCACAAAAGAGACAAACCATTAAAACTGCACAAAAAAGTGAAAAAGTAGAAAAGGCTATTGAGGTCCCCTTCTTTGTCTCGCACACTCGGGTTTTTAGGGTGCGCGCGTGTGTGCGTTCTCCTATTGTCTGGGTGGGTCTATGCTGCTTTTTGGGTGCGCGGCGTGATTTAAAGGGGGGGAGAGGGGACATGGGGGTCAGGTTTAATGGCTCTCCGCTCCCCCGTGCACCTAACCTTCCCACCCACCCACCCACGCACTCCATCACGCAATTCATTCGGGCTTTTGTCCGTCTGGTAGCGGGCCGGCGAGTGTGAAGAGGTCCGGCCCGTGACCGGGCCGTTTTCATACCGAGCCGCTGGCGCTCCATTTTGAAAAGAGACCTTAAGTGACACGACGGGTTGGTAGGTGGTCTTTATGTGTGGTGGACAGCATTGTGGACCGTTATGCGCCGTTACGAGTCATTTAACATGAGTATTAAGTCTTACAATCCGCCCACCTGCCCAATTTTCTTTGAATATTTTTTTTGTTTCGGTGT
>NC_044064.1:9427408-9549908 GCF_902167405.1 Gadus morhua
TGTCTTTGCTTATGAATCCCTTCGAAAGAAGAACATTTGCAGAAAAACTGCAAGTAAAAGAACTCGGAGCAGAAAAGCCAGAAGTGAACATAACCCAACAAGAAAGAGCAAAGGATAGAGCCTACAAGAGAAGTTTTACCAGAGTTTGCTTTAGGCTTGGCTAACTAGTTGTGGGTATGCCAATGCAATTTTTTGCTTTCCTTGTATACTTTTTAAAACAAGTGCGTGTGATAGTTCGTGGACACAGACAGGGTTGACAGACCTGAAACATCTGTCGGAACGGATAAAAAAAAAAACACGAGCGAGCAAGAGTGCATATGAACAACTGTGTGAAGCTAGCCATGCTAGAGGTAAGAAACTTCTATTTATTCCACTAGCCTCTATGTATTTCCCTTGAGGTGGACACTGATTGCAGTCCCTCACAACCTCCCACCACCCCTTTCAAGTGTACTGTGTATAGTTATCTGCAAACCTATGGTGGGACCAGGCCTTCATTGTGCATATTGTATATAGTCCTCTGCAAACCTATTCAGTGAACATACTGTATATAGTTCTCTGCAAACATGGTGGGACCAGGCCTTCATTGTGCATATTGTATATAGTCCTCTGCAAACCTATTCAGTGAACATACTGTATATAGTTCTCTGCAAACATGGTGGGACCAGGCCTTCAGTGTTCATATTGTATATAGTCCACTGCAAACCTTTTCAGTGTACATACTGTATATAGTTCTCTGCAAACATGGTTGCATCAGGCCTTCAGTGTGCATATTGTACATAGTCCTCTGTAAACCTATTCAGTGTACATACTGTATATAGTTCTCTGCAAACCTATGATGGCTTTAGGCCTTCAGTGTTCATATTGTATATACTCCTTTGCAAACCTATTCAGTAATACATACTGTCTATAGTTCTCTGCAAACCTATGGTGGCTTCAGGCCTTCAGTGTTCATATTGTATATAGTCCTTTGCAAACCTATTCAGTGTACATACTGTATATAGTCCTCTGCAAACCTATGGTGGCATCAGGCCTTCAGTGTGCATATTGTACTGTATGTAGTCCTCTGCAAACCTATGTTGGTATCATGCCTTAAGTGTGTCTTCAACAACCACACACAAAAGTTTGCACATTTACATTAATTTTTATTTCATTGTATTTGTCTAAATGCATACTAATGCAGACTGATATATTTATGAGTGACGTTTACTAACGCAATGGCTTGGCCGTAACACACTCACCCATTATCTCACTCACTCTCTCACTCTCTCACTCACTCACTCACTCACTCACTCACTCACTCACTCACTCACTCACTCACTCACTCACTCACTCACTCACTCACTCAGAGAGAGAGAGAGAAAATCACAAAAAAATCTTGTGGGGGAGGATGCCCAGATGCACCAGCCGCCACTGATATTTATATATATATATATATAGAGGAATCAACCCTGATGTGTGTATCCAGACATAAATAAACAGTGAAGAGCCTTACCTCATGAAGTGTCCTAATCCGTTTTGCCATAAAATGATTGTAAAACTGAGTAATTGCCGCGGCTTGGTCGGAAAGCGAGACCGTATTGATCCTATTGATCAGTCTATGAAAACAACATCAGCTCCATTCCAAGGCGAGTCCATCTCTCCCCTGATAATGTTCTTAATAAGTGGAATATTTATTGCGGCGTCTCGCACCGCAATGAGAGAGAGAGAGTGGAGACAGTGAGGGGAGAATTGATCCAGAGGACTCAAAGAGGGACATATGATGTAGTAGGACAGGGGTATTGTCCTAGTCTTTAAACAGGAGACACATTCTGTTTCTTGAGGCTAACCCGATCCGACCGACTTAATAAACCTCCATATAACTACATCAATCGATTAAAATGATGAGGACATCTTACTTTGTTGGTTTGTTATTAAACACCTGTCACAACTTATCAACGTCCGCATCAACACAACAGTGCTCAAACATGTGTCGGATAGAATATATTTCTTAAAGATGCACAAATTATTGTTATTTGCATGTCGGCATATAATACAGATAATTCTGAGTTTTTTATGGCTTGAAAATGCAAACAGCCAATTATGATTGATTGTGCGATCAACAGGATTTCCTGCTATTAAGGATATAAAAAGGGCAGCCATGGCTCTATGATGGTGATTAGGAAACGCAGAGAACTGCTGACCGGTGGTCTGGAAAAGAGCCCCCCCCCCGTGTTCCCTCTGTGTATTCTGAGGACCCTGCCAGGAGGATCCTGGGAGCTGGGAGAGTGAGGTTAGGGGTGAATCTGAAGAAGAGAGAGAGAGAGATCTGCAGAGGTAACCTGCCTAAGGGGCATGAACACACACATACACTAATTTTCTGAACACACACATACACTAAGTAACTGAACACGCAGTAAGTTACTGAACACATAGACTAAGTTACCGTACACACACACACTCTAAGTCACAAAATATATGCATCATACTTAGTTATGATGCACTGTCATAAATATTCAGTTGTTTATGTAATTATAACTGTGGCAAAATATGTTGAAAGTACAGTTTTGCATGTGATTCACATGATTTGTTTGCGTTAAAATGTGTGCGTATGTGTGTGTTAGACGTACGTGTGAAAATAAATGCGTGAGAACGTGTGCAATTGTTGTTCTTTTTGTGTTTGTATGCGTTGGCACACCTGTGTGTGTGTGTGTGTGTGTGTGTGTGTGTTTGTGTGTGAATGTCTATGAGTTTATTCTAGCACCAGATTGTGTATGTTAGGTTAAAAGTTTGCATTAAAGCCGTTGACCGTTTTTCCTTAGCCATTTTGTGATTCTACCTTTGTCTTTGTGTGGGTGAGACGTGTGGCAGTGTTTGGACAGTTGGCAGTTATATGTGACAGAAATCTCTGCCTAAACTACCATCATACAGATGGCTGAGAAAGAGCATCCGTCATCATAATCGACTTTGTTAATGTGTGTGTGTGTGTGTGTGTGTGTGTGTGTGCGCGCATACTCTTTATGTAATAAATAATAGGGCGAGGCGCTACATGACAGATGATGTCTTTATCCAGCTGTTTCAGAGCTTTGTGTGTGTTTGTGTGTGTGTGTGTGTCCGTGTGTATGTGTGTCTGTGTGTGTGTGTGATGACTGGGTTTCAGGGTCACATCTCCCCTTTGGCATTTTAGACGGGATAGGTTGAGGAAATACAGCTGCAATACACCTGGAATGTCTGTTTGTCTTTCTTTCTTTCTCTGTGTGTCTCTGTCTCTCTCTGTGTCTCTCTCACGCTGTGTGTGTGTGTGTGTGTGTGTGTGTGTGTGTGTGTGTGTGAGAGAGTGTGTGTCTCTCCATCTCTCTCATCTTCATTGTATCTGTCTGTCTGTCTGTCTGTCTGTCTGTCTGTCTGTCTCTCTCTCTCTCTCTCTCTCTCTCTCTCTCTCTCTCTCTCTCTCTCTCTCTCTCTCTCTCTCTTCCCCCCCCCCCCCCCCCCCCCCCAACCTCTTCACCTCTATGTCATCTGGGAATTTCCTCTCCTCTTCGCTCTCAACCAATCCTCCATCCCACCCCTTCTTTCTTCCTCCCATTCCTGTCATCCCTTCTTCCCCCAGGTGACAAGGGTAGACAGGGGGAGGCGGGGGGGAGGCGGGGAGGGGGAGGGATTGCACACCTGGTTCCTCTCTTTGAGGACGACCGGGCGAGAGACATTGCAGGAAGGGTAAAAGAGAGAATCCTTACATCAGTTTTAATACAGGTGCTGTCTGTTTCATGTAATGTGTGTGTTTGTGTGTGTGTGTGTGTGTGTATGTGTTGCACTGATAGATACCATTACACTTTGGGGATAGTGTTACATTGTTTGTCTGTAACTCAACACTGAGTACTATTGTCCTCCACGTCCTCACGGCGCTGTAATCAACTCAATCCAACTTTATTCACGTCGCACATTCACACACGCACAGACTTCTCCCCCCCGGCCGCACACAACACTGATCTGTTTAAACGACAACCGCTGTGCAACAAATGCAACCCAAATCAATAGTGCAAACCAAAACAAAGATAACGGGCAGGAAGAAAGGCCCGTCCCCGGCCCTTCCTGCGTTAAGGCTGTGGAGGGGGCGGCGGGCGGAGATAGTGTCTCTCACTCAGGGTGTTTCAGACATCCTGGAAAGCCCTACTCCACTACTCTTTGTGCCCATGAATAGGCGAGACCTTGGCCGGGCGTTAATTCAGCGTTATGTTTTTATCATTGAATATGCCCCATTGATGGCGGGCGGGAGTGCGAGAGCGTGCGCACTGAGTGCTGGGCCTCTCAACGGAGAGCGAGAGAGAGGGCGGTGAAAAGACTATGCGAGGATCTCAAACCTTCTCCAAAGAATAGAACTCTGAAATGGCCACCGTGTCACTCATGGCCACAACTACAGTGTGTGTGTGTGTGTGTGTGTGTGTGTGTGTGTGTGTGTGTGTGTGTGTGTGTGTGTGTGTGTGTGTGTGTGTGTGTGTGTGTGTGTGTGTGTGTGTGTGTGTGTGTGTGTGTCTACTCATTTCTCATTTGTTAAAAAATGTACGTGTGTGTGTGTTGCTGTGAGCCTATATATGTGTTTGAGCGACAGAGTGAGAGAGGGCGAGTGTCGGTGTTTGTGTGTGTGTGTGTGTGTGTGCTTGTGGCATTGCAGCAGAAAAATACAACCTGACAAACACAAGTATTGATTGGAATGTTCTCCTTTTCTCTCTCTCTTTTCTCTTCTCTTCTCTTCTCTTCTCTTCTCTTCTCTTCTTTCTTTCTCTCTCTCTTCTCTCTCTCTCTCTTTTCTCTCTCTCTCCCTTTTCTCTCCCCCTCTCTTGGCCGCTCTCCCTCTCTCTATCCCCCCTCCCGGGGAGAGAGAGGTGTTTTTCCATCTCTTTGAGATTGGACAGGAAGCCATCGAGGACAGGATGAAGAGAGGGGCGGCCTTAAAGACGAGGAGAGGCGGGAAAAAAATGGATTCAGGTGGAAAAGCGAAGAGGCCGAAAGAAAAGAAATAGATTGAGAGAGAAAGAGAAATTGGGGGTCGTTTCGGGGGGGGGGGGGTTGTTGAAACGGCAAGTGCCAGCATCACATCTGAAATGGAAGGTGGGGGAGAGAGAGGGAGAGGGAGAGAGAGGGTTGGGTTGAGCGTGGTAGAGCGACACTGACTGACTAGTGCTGGGAGAGGGGGGGAGAAGGAAAAGAGCTGTGATTCTAAAGGTGGGATGAGGGTGGGGCTGAGGAGGGGGTGTGCGGGCAGGGGGAGGGGTAGAGTTGCACAGAGTGGTGTAAATGGAGTCTAGTCTCATGTATCCCCCCTCCTCCCCTTCTACACACACACACACACACACACACACACACACACACACACACACACACACACACACACACACACACACACACACACACACACACACACACACACACACGCGCACACACTTTCCCTCTCCCCGTTATCTCTATTAGCACCTGCAGGCTAACGAGGCCCCCCACTCTCCGTTGCCCTGGCAACGGCTTGTCAACCCTTATGCACTATTTTTTCTTCACCCTTTCCCTCTCTCTCTTTCAATCTTTTTTTTTTGCGTTTTTATTTTCTCTCCCCGCAAAGACCACAGACGGCTAACTACCTTCAATTTCTCTCCCTCTCTCTCTCTCCCTCCCTTTCTCTCCCTTCCTCTCTCTCTCTCTCTCTCTCTCTCTCATCATCCTCTCCAGGTGATGAAAGAGAGAGGGGGGGGGTGGAAACGAACGAATGAGCATCAGATTCAGGAAAACATGCATTACGAACCTCCTTTTGCTTTTTCCAGGCGCCAACCGGTTATTTTCGTTGCTACCGTTTTTTAAAACTCTTGTAGCCGTATCCCATTCACCCGCTACAATGGCAGAGGGCTAGCACTTAGACAGGCGTCTCCAGCGCCAAGATCCACAACACTGATGCTTTCAGCTGGGGGGAAATGAGAGCCGTACTGTATGGAGGTAATGTCTGCTGCGTTCGCCCGTCTCTTTCTCCACCAAAACCTGTGTTTTCGAACGCTCATCTCTCGGTTCTTTCATCCGTTCTGAATTGGATAACAGCCGCCCAGGCCCCAATGTGTGGTAAATGACACAAAAACACGTCCCCCCTGTTGGAAGATGGATCGGTTTTGTACCTTTCGAGTTTCATTGCTTTCTTGCCTGTAATGTTTTGGGACTCATTTTAACAGTCAATGTCTTAAAGAGAATTGGTCGCGAACAACTCTGAACGGCTGAGATCGTTCGTAATCAATGTTGATGCCGATACGTCTAGCCGATGACGAAAAATAAGTAGATGATGATGATGATGATGATGATGAGGATGATCTGTTGCTTTATATCGCCGTTTTCAAGGCACTCAACGTTCACCTACATTCGTTATCAGAGGACATTCTGGGACATTATGACTCCACCTCAGATAATGCATATGTTTGGGTCAGTGACACCAAACTGTTCAGATGTAAGCAGGGACTGTAATCACACAGACCCAGCTGGGTTTGTACTCTCTCCTGCTTTCCTGCTCAGCGTATCGCTTTACAATTTCAAATCAAAGAACCAGTGACATGAAACAGATTAAATTCTTAAAAATAACCTTTTCAGTAAACACACACCGTGTACTCATGCACGTTGTGCACAGGCACGTACACACACCCACACACACACACACACACACAAACACACATACATACACACCCACACACGCACAGCTGTGAGGGAAATGGTTGTAGATTCGCTGTGTCCAGTAAGTGCTGATAATGAAGCTGTCTCTGGTGATCAATACAGATCGACCCCAGCTGCCTCTCTCCCTCTCTCGCTCTACCACTTTCGCTCGATCTCTCTCCCTCTCTCTCTCTCTCTCTCTTTCTCGCTCACTTTTGTCTCCTCTCTACTGACGTCTCCTTGTCTTCTTCTCCTCTCCTTTTCTCTTCTCTCCTTCCATTATTTTCTTCCCTCTCCCTTTCCTCCCGTCACTCTTTTTTCTGCTCTCTATTAATCCTCCCCTTCCTCACTACTCATCTGTCTTTTACTGTCCTCCTTCTCTCCTCATCCCCCCTTCTCAAATCTCCTTCTCATATCTCCTTTCCTCTCCTCTCCTTCACTCCCTCTCTCTGTCTCTGTCTCTGTCTCTCTCCTTCTCTCTCTGTCTCTCTCTCTCTCTCTCTCTCTCTGTCTCTGTCTCTGTCTCGCTCTCGCTCTCTCGCTCTCTCGCTCTCTCTATCGGCCGCCACCTAAAATAATAATAAATAGTTAAAGCAGAAGCCATTTCTTTATTGCAACCATTTGTAAAAAATGATTTAAAAGGATAAGAATTATTTTGGGGATATTAAACACATGCATTTATACATCATCACACTCCCAGCTCCTAAGCTGTCTCCACCCTGCCTCTCCTCCTCTCCTCTCTCCTCTTCTTAACCTCTTATCTGCTGCACCTATTTTTCTTTCAAACCTCCCCGCGCCCACCACCACTACAATCATCACCACCACCACCGCCACCTCCACCACCACCACCATCACTACCACAATCACTACCACAATCACCACCACCAGCACAACCACCACCATCATCACTATCACCATCAAGACCACCAACACCACTACCACCATCACCACGACCACCATCACTACCACCACCAACATCACCAGGTGTGTGTGTGCGTGTGTGCGTGCGTGCGTGCGTGCGTGTGTGCGTGCGTGCGTGCGGGACAAGGATTTGTGACAGTATGGGTGATGGTGTTTTGGCTTTAACGACTGAAGAAGACTAATTGGACATAAAAAAGCTTGATGAAGAACAGACAGACAATGAAAGACGCACAGAGGCCACAGTGCAGGGTCAAAGGTTATACAGGCAGTCGGCTGGGTAGAAGTGGTTTGTTTTGTACAAGACAAGACTGAGACACTTGGGCAGTCTTACATGCAGTACTTATCTGGTGTGTTGCTGGCAACACCACTACATACACTGCGGTACACCACCACATACTCATAGTACTACACTTACACACGGTACTAATAACAATACCACAGTACTTCCAACAACAACAACAACGACCTGGCTGTGTTGTGTTCCACCTGGCAGAACACAACACACCCACACACACACACACACACAGTGTCATTCTGATATCTTAATGTGCTCATGGGTTCCTTGTCAAGTCCAGGTTTCTCTACACAGAGAATGCTTCAGAGAAATAATAGACCCATTATTTATTCCCTCGGGTTAATCCATATCAGTCTTTTTCCCATATTGCAGCATGGTGTTTTGAAGAACAAGCTAAGGCGTAACAGCGGGGGACAGAATATCCTTCGGCAGGCATACATTTTGGATCACAGAAGTCAAGCTA
Source organism: Gadus morhua (assembly GCF_902167405.1). Lineage (NCBI taxonomy): Eukaryota > Metazoa > Chordata > Actinopteri > Gadiformes > Gadidae > Gadus > Gadus morhua. The sequence continues at coordinate 9,435,739 of NC_044064.1, forward strand.
GCTGGTTTTAGGTGCATTGTACATCATTGGTTTATTTGTAATAAATCGAGGATAGCTGCGCTGATTTAGGGAAGGGAAAAAAAGTGTTTTCATTGTAAAAGTGTTGAGTTGAATCGTAATTTACACTGGAGGAGCTAGGGGCTTAGCATGCCTTCACACAGCACAGACAATGCAATCATAGATGTGAAATTGCAACTCCGTTTTGAATCACACCTGTGTTTAATTTTTTCACCCGTAATATCAAATCCCCGGTTTCAACTGGATCTCTCCCGGACACGTTTTATGACCACGAGTGAGCAAGGTCACGGTTCGTTACTCTCACTCTTGTCTCCTTCCTCAAAGCAAAACAAGGAGGAGGCAGACAGCCGAGCAGGTCTTTATTCCTCCACAGTAAATCCAGGGGTGTGTTTGCAGACGCACAGGAGGCGACGGCAGCAGATGACTAACTGCTGCACACAGACACATCCATTCCCCCTGATTATGCCCAGGAGGAGGAAACTATTAAAGTCAAAACAGTTGATTATTTGAAAAAGTATAAATTAACACAAATACTTTGTGGCGCGTGTGCGAAAGGCCGAAGTAAGGAGGGGTAAAAGAGAAAGAAAAAGGAAGAATAGTAAAATGCAAATGTGGTGAACACGATCATCATGCAGCCACTGAATTATCTGGCACCGCCACAGGGCACATAACTTCTAAATGACAGGAGGAAACACAACACACTCCCTCAGTCGTATTAACTGCTTGCTTCCCACACTGAGGAATGACAGCGCACAGCAGCGCTAGGCTGTATTTTACCACAACGTCTTTAAGATGCCAGCCCTCCATTGTATCAAGTAGGAAGATAAAGGCCGTCATTCAAACTGCCTTTAAGTCCTGACACTTTTTTTTTGCCTGGGGATGACTTGTGGATGAAATTGTCAAACTGGAAGAGCCGACGTTGTAAAGCCACCCAGATAAACGGGGGAGTTTTAATGTACGATCCTTGCGGCAACGGGCCATCTGTTACAATGAACTCTGGTTCTCTTAGCCTGGGCTTTAATTGCATGTTGGAGGCGCAGGTGACGGTGTGGAATGAGGTCACGGGGTCAGGCAGTGCTGGTGTGTGGACCGTAAAGGTTGTGGACATGCTTGGAGGTGGATGCTTTTTTTTTTCCTCTATTGGTTGTCATGGTGATGGAATGGGATGTTATTGCACCGTTTTTTTCAACGTGGCAAATTTAGATTGAAGTGCGCGTGCCAGCAGTTATGGATTCCGTTATTCAGTTGGTGAACATTTATTAAGGATTGAGTCAGAGAATATACTGTCTAGAATGTTCTGACTTCCGAGCAAATGTTATTCGGTTCGATTTCCATGACGGCAGTCTCCCTCTAGGCTCGCTTGAGCGAGATGCCCTCAACCCTACCTGATCCTTAATAACATTTACGCTAAGGCGCGTTAAACCAAAGAAATAGTGCGAATCTGCTGCGCATCACCCTGGTGCATTCCTCATCATCCCGGGCAGAAGAGCTCCTTCCTGTGTGCTCCTTCTCAGGATTTCTTCCATTTCCTGCTGGGTTTAAGGGGGTCCTCTTTGCCCTTTGGGGGGGCTTAGGGGTGTTGTCTAACCTAGGCCGGCGAATCACACTGAGACTGTAATTGTGATGAAGGGGCTTTACTCGTAAACCTGGCGGGACATTTACCACTGGCCCCTCGTGTTCTGCTCGGTGTGTTCACTACTTACGGGCCTTGAGTTGTTGTTGTGCTTAGGATCCCCATGGCTCTGTAACACCAATATCTCCGCATCGGAAGTCTTCACACGAAACATTATTACATTACGAAGATAGAGGGGGGAAGTTGGGAGTAGTTACAAAGAGGGCAATGTGTTTCTCTTAATCTGTTACCAGCCACCAGGCGATCTTTCTTGTCTATATCTATGTATATACAGAAAAGGGCAAACTAAAACTACGAAAAAACACAATGCGATACTGCAACAAACACAAGTAACTTTGGATGGCCTTTATTGTGGATGCTGTATAAATTACACTGAGGCTGTATATCAATGAACTGCTATACGTCCGTTCAATAATTCATGCTGTGAATAGGGATTGTACAAATGAATGCAATCCTCTTGTGTTTGGTTTAATAATGACTTTGGTTGCGTGCCATTGTTGTCCCCCAGCACACAATTGATTGCAATGAGGCTAGCCACGTTTGACTGTGTATTATCAGTCCTTTAGATGTGCTTCCAGCTTTAAAAGGTCTCTTGGCAGTGTGTCAGCGTCACCCGGTATCAAAACATCGGTTGGAAATAAGCGAGTGGTTGCGGGGGGCTTTCATCGCGGTGGAAGGGCTGTAGACGATACGATGCAATGTCAAATTAAAACGCTGTTGCGTACACCCGCCAAAAAAATCGGAGGGGAAAATAACCCAAGAGGAGGACGCCTTCAATGGTGATTAAACGAATTATCGGACTATAATGGTAACCGTGGTGATCTGGCATTGGCGATAGACCAATGGCTGCAAAGTCTGGCTAGGTAGTAGTAGTCGCTCTGTTGTGGTTTTGTCATTGAAATAATTAATCTCACTATTTGGGCCCACAAACGTTTTTTATCGGGCCGCCGCTGCTAGCGTAGTTGATGTTAGCGACGCCATTGTAGCCATTGTTGCTACCGCTGTTGTACTCGTGGAGTCATTAGCTTACTTCATCAAAGTAGTTTAGTGGCTGTTATATCACTGCTGCTCGCAATGTGTTTGATACTTTGTACTTTGTACTTTCTATTAATCGCTTTTATTTTTTTGCTATTATCTGGAACTCTGGTTTCTGTGGCAACGCGTCGTTCTGTTCTGGCTGTCCACTGCTGTCCATTGTTAGGGTGTTTGTGTGTGTGTCTGCCTCACTCTCTCTGCCTCTCTTTTATAGTTGCGTGATTTGTGGTGACAGCAGTATGTGGGTGTGTGTGTGTGTGTGTGTTTTTTGCCTGTGGGTGTGTGTTTGTGTGTGTGTAGTAGGCAGGCGAGGGAAGAATACACGAGAGCGAGGGAGAGAGGGTAATGGGTGATGGTGCATGCCACTGTGTGAACGGAGGGACATGGGTGGCAACACTTCTGTCATGCCAGGCCACTCGTTCACTTTGAGATGCGGTGTGCGCGCGCGTGCGTGTGTGTGCGTGCGTGCGTGTGTGTGTGTGTGTGTGTGTGAGAACAACTGTCTATTTCTGTTTTTATAGTATGTGTAGCCAGATGTGCTCATATATGTTAAAGTAAATCTTCTACCCTCTGCAGTGTATGTGTGTGTGTTTGGTGTGTGTGTGTGTGCATTTAAGTGTGAATCCTGATACAGATGGACCGCAATAAAGGCAGCACGACTCATTAATATTGATGAGCCAAATCTATACCATGAAAATTTAATGGAACAATAATTTGTGTCTGGCTGCCTGGTGTACATCAACGTGTCCTATTCGTGCAGCAACTTTGTGTGTGGGTGGGTGTATGTTTGTGAGTGTTTGTGTGTGTACATGTGATGAGTTTTCAGGTGTTTTCTCATCATATTTGGAGTGTGTGTCACACTCCCACTCTGAGTCAGACTTGCTCTCTCTCTCTCTCTCTCTCTCTCTCTCTCTCTCTCTCTCTCTCTCTCTCTCTCTCTCTCTCTCTCTCTCTCTCTCTCTCTCTCTCTCTCTCTCTCTCTCTCTCTCTCTCTCTCTCTCTCTCTCTCTCTCTCTCTCTCTCTCTCTTCCCCCCCTATCGCTCTCTTCTTCTCTCGCCCACATCACAAAAATACTGTCAGTAGCTGGGACCTATTTTGTATATGAATGTGTGTGTTTGAGGAGGGTTGCATGTGTGCATTGGTGTGGGCGTGTGCATGTGTGTGAGTGTGTGTGTGTCTGTGCTCTATGTTGAAATGTCACTGCAGTAAGCTCATGCAGGTGTTTGGCAGCGATACACAAACACACACACACACACACACACACAAGCAAACTGTCCAATATCAGCGTATATGAGGGGGGGAACCACACTGTTCTCACTGTGTCACGGGAAAAAAGACAGAGACACACTCTGTGTGTGTGTGTGTGTGTGTGTGTGTGTGTGTGTGTGTGTGTGTGTGTATGTGTAGGAGCAAGAAAGCATGAGTGTGGAAGAGAGAGAGACCTATGGGAGCCTAGCAGAGAGAAAGAAGGTGTGATGTATGTCAAGTAAAAGTATCGGGAACTAAAGTTGTTGAGGCTGGAATGGTGGTGGTGATGCTGCGGAGGCTGATCTGGGGGGTGCTGGCTGGAGAGGGTCTGGGGGGGGGGGTGTTGAGGGGAAAAGCATTCACATTTAGCTGCACATTCACAGGTGGAGCTAACCGCCAGTTTTTTTTTTTGTTATTATGCCGTACAAGGTGGAGTTACTGCCTCCATTAAGCTACTAATGATCCCTGCATCAAGCCCTTGCACCAGACACACACATTCACACACACACAAACATGATGCATACTTATGCACACGCTCACACACACCCATACATGCATATACACACAAAGGTATAAACACACATATAAACACACACACACACACACACACACACACACACACACACACACACACACACACACACACACACATACAAAACACACACAGTAACAAATACACACACACACACGCAAACATAGACTGGTAGAATGAAACACACACTCAAAACGCAAATGCAATAACACCTACACCCACCTGCCAACACAAATACATACACACACACACACACACACACACACACACACACACACACACACACACACACACACACACACACACACACACACACACACACACACATAAACACACACACATAAACACACACACATAAACACACACACACACACACATACAGACACACAGAAAGTCCTAAACACCAGCGTTGAGCACAACAGACGGGTTGAAATAATGGAGCGATACTGCACAGCAATAAAAAAGAGGGGAGGGGGGGGAGGAGATGGGAGGGGAGGAGGAGATGAGGGGAGGAGGGGAGAGAGAAACACAGCAGTAGTAGATGACAGTGGAGAAAGTGAAAGTGAGGTAAAAATAGATGGAGGGGGATGACACACGCTCGCATGAGAGGTGGACATGATGGATTGAGAGACGAGGAGAAAGACGGAGCGGGTGAACATCAATGTGATGTGTGTGTGTGTGTGTCAGTTTCCGTGCCGTCGTTATTGTCGTATGGTCGCGCCATGCGCTCACCATCTAATGCAGCAGGGCATTATGCCATGCATGTGTGCACACACACACATATGCGCGCGCACACACACACACACACACACACACACACACACACACACACACACACACACACACACACACACACACACACACACACACACACACACACACACACACACACACACACACACACACACACACACACACACACACAGCCACAACCCCACACAGAGACTGAAGCGTGACATTAATCAGCGAGCTAGCTCTACACGGATGCATTAGCCGTAGCGTGGCTGTACATGGTAATAACGATATGCATGCATTAAGCACACATTTGCTTTGCATGGACAGCCCCCCCCCCCGGGGGCCTGAGGGGCCACCGCCCCCCGCGGTTGGAGGAGGAGGAGGAGGAGGAGGAGGAGACAGGAACACAAAGATAGACTCTTCGGCTGTATATTCCTTCCTCTCACTATCTCGCTCTCTAGCTCTCTCTCTGTCTCTCTCGCTCATCTCTGCACAGGGACACACAAACACACCCATGGATGGGAAAATGCACAGATGTGTGCACAAACACATATACATAGCACACACACATACACACATGCACATATGTGCATTGACACACACACCCACACACATGTTCCCTTATACACGCTACCATATACAAGTCTGAGTTTACACCCCTAACGCACCTGAGTGTTTAACACCTCCCAGAGATATCCCTCAAATTAATCTCTCCTCTCCACACATCACTAAACATCACGCACACACACGCACGCCCCCTGCCCCCTCAGCCAATCAGCTCGCTGGGTCTGCCCAGCGATCTGCTTACCGGGGTAATGGCTGGATGGCGTTGCTCCTTGTTTGATTTGAATTTCAAAATGCTGCCCTCATTACCTTTCCCAATTATTTAATCAATTATTCATGAAATCCGCTTCTTCTGCAGATGGGGGCACTTTTTGGAGAAGGGTGTGTGTGTGTTTGCGTCCGTACGTGTACGCGCTTGCACATTTGTGTGTGTGTGTGTGTGTGTGTGTGTGTGCGTGTGTGAGTGTTTGTGTGGTGCCTTGAACTTGGTCCATCGATTCTCGTTCCCAGACTGTGAGCATGCACAAGTGGCCCTCAACCATAGATGGAGAGGGAGAGATGGAGATGGAGGACAAGGGTGCGTTGAAGAAGGGAGAGAAAGGGGGGATGAAGGAGACAGGAAGGACGAGGACGAGAGGGAGAGCGGCGAGAGAGTGGAGAAGAGGCTGCGTCGAGGGAGAGAGGGCGAGAGACAAGGAGTGGATGGATGGATGGAGAAAGACAGAGAGTGTGAATGGAAAGGGTGGGAGAGAGAGCTTGAGGGGATGGAACACTGATGAAGAGGCAGAGGTAGGGAGAGAAGGGGGGAGGAAGAGAGAAGGGGGGAGGAAGTGAGAAGAGGGGAGGAAGAGGCTAGGACAGAAGGAGGCATGAGAGCCATGGCAGATGGAAGAGGAGGGGAACAGGCTCTCGGGAACAATACGAAGAGAGAGAGAGAGAGGGAGAGAGAAACACAGAAGGAGAGTGAGAGAGAGACATAGAAGGAGATAGAGAGAGAAAGAGAGAGAGAGAGAGAGAGAGAGAGGGCAAACCAAGTTAACGCAACCAAGGCAACAAGCAGCATCTGTGATCAATAACTTGTATCCACAGACTCATATCTATCTGGATCCCAGAGAGAAACGCACACATTCCTCCTTTATGCACCGGCCTTCGCTCCCATCCTACAGGATATCTTGTTTAAACAGAATAAAACTGGAAAAACACACTTTTTTGGTCAGCCCTCGGTTGCTATATATCTCACACACATCTTCCTTTGTCCTTTTCCCTCCCTCCCGGCCTCTCCTCCGTGCGTGCCCAATGCGTGGGCGTGGGTTGGATAAATAAAGCTTTAATAAAGGATAAATAAAGGTGGTTAATGAGAAAGCTTAACCAGCCGGCCGTCATTGTGTGTGCGATATTACAAACGGGCTAAAACAGTCAACCGGCTGCCGGTCTCCGGCCAACGGCCCCAGACTCAATATGGCGGAAGACAAATAGCCACCAGGGTGAGGAAATAAAGAGAAAGAGGTGCGAGGATATTAAAGACACCAAGAAGAAGAGGAGGGAAAAAAACATAGCAAATGCCCTTTTCTCCAAAGTTTCATTTTCTCCTTGCCCCCCTTTATCAGCATGTTGCTTTTGTTTTATTTATCGCTCTCTCCCCGGCTGTTTGGTGTGTGTTTTATTCACTGTCACTCGTCCTCAGTCATTTTCCCCCTCTCTCTCTCTCACTGCGGGGCCTCGCTTGACCGCTAATAGTTATTTACCTTGTTGGAAAGGGCTTGGCTTTCTCACCAGAGAGACAGGGACACACACACGCGCCCTCACATAAACACACGCACACACGCCCTGACATAGACACACGCACGCATATACACCCTTACAAAGACACACACACACATACTCAGACACACACCCATACCCTCAGAAAGACACACACAGACAACCACACACCCTCTCACACACACACCCTCACATAGACACACACCCTCACATCGACGCACACATACACCCTCAGACACACACAGACACTCACAAACACGAAAAAAATCTATGGCTCATTTCGGTCCCCCCGTTGACTCTGGCTTTCTCTCTCCCTGGGCTTTAATGGAAGCAAAGGTTTGGGCAGCGGCCGAGAGACAGAGAGCGACACAGACATAAAGAGAGCGGGCGAGAGAGGGATGGGGGAAACAGAATTACATGTCAATATTTGTTCCCTGTGGCTGGCCCAGATAGAAACAGATGCATTACATTCTGTACGGGTCTCCCTGAACACGCCGCGGCCGCACAGCCAACCTTTTGTTTGGGGACCCCGGGACGATGCAGGTGGGGGGGTCACCTGGGTGGGGGAGAATGCCAGAGAGGGGGAGAGAGAGAGGGGGAGGAGAGAGAGGTGAGAAGAAGGGAGAGGGAGATGGATGGTGGTCGGGGTCGTGCAGGGAGAGGGGGGGGGGAGAGGGGGGGGGGGGGGGTTGGAGCGGGGCCCATGGGGAGGGGAAGGGGGGGGGGGGGAGAAATGGGGAGACATAATGAGGGGGAGAGAGAACGGAGATGGAGGGAGAGACAAAGGGAATGAAAAATAAAGATGTGGCTTAAGAGAGAGACAGAAAAACAAGAAGGTGAGGAAAGAAAGAGAAACTAATGAGAAAGAGAGACAGGTAGAGATTACAAGATACAACAAAAAAACGGAATGCAGGGGTGTACTGAGAGAGAGAGAGAGAGAGAGAGAGAGAGAGAGAGAGAGAGAGAGAGAGAGAGGACAAACAATGATGAGATGAGAATCGGACGAGTGGACATTTCCCATCGCAGGACTCTGGATCAACAAACAATGAATCAAATGATGGTCGGAGCCCGCTGTTGCTGCACCTCGCGTGATTCACGCTCTGTCAGACGTTTACATAGCAACCGCCGTTGCTACTGACGACAAACACAAACTCCCAGACCCCGTTGGACCCTCTCAACTTCCACTGTTACAACAGTAGAGAATAGAGATAACTTTGCGTTGTGAATTGTGCTTTCCCATCAGCGGTTTATAAAGCACATCTTGTCTTTCCCGTAACACACATGCTATGCTAGGGAACCAGATACAGACTGTAGCTGTTTATTAAGACATAATTTGCTTAGTAGTAGTTCAAAAGGTGATATTCCCATATACAATATATAATATATGATCCCAATTTGAGTTGATGTCCATGTTCATGTTTGACCATACTGTAGCACATTCAGCCACAATATATATCGACATCAGTCAGCCAATCAGGCAATCAGCCAATCAGAAGGCAGGGTTACATCAACCCCGACGCCTGACGCCTAGCGGCCTAGAGCTGTGTGTGTGTTTACATTGTGTACGTTGTGTACGTAGCCTCTCAGGTTGTCATGAGTGCACTTTGGAGCACCCCTTACAAATCAATGGGCCTCTAACCAGCGGAACAGCGGCCAGTCATTAGCCGACCGGATTAGCCACCGCCCGCGGTGAGGCTCGCTGGCCGACGCCAACGGCGGTGCTGACGAGGTCATCGAACGATGTCACGGCCAACGCTGGCGGGGGGCTGTTTGTGTGTGTGTGGCTGTGTGTGTGTGTGTCCCTCATTAAAAACACTTAATTGTCATTCTGATGCGAACATTAAATCAGGCCATTGAGCATTATGCATGACAGGTAGGCCGCATTGTGTTTTAATCACATTAATTATCACGTGAATTTAACTACTTCAATGTGGTTTTCTAAAGTCGACCCGCAATAATTTCTTTTTTTTACCACGAAACCATAATCAGTCAATCCATGAATCAATCAACCATTCAGGGGCCATGGAGAAATAAACAACCACCACAACAACGTGCCCCCTGGGGTCAGTTTTAATCAGGTTGCATGGAATCCAGACACAGTCTTCCTCCAACGACCAGCCTCGGTTCCTGCCACCTCTGAAAGACCCTTTGATTCTCCTGTTTGAGCAACGCAAATAGTTTTTTATTTGAGTATTATTTTTCTTTTGTTTGTGTTTCTTGTTACGACAGAACCTGAGGAAAAGGTTAATTATAGTTGTGGGCCAGAATAATGGAGGACTTCTCTGTTGCTCCGTTGAAATTGGAATTTAATATTTGGATGAGACTTTGAAACGAAAGGAGCCTGGGAGAAATGCATCCTAATTATACCGTGTATATCAAATTAGATCTACCCCCATCTAATTGCAAAGGCCATTATTTTATTATTTTCACATAATTTATTACAATTATTCATTATGTTTTTATGTTTACTTTTATTTTTTGTTAGTGTGTGATATTTACTTATAATTTATTATTAAACATGGATTATTTGGCCATCATCTGTATTTCAGCATTAATCACTGCAATTAATCACTGGAATTAATCAGGGCAATTCATGTGTGCAGTTTAAGAATTCAAACACCATCAAATTATTCTAATTCGGTAGGAACCAACGCCCCCAACACCTAGAGACCCATGTCAGGCTCCTGAAGACCCCGCCGGAGGAGAGGCCAGGCCCAGCTCTAGTGAGCCAGATGGGGCCAAAGCCGGGGCCCGTGTGACCCCAGACATGGAGGGCTGCTTCATTACTGTCGCCAGAAAGGTCTTTTTAAATAATGTAACCTTCAGCCAGCTCCGAGCACCCCTTATCGTTTCATTTTAAAACGCTCCTTTCAAAACACAAAGCCTCTAGGGCCCTCGTTTAAGTGAGGACAAAGAGCAGTAGTCTAAATCTGACCTTTAAAACACAAATGCCTGGTCGTTTTTTTTGTTTTTCCACTCTCCTGTTTGTTGAATGCCATTCTATTTTTTTTACCCTGGGATTCTCAGATTGACAGCGTAATAGTTTTCCCTTCGCTGTACTTCAGTGTTCTCATTTGACAGTTGGAATGTTTTTCCATCTTTAATTTATTTTTGTTCTTTCAACACATTGCGCAGGGGGAAAAACAAGACTTTTGCAGCTTTTAACCGGAGTTTAAACTGCAAATCCTCCTTAGTGTTGGTTCCCATGCCAAGAGGCTCGGTGAATTATTCCCAAAAAAACAAAAATATGACCCCTCTATTCCTAATTTATGTGGTTTCTGACAGGCAGCCATTTTTCCCAAGTTACGTAAACACGGATATGCGATGATCTCCTTGACTATTTTCAATAGCACCTTTATCTCGGTTGAGGTCTCAAAGGGCTTCACTGCCCCAATTTAGTGGACGACCCCCCCCGCGCCCTTACGCTGAGCCTTCCGAAGGCCGAGGGAAAACTCCCCAAATCCCAGTGGGAAAGTGGGAGAACCCTTTAGCGGACACGACAGAGGAAGAGGCTTCTTGCTCTCAGAGATGGGTGCAGTGCAGAAGCAACGTTTAAGTTAAAAAATTATAAAAATATGAAAAAATATTGACTTTGTATCTAATGCGGGAGCGACAAAGAGAAATTTAAAACATGCTTTCTGTGATAACCAAATGGCCATTATGACATGAGATAGGACTATTTGTGATTTTTGGGGACGATACATAGCATAGTCCTGCTTTGGATTAAAGATTTCTCTGCTGCTATCATTAAGAGCAGATAGGGATCTAAATCCTTTGCTTAAAAGTAGCTTGTGAACGTGTTTTTAAGGTTGCTCTTCAAAGTGACACTATCCACCAGGTAATGGACTGACCTGTTACTTTCCTTCCTGTGATGGAAACCCTTTTTCTTTTTCCATTTTTTCCCCCCATTTTATTTCAACCAAAAATAAGATTGCCCTTGAGAGACTTGCCTACTTGGCTCAAACCATGCAGCTGTATCATTTTCATCTCACAAATACAAGGATATGGATTATCCCGCCAATGAAAACCCATTTTGCTTTATTTATTTATTTTTGCTGTATCCTGTGAAAAAACTGTAAACAAAGTTGCTGTTTCTAACTTATTTGGAAAACGAAAACTTCTGTGCTAACTGAAATGGTCAAAGTCATGTTTATGCCCTCCAATTTTTTGCTAACCACTGTTTTTATCGAATTATTGCAGACGCTCAGTGAATTTTAAGTACACTCTTTATTTTCCAGATGTCCCTGAATGGATTTAAGTCTATTGAATCAGGCTCTGTGTTGTTGTTTTGTTTCTTTCCTGTCTGTAGGCTGGCCTGGTTAGAAAAAGCAGATAGTCCATAATATCCTATTTTGGATTAATAAACCACTTATTATCTAATTTCTCCATACCATTGCACACGGAACAGTGTCTAAGGATGCAATATAAGCATTTATCGTTTCTCTAAAAAACACACAATCCTTTCGCCAAGAGAGCTCCTAAATATAACTGAACCTTACAACGGATGTCTGGATGGATCTCCGGACATCTCGGAAAAAGCGGCATCACGACCATAAACGCACCCGGGTGTGGTCGTTGCCTACAAACACATCCTGGGGCAGCGACGGCCTCCTATTGGTCCTCCCCGGGAACCGCCCTGGGGCTCTTTCACCCAGTCACGCGGCTGGACTTCTTTGTTCTCAGCACGCCTCTGTAGCGGCCGCCGCCGCAGGACTTGAGCGCCGGCGTGGCTACGAAGCGCAGGTGTCGCGACCGCGGACACGTCACGCAAACAATCTGGGACAAACAAAGAGGGGAACCCGAAGCGGCCGGCCCCCATACGAAACGCATTGATTGGCAGAGTTATTAAGGGGAGCTCAGGTGCGGGGCGGTGTTTTGTGCTTAATGAATGGGCTCCACTGGGTGTCAGATGCCCATCAGGGTACAAAGCAGCGGGGGCGGTGGCGGTGGGGGCGGGGGCGGGGGGCCAGGACGGCCATCACTCACCACGCTACAGGGGGTGTCAGAGGTGAGCCGGGCCACCCCATCTGGTTTCCCTGCCCCGGTGATGATGGGGTGGACAGGGAGGTGGTGGAGGTCGGCCACGCCCACCGCTTAGGTTCCTACACGCATACACCGAGAGATTGAGTGGATATGCACACATGTAGACACGCAGGAGTTACATGTGTGAGCGGAATTATAAACGAGGACACACGCGTGCATACGCACACACACACACACACACACACACACACACACACACATACACATACACATACACATACACACACACACACACACATAGACACATACAAGGAACCTGACACAGGCACATGCCCACACACACACATGGAGCCACACAAACACTTTCACTCAAGGGTGAGTGGAGAGGTCAGGAGTGATCTGTCACACGATGCTCTGAGATTGTGACAGATGGATGCAAACGCTCACGCACACACACACACACACACACTCACATACACAAACACACACACGTAGACCGACACATAAATTGCACGCACTCGCATACAAACCCACACAGGGTGTCATATCCTCTGTAAAGCTGGCAGGGTCAGGACCTGGTGACCCGCGGTCTGGTCTGAGCAGGCATATGGGCCGGCCGTGACCTGGGGCTCCAAGACAGACAAAGACCCTCCTAGAGAGAGTCAGTCGGCCAACAGGAAGCAGCCATTATCCAACCTCAAGTCAAAACATCTCATTCCTAAAGGGATTTCAAGAGTTGAAAACCTGCATTGTGGTGAATCAGGAAGTCAAGAGTTAATTTGAGCGGGGTGTCGGACTCCCGGCCAAAAGGTTTCTGGGTTTGAACCCTAATGTTCGCAGTCTATTGGTAGGCACCTTTGAGCAACATGCCTTAACCCCGATGCGCCCAACCTGTATGTACAACCCGTGTAAAGAAACACAAAATAAAGCATTTTGGACTGAATATTTGTTTTCCTTTCTCCTTTGTTGTACGGCAGGAAGCGGATGAGGATGTCGCAGGAAGTGGAAGCTGACAGTTGGAGTGGCAGCCCGGCGTGGTGAGCGCGACAGTGGACGAATGAGTGCGGCTGGGGAGGCAGTCAGTACCGGAGTACCGCTGGCTACGGTGATCACAACCACATCAGACATGTTGCTGTGTTCCTGTTTACACCTCCACACTTGCTCCAACTGACTGGCTCGAAGCAACTGACTTGTTGATTTAGCTCAACCGCCTCCGGAATAGGGGGGGAAATTTGTGGCTTTAAGCAAACAGATTGGTTTATTATATTCAGAGCCGGAGACACGCATGCTTGCAAATGCGTGCACGTGTGTGTGTGTGTGTGTGTGTGTGTGTGTGTGTGTGTGTGTGTGTGTGTGTGGTGGTGTGTGTGTGTGTGTGTGGTCTATGTCTGCGCACACACACAGGCGCAGACAACAATGCCAACACACAATCAACCACACACACACAGTGATGACTTTTGGGTGCAAAGATGTCTGGTCCCTAACCAGTTGAACCAGTAAAACCAGTTGAACTGTAACTTCCGATCCGCTGTCACCCGAAGCAGCAGAAGCCAAAAAAATCTGCAAAACATAAAAAAACACTTTAGTTCAATTACAACCATGACAGCAGAATTGTTGAATAGATAAAACACATTTTATACAAACCAGGAAAACCTTGACAGTTACTACTTGTAATTTTTGTACTGTCACTACGATAATATTAAGTCATTTAGCAGCGGCTTTACCCAAAGTGCCCTGACAGTGAATTAATTCAGATGTATTCAGGAGCAGGTAGGGGTTAGTGTTTGGCACTCAAGTATGCTGCAGGAATCCGGCATCAAACCTGGTATCTTTCAGCGGGCGATCGAACGCATGAAATGAGGATTCAGGTATTAAATAATTTGTGCTCAGGCTGTTGGTTAAACATTTCACCGTATGCAGAGGATAAAGAATCAACTGTAAAGTTATGCATTAGTCCAAATGTAATGCGGTGCTTTATGCTTAAACTCTGCTCTCCATCGCAGCGCTCTGGTGTTAGTTGCTATGGTCCACCGCTGGTCAGAGTGTTTCTGAGAACCAGCCCTGTCTGTTTCCCGCGCTCCATAGTCGATGCATTGATTGGTGCGATCGCACAAACAACAGCCAAAGCTTTTCCCGGATCTGTCCACTTCTCATCTATGGATATAGAAGCCGGGAATCTATCAGTTATAACTCCCTCTCCGCCCTCTCTCGCCCTCTCTCGCTCTCTCTTTCTCTGGCTCCCCATCTCAACATAGAGTTTAACCCGCCCATTACGACACAAGATCACACAAAACACACACACACCACACACACTTGACTGGTTATATCATCAGTCAGATCTACCCCCACAACCCCCGTTTAGTCAGAAGGTTGTATGAAACACACACACACACACACACACCACACACACACACACACACACACACACACACACACACACACACACACACACACACACACACACACACACACACACACACACACACACACACACACACATGCGCGCACACACACACACACACACACCACACACACACACACACACACACACACACACACACACACACACACACACACACACACACACACGACAGGTAATATCATCATTTATCTCTGGCAGCTGGTTATTTCCTCGTCCTCCTGGACATCTGAAGTGTGTGTGTATGTGAGTATGTTTTTGTGTGTGTGTGTGTTTGTGTTTGCGTGCTACATTTGTGCAATCTTGTGTTTAATGGTGGGGTAAACTCAGGGATGATGAAGTTAAAATGGCATATAGAGAGGTGTGCGTGGGTGTGAGCGTAAGTGTGTGCTTGTGTGTGTTAGTGTGTGCTTGTGTACACCGTGCATGGCCACTTCATCCAGCCCTACATCTAATGGGGATGGACACCTACTGATGATGGTGAGGGACACATGCTAACAAAAACGTCCACTCAAGCTAACACTGATTGGCACAGAGAAGCCACAACTCTCTGTCTGCCTCTGTGTTAAACACACACACACACACACACACACACACACACACACACACACACACACACACACACACACACACACACACACACACACACACACACACACACACGTGCACACACACACATGTGCACACAAACAGACACACACACAAAAGAAACATACACACACACACAACAGAAACATACACACGCACACACACACCACACACACACACACACACACACACACCCACACACACACACACACACACACATACACACACACACACACACACACACACACACACACACCACACACACACACACACACACACACGCGCGCGCACACCTTGTCAGCCTATAACAGCTCTCTTCACTCCTGCCACGATCAGATGGTCTGCTGGCTCCGGGGCTGAATGTTGCTTATACTTACTATTCTATTCTATTTTTCTCTAGCCCTTTTTCCTCCACCTACCTTTTCTCTGGATGCTTGTAATATAGGTACATTGTGTGTGCACAATAAGCACTCCTCACACAAACACCCATACTCTCACACACACACACACACACACGCACGCACACAGCGCATATTGTTGTTATCACAATACGCTGTCAAAAAAGATATTGGTCTTTTAGATGGAGTAAAAGTGATATGTTTGCTAACATATTCATTATACGCACATATTTTCTATCCTTGTTCCATACGCCATTGCATAAGGGTTTTGTCAGGACAGAGCTGTGACAGGTTTGCCTTCTTTTCCTGTTGTTTGCGTTTATGATAAAATATGATTTCAATTAGAAAAATACAGACGGTTTTCCCAGAATCGATTGCCTTGTGTGTAACTCTCTCCTCTCTCTCTCTCTCTCTCCTCTCTCTCTCTCTGTCTCTGTCTCTGTCTGTCTCTGCCTCTCTCTCTCTCTCTCTCTCTCTCTCTCTCTCTCTCTCTCTCTCTCTCCTTCTGTGTGTTTGTGTGTGGGTGTGTGTGTGTGTGTGTGTGTGTGTGTGTGTGTTGTGTGTGTGTGTGTGTGTGTGTGTGTGTGTGTGTGTGTGTGTCACTGCCGTTCACCATAGAGCAGTAATCAGTGTTAATGACAGGTGTTTCTTAATTAGCCCACGCTAAACAATTAGCACGACAGAAAGACACACATTTCCATGCAAATAACATGCCATGAAGATTAAACACTGCAGAAATATCCATGAATGCATTTGCCTTTAATGAGGACCTCCTGGTAATATGTATGTGCCCTTTGTAATGACCTGTGTGGTGTGTGTGTTGTGTGTGTGTGTGTGTGTGTGTGTGTGTGTGGTGTGTGTGTGTGTGTGTGTGTGTGTGTGTGTGTGTGTGTGTGTGAGAAAGAGAGAGGAAGAGAGAGGGAGAGAGAGCATGTATGTATTTTTCCCTCCCGCTTGTTTTTCTAGTCTCTCATTAAAAGCTTTTGAAATGGTTATTTCAGTAATGGACAGTCTGACAGTAGCGCCATAGAAGCAATCAAATGAATGTTCAATAGACAGACCGGCCTGGGCCAATAGACAAACATAAAAGCACAGAATAGCCTTTTCCTCTCCTATGTTTCTCATTTCTTTCTTTGAGTGCATGATCTTTCGGTCTCTCTGTCTTTGTTCTGTCGCATCCTTCATCGGCTCTCCTTCTTTTCCTTCTTTTCTTTCCTTCTTCTCCTCTCTCTCTCTCTCTCTCTCTCTCTCTCTCTCTCTCTCTCTCTCTCTCTCTCTCTCTCTCTCTCTCTCTCTCTCTCTCTCTCTCGTGCGCATGCGTGAGCATTTGTTGAGGTTGTGGGGAGTGTGTCGGAGGGCAACTGGTTTCTTTCTATCTAAGGTTTGGTTTTTAACATTCTTGTTTTTCACTTTTTATTTTGTAATATTGTCACAAGCACGTTTGATCACTGTTTCGAAGTTTTAAAAAAATACGGCGGCAGCCAGCGATACGCTGGTTGTTGGTTGTGCCAAAATATGAAACACGGGTTGATAAATCTCTTACACCGGCATGGCGTTAAGGTGCCGCTCTGCGTGGAGCTTTCGGTGGTGGAGTGTCTTAATATTAAGGCATTGTCCAGAACGAATGGCGCTTTATGTTTCTAGACTCCATAGATAAAGTTAACACGCTTGTCGGACGAGGCATCGTTTTGAGAAACACGCAAACTACTGTTCTTCCGCTTAATAATCCCTTAAAAAAAAAAAGTTTCAGAAGTTTATTCTGTCTAATTTGCCTCCCTTTATAAGCGATGACACTTTATGAAGGGAACTGTCCCGTCATGGGCAGCTTTTGAAAGATGATGTCATCGGGTTGTAAATCGCCTAAACTAAAACACGCAGTATCCTTCAGGAGACACGGATTTAAAGGCAGGAATTGAATTTGGCGATGAGGTTTAAAAATTTATGGTTTTGATTACACGATTTATGCGACTACAGAAGCAATGACCACATCCGAAGCAATGAAATGCTTCGGATGTGGTCAGGCTTGTCACGCTGTGCGCAGCTGTCCGGATAAACTAACTGGGCCGGGGCGGTGGGGCCGGTGGGGCTGGTGGCGCCGGAGCTGGTGGCGCAACGGGCTCTGCCTGAAGCGGTCGGGGGGTAACGGGATGAAAGTAGTCGTTGGAAATCTGGAAACGGAGCAGCAGGCTGAGGTGGCAGAGACAGATAGCAGTAATGCACCCATTCGTTATGAAATCGTGACTATTTCAACATTTTTTGATCCAAAGTCAATTCAAGAGCCTCAAAGTATTACAGAAGCAAGTCATGTGGACATGACAGGGGATTTGTGTAATGAGGATCAAATAATGGTACAGGAGGATGGTACGTTTTTTAAATTCCACCTGCCACGAGAAAGCAAAAAAAAGATAATAGGAAAGGGAAAATTACTTCTGGACCTTCAAAAAAACGGACAATTGAAGATGACACAGCAGGGTCAACATCAGATAGTGAGAGGGATTTCTCTGACTCGTCTCTTCCAGAAAGACTACTTCCAGATGGGCAGGGGAGACAGGGTTATAGTCTGGATCAAGTAAGAACGTTTTTGGAAAAAACTAAAGGCAAAAGAGACGTTGCTGTTGAAGATTATTTTCCTAATCGTTTGCTGTTAATTGGGACTGTGAAGAAATGTATTAAACAGAGGGGCGGTGACGGTCATTTAGAGACAGTAGAGGTATATTGGCTGGGGAAACTGGTGCGAAAGCCGCAAAAAAAATGATGTAAATAAATATGTAAATAATAATCTGTTCGGAAGCAAGGGACGCAAAGAAAAGGAATTCGTTTATGAAGTCCTGAAAACCAAACAAAATTGCCAGTGCTTTTACCCAAGAAACACACAGTAGCAAGGGTATTGAGGTCGAATGGCAAAGAGACTGGGGTGGTCAGTTGGTTTTTAGGCATTTGAGTTCAGCATCTGGGGGAGTTACAATACTTTATTCGGGGTAATTTTTACCAATTTCTTTTGATTATGAGGAAGTTGTTGACTCCTAAAAGTCACTGCAAAATATGAAAAAAACACGATAGTGTTTTTAAATATTTACTCACCAGTTTTGCCGAGGGATAGATTTGTGTTTTTAGATGAATTATCAAGCACCTTAGGAAGTCCTGCAACTCAACCGATTTTTTAATACCGGTAATAGGCGGTGATTTTAACTGCCCCATTAGAGATTTGGATAGGAATCACATTGAACCTATCTACAGTCAAGGGGAATTTTAAAGCGTATTGTTGAGAGCTATGATCTGGAGGATATTTGGCACCCTAAACCCAGTACTGAAAGAGAATAGTCCTGGTCTCACTGCAGAGACAATTATTTATCACTAGCGAGGCCCGACCGATTTTATTGTTATGGACATCACATCCCGTTTTTTTAAATCATGTCTTATGTTACCAGTGGGTTTTTCAGATCACTTTATGGTAATTGGCACTGTTTTTATTAATGGGGTCTAACCTAAAAGCGCATACTGGCATTTTAATACATTGCGGAGATGGATGCTCCCTCAAGATTTTTTTTAATTTAGAGATAAATAATCTCATTCACTGTCTTAGATCTGCGGATGGATGCGAACTCAAAGCATCCTCTCCTCTCAATATCAGGAGAAGAGCTGCAGAGTTCTTCTCTCAATTATATACCTGTGAATACAGTGACAACCCAGATGGTCTAACCCTTTTTCTCAGTAACCTACCTCAAATAACTGATCAAAAAAGAGCTGAAATGGGACAACCTATTACAATGCAGGAGCTAACAGTTGCACAAGAAGGCATGAAAAATGGCCGAGCACCAGATGGCATTCCAGTGTGTTTTCAAAGTTTTGCAAAGCCTTTTGGTCCTTTCTAGGGGAAGACCTTCTGGCTGTTTTAAATGACAGTATGAAGAAAGGCTGTCTTCCTTGCAGGAGACCTGTCCCGACTCTTCTACCTAAGAAAGGGGACCTCTGTGAGGTTAAAAACTGGAGGCCAGTAAGTCTATTGTGTACTGACTATAAGATTACCTTGAAAGCATTGGCAAACCGTCTGAGAGACGTTATGGATCAGGTTGTGCACATAGACCAGTCCTATTGTATCCCTGGCAGATCAATTAGAGATAACATTGCGTTAATTCAAGACTATTTCCACATCTCAAACTCATTGGATCTCCAGCTTGGTTTTATTTCATTGGACCAAGAGAAGGCATTTGACTGCGTGGAGCACTAATACCTTTGGAAAGTCTTAGAGGCTTTTGGTTTCTCCCCTGGTTTCATTGCTATGATCAGGGTGCTCGATAGTGAAGTTGAAAGTGCACTGAGAGTCAACGGTGGGTTAAGCGCTCCTTTTAGCATTGGCAGGGGTATTCGACAGGGTTGTAGTGTCTCGGGTATGCTTTACTCAATTTACTGCGTAGGCTTAGCAAAAAGCTCAGGGGGGTCAGGTTAGCTGATGGTATATGCTCAATATTTTCTCTCTGCATATGCAGATGATTTTTTTTGTAGCTATTAGGGAGGATAGTGATGTTCAAACATTGACACATATTGTGGAGCTTTATGGGAAAATCCCTTCCTCAAAATTAAATTGGGCTAAGAGTAATGCGTTAATTGTAGAAAAATGGCCAAAGAGAAAGGACCGAAACTACCTGAATGGCTTTCATGGGCCACAAATGGCATCAAGTACTAGGATTTCAATTGGGGGATGAGTCAATGGTCATAAAGAACTGGGAAGGAGTGGTGGAAAGAATGCAAGGCACTTTTAAGAAATGGAGATGGGTCTTACCCCGTCTGTCGTTTAGGGGGCACACCATTATTGCGAACAATCTTGTGGCACCTGTATTATGGCATCGACTTAGCGTTTTAGACCCCCCAGCCGGTCTTTCAGCAAGGATTGAGGGCATTATTCTAGATTTATTTTGGGATAAGTTGCACTGGATACCACAAGAGGTTTTATATTTATCTAAAGAAGAGGGAGGGCATGGTTTAGTTCACCTTGAAAGTAGGAATGGAGCTTTTTGACTGGAGTTTTTAAAAAGTCCTTCTTTATGGACCACCAGACTTACCATGGAGGCCAGTTGCAGAATTGATTTTAGGTCGAGTTGGGAATTTGAACTTTGGTAGGGAATTATGTACCCTTGACTCATCTTTTTTCAATCTTAAATGTTTGCCACTTTTCTATATGAGTGTTTTTAAAATATGGAATATGATGGATATAACTGTTTTGGACTCTAATCCATCACTTCACTGGCTTCTAAGGGAGACATCCAGGTTGCTGGAGATTCCCAGGCAACCTGGATCTCTGATCCGATGTGGTGTGGTGATAGTGAAAACATTTGTACAACTGACTGGTGGGAATATAGCTGACACAATGGCACTGGCTGCCAAACTGGAGATCCCCTCGATTCGCATTGCGGAACAACTTCTTGCAAGCTTTAGGATTACTGTATCAGAAGAGGAACATAAACTACTTAAAGACTGGTGTCATGGACTGAAGATACCAGATCAAAATTACAATTTTGATCTTCATTGGCGAGTACTACATGGGATAATTGCAGTGAATGCTTTCTTATCTATTTTAAACCCTGCCGTTTTCATATACATGCCCATTTTGTTCATGTAGAGAGACAATTTTTAACTGTTTTTTATATTGTTGCAGATTGAAACCATTATTTACTCTGCTTATTGTTTTGTTAAATTTCTTCTGAGAGAATTTTAGCGAGCAGTTTATAATTTTTTGTTTTTCATATGGCAAGATAAAAAGAAAAAATGGAGATTGATACATTTTTTGTTCGGGCAAGAGAATTTTTAATTATATTTAATTATGAACAGATGAAATATTTGGATTATTTTAATAACATTTGGGATGTTGAGGATGTTTTGTTTTCTTTCGTTGGTGGTGAGATACATTTTATACATGGTATATGATAATATATATGTATTGGAAAAGCTTATTTAGCTTTAAAAGAAGACCAATGTAAATTTAGAAATGTTACAATAAAGTTATGTTAAAAATCAATCTCTCTCTCTCTCTCTCTCCTCTCGCTCTCTCTCTCTCTCGAAGGACAGCATCTTAAACGGGTCTACAAACACAAAAAAAACCAACAGCTGAAAAGACAAACAGACAGAGGTAGAGCAGCATCTCCACAGCTCATCTCAAGGAACGACGGGCCCACCGTTGGCTTTGACAATTATCGAACATTTGTTGCGTTTCTGTCATAAAAGACAAGTGTCCAAGTCTGTAGCAGTCCATCTGCCAGCACAGAGATACTCAGCTCAACAGATATTGTTGCTGTCTTTGCCGGGCATCACAGAGCCGTTGCTCTTGAGGAACATGCTTCTTGGTGCTTTCAGCCATGAGTGGGAGCCACTCGACTATTTAAATAGCACCATATTATTTTCATTACTATAATGTCTGTCTGGTAGAGCACAGACACTTCAACGGCCACCTTTCTCATCTTTTTCCTTAAAAGCTTTCTGTGTCCGCTGACCACTCGAGTGCTGCGGCCATTTTTGTTTCCTTAACCTCTTTCTCAGACTGCACAATGTTTTTTTATTTTTCATGAAATATTATTTAAATATCCTACTGCAAAACCGCAACATTCAAAACACCACAGGACGACAAAAACATTATATGTTTTTTTCCATGTAGCATATTAATAAAACATGAATTTTGTATCAAACATGGGACAAGGGAAATGCCTTGCAGCAATTTTGCAAACAAATGTTAATAAGCTGGCAACTTTAAAGCTTTTCCATAACGTGGCAACAAAATTTGTTCAATAAAACGAAGACAGTATTAGTTACTACTTTGCAGATTGAGATTACCAATACAAAATATAATCAATGAATAATTGTGAATATTATTTCAATAAACCTATATTGTTCCCGAGTAGGAAACAAGCAATCCAACGGTTGCTTGTAAAATATAAAATATATATAAATGGATTGAATCATCTCCACCGTTACTAGCTGCAACATAAACTAGATGAACACATTAATGCATAAATGTTTAATCCAATCATATAATATTTATTCATCTGAAATTGGGCCATTCTGCATTACCGATTATTTTACTTTGGTACTTTTCAGTATATTTTGAAGCTAATTGATTGCTTACTTTTTCTTGAAGCCAATTTATTTTAGAGGCCTTTTTTGCCATACTTGTTGAACCATTATCTTTCCCACCCCGACAGTGAACAATAATCAAACACCCAGATCAAAATGATCAACATTTCGGTATCTGTTTAAATAAGCCGGTCATAACAGACAATGTGCCAATCCTTTCATCCACCCCCAAATGAAATGATCAGATGGCCTCAAAAATGTCTGCAAGAATAAAGCGGCGATAACAATTGGTAAGAAAAAAAGGGAAAGAGCGCTGGGTCCCATTTGCCAGATGAAAGGAGTTGAAAGGGTCATTGTTATGTGTTGATGGGTGCGAGCCAGCGGGTCGCAGCTCCGACTCCTCCAAAGGCAATTTCAAAGTCAAAGTCCCCGCCCAGGATCGACCTGAAAATTGTGTTTGGACAATGGGAACCCATTGTCACCCATTACCTTTCAGTAGGAGGGGCGCCCGAGCAGGTGTCATCTGGGCTCAAACGCTGACCAGTGTACAGAATCTCACCTGACAACCGCTCTGATGGGAGGTGCTCCACTCACAAGCTCACCCAGGTGAGCCAATTCAAATATCCATTCCATCAGCCGCCGGCCCCCAAACGGGAGGAAATGGATGAGAGAGTGTTTGATAAAGTCCTTGATGATGTGAAGAGGGACACTATTTGCAGTGCAATACAATTTTCAACCTGCCTCCACTGGAGGCTATCCATTATAAGATCATCCTTTGAATTTAGCCTGTTAAGAGGTTGAATCTCAAACTGTTCCTTTCATTTTTTTTTCAGTCTTAGAACTCAATTTTGGCCTTTTTCAGTCTGGCCTCTCCAGAACCGCCCATCTCTCACTCTCTCTACCTCTCTCTATCTCTCGCTTCTCCGAAGTAATTGCGTTGATGGTGAACATTGCTGCTAATTAATTATGCAGCTCCTGAAATTTGAGGTGAGAACGGTGAACGAGTGGTGGACCTGGTACCAAAAGAAAAGGAATTTTAAATCAGAGAGAAGAGGTGAGAGAGAGCGAGCGAGAGAGAGAGTGAGAGACAGAGATAGGGAGAGGAAAAAAGCGAGAGAGAGTAGAGGTAGAGAAATGAAAGCCAGATGGGAAGATTGGTAGACCAGAGGAGGAGAACAGAGGAAGCAGGGGAGAGAGAGCGAAACAGTACAAGGAAGATTATAAGAGGAGTACACAGAGGAGAGAGGGTCAGGGGTGGCCTTCGCCTTGACAGAGCCGTCGGAGGACATGACGACGCGCTCCCTGGCTTGGAGAGGACGATCAGAGGAGGAGCGTCGAGGGCGGTTTGATTGCACTCAAGCGGGGTTCAGACAGAGAAGGGAAACACGAGTTAAGACGGAGCCGGTTCTCCACACGTCCTTGTCATCCTCCGCGGCCTGGGTTCTTGAGGCTGATGTGAAGCGAGCCGACGCGACCCAAAGCGGTCCTAATGAGCTCTAATGTCGGACGAGGGGCCCTGTGGATGCACCGGATCACACAGGGACTTGAAAGGCAGTCGGGGGGGATATAATTGGTGGTTAAGCTGAACAAATGATTATCAATGCAACATTTTAATGGAACTAATGGAAGGGCTTTTCTAGGTTCAGACGACACCAGACTCCCTTATTATTATTATTATTATTATAATTATTACAATTATAATTATTATTATTAATATTATTATATCCATATTATATTCCATCTGCTTCCTCACCTTGCAAAAAGAAACGTACACTGCGAGGAATAAACAGCGTTCATGCAACACCTTTATGAGGTGTTGCAAAGTGCTATGACGGGGAAAACGTGCAAAGGTACCGGACAGGAAATATATAATCATAAAAAAATTAACGATTAAAAATAAATAAAAGTCCTCCCATCTGTTGCGCTTCACCTGTTTCCTACACCCCCCCCCCCCCCCTACCACCACTCCCTCCTCCTCCCCCCCCTGACAATGTCTCCTCCATCTCTGCCACCCTCTCCAACTGGAGTGTGGGCTTTGGCTAATTAAAAAGCCTTAATCAGGATTCATAATGAGGTGTAATCAGAGGGGCTCGTGCATCGTATTTCTCCTCCCCCCCCTCCCCCCCTCAACTCCCCGTCTTTCAGCCCCCCCCCCCCCCGACTGCTGGCACCCGGGGCCAGTGGTGGCTTATGAAATAATTTAGGCCGCCCTTTATACGTCCACGTCGCTGAGAGAGATGAGAGGGAACGGAGGAGAGGAAGGAGAGGGAGGAGAGAGAGAGGAGGGAGACAGGGGAGAGGGAGAAGTGGAGGAGAGAGGAGAGAGGCGTCTGTGCTTGAAAGCCACAGAGCAACGTGATTGGGACTCTGAGGTTGTTGATACCCCCCCACCCCCACACACACCGACACACACCGACACACACACACACATACACTCCCATCATCCACCCGTCGCCTCCCCCTCCAACTCCCTCCTCCCACTGTTGCAGTCTGTCACCCCTAAGCACTCTCTTTCTCTCATTCATTCTTCGGTTTGTTCTTTGTCTTTTTTGTTCTGTCTTTCAGTATTTCTATATTTCCTTAGTCTCTTTTTCGCTCCGTCCTGGGCTCTCTGTGTGTGTGTGTGTGTCTCTCTCTCTCTCTCTCTCTCTCTCTCTCATCTCTCTCTCTCCTCTCTCTCTCTCCCCTCTCTCTCTCTCTCTCTCTCTCTCTCTCTCTCTCTCTCTCTCTCTCTCTTCTCTCTCTCTCTCTCTCTCTCTCTTCCCCCCCCCCCCCCCCCAATTTGGGCATATTCAGGCAAACCCACACTGTTAACTTTGTTATTCTATCACTCACAATCATGCACACTTACACATACCAGTGTGTATGCATCGATATTTATCATAAACATGCTCTCTACCTCCGCCCCTACAGGCCAGCGGTCTAATAAGCCAGACAGCCATCCCCCACACACACACACACACACACACACACACACACACACACACACACACACACACACCACACACACACACACACACACACACACACACACACACACACACACACACACACACACACAAAACCTCACACACAAAACTCACACGCAGACACACACACACACATCCCCCGGCTTCATTACATCCCGGGCCTCTGAGCCCTAACCCACAGCTCACAGAACTACCCCCCCCACACACACACACACACACACACACACACACACGACCACACACACACACACACACACACACACACACTACACACACACACCTTCCCCGCCTTCTGTCCACCTGAGTACCGCCACAACCACGTCCGTCCGTTGGGAAAGTGCCAAACAAAACACCGGCCAGCTTACTGGAATGGATAATTACAGCTGTCGGTTGCATTAAGAAGACATACCTACTACAGCCGCTCGCTGATTGGTAAGAGTATGTCTGTGTCTTTCTCTCTCTCTCTCTCTCTCTCTCTCCATCTCTGTACTCTCTCTCTCTCTCTCTCTCCTCTCTCTCTCTCTCTCTCTCTCTCTATCTCTCTCTCTCTGACTCTCTCTGGACTCTCACGCAAATCAGATTTAAAAGTAAAAAAAAAAGCTTTATTTGGCATGACAAACAAACATTAACATGCCAAAGCAGGTGAAAAACTTGGAGGGAAAAATAGAAAACGTTAAATACAGAATATATATACAAAATATTTTGAATATTTAAATACAGAGTAATAAAAAGTCAATGTGGAATACTTAAGAGTCCAGCATCTCCTACAAACTCCTTAAAGATTTTCTGTACATATGGGCATAGTGCAATCAATGGTAACAGACAAAAAAGTCTCTTCTCTCTCTCTCTCTCTCTCTCTCTCTCTCTCTCTCTCCATGTGGCGTACAGCATGCTATTGATCTATAGCAGATAGAGCATGAGCTTTCTATAGCAGCTATAGCACCTTGAGCCTGCTAGCTTACAATAGCAGAAGTAGCTAGGGGACCTGCTCTACTGTGCTAATGTGCCGAGCTGTTCTAAAGCTTTCAGATGGTAAACTGGTCAGAACAGAAAATCGTCTGCTTTATTAATCACAAAGAAAAACCAAATAGGAGGAAAAGATAAACTGTACAAATAGCTCAGAGCCGTCTGTTTGACTAATATAGAAGAAAATTGCGCTTGCAGTGAATACAGGGGTAAGACAAAGCATCAAAGACAACTCATTAAGGAGCAAGTACTGAATTGAACAGTGGATACAGAGACAAGTCATCAGGTTGCAGATGGGCTTAAACAGTGGCTACAGA
Organism: Gadus morhua; assembly: GCF_902167405.1. Taxonomy (NCBI): domain Eukaryota; kingdom Metazoa; phylum Chordata; class Actinopteri; order Gadiformes; family Gadidae; genus Gadus; species Gadus morhua. Next base: position 9,462,968 of record NC_044064.1, read on the forward strand.
GACAAGGAGCAGGTATGGGTTGAACAGTGGCTGCAGAGACAGATGTACACTGTGTCTGCATCCCGTTATTGGAATCTTCTGCGTGTAGGGGTACGGCTTGGACAATGAATACAGTGACAGGTCATTAAGGAGCAGGTAGGGTTAGACAATGAATACAGTTACAGGTCCAGTAAGGAGGAGGTAGGGGTTAGACAGTGAATACAGTGATAGGACAATAGGAGCAGGTAGGGGATCAAACAGAGTCCAAAGAAATTTGGTACGTTCAAGGAAGGAGATCGAACCAAGAACCCGTTCAAATTCGGGGCCGAGACCATACCTCCCTTCCGGCTCCGGGGCCGTGTCCCGTGCTGTTGATAGACACAGAAACGTGACTTCACCTGACTTCCTCATTAATTACATCGCATCTTGTGATTGGACGACTTAATGACATGCGGTGCGGCGTTGGTACATAGCCACAGTCTGCGGGCTGACAGCCGTTTGAAGGTGTGAACACTTATTATCTTAGCCGTCCTGGAGAGGGGGAGGTCACGGCGTGACTCATTAACGTTTAATACGGCGAGGCTGTCACACATTGTGATTAGGGGATTCAAACGAGTTGAATTAATTTAGCTACTATGTTCCTTGTCAACGTGTGCTTTTGCTACAAGAAAGGACATCTGGGACAGGGCGGGGGGAAGGACGAAGATGTAGGGAGGGAACGTGTGGAGGCTATCGACAAAGGAACAATGAGGATCTCTGAAACTATGTAGGTGTATGGTGTTTGTTGTGTTTGACCAGGTGACATCACATGGAGAGGAGAGGAGGAACCGGCTGTTTAAAATCCCCACCCTGGAGTGGTCCTTAGTTCTCTCTTTCTCTCTCTGCGTCTCTCTCTCTCTGTCTCTGTCTCTGTCTCTGTCTCTGTCCTCTGTCTCTGTCTCTGTCTCTCTCTCTCTTTCTCTCTCTCTCTGTCCCTCTCTTTGCCTTGATCTGCCTCTCTCTTTGGCTCTATGTCTATCGGTCTGAATATCTCTCTGTCCTCTATTGGCCTCTGTATCTGTTTTGGCTGTCCGTCTGTCTGTCCGTCCGTCCGGCTGTCTGTCTGTCCGTCCGTCCGTCCGCCCGTCCGTCCGTCCGTCAGTCCGTCCGTTCGTCCGTCCGTCCCGTCTGCTGTGTTTTAGTCCCTCCTGGCACTGTGGCGTCCGGCCCCCCTGTGTGTGTCATCCGTCCAGCATTACTCATCCTGCTGCTGGCCTGGGCCTCAGCACAGTCTCACTCTTCTCCTCTGTCTTCCCCTCTTTCTGTCTCTTATCTCTCACTGTCCATTCTTACTCTTGATCTGCTGCAACAGTTTTTTCCTCCCTCAATCACGCTCTGATTTCTTATGCTCCCACTCCCTCTCTTTTTCTAATTAATAATCCCCTTATCTCTTTTGTTTGCGATTTCTTCTCCCTCTATTCTTCCCTCTTTATTCTATCACTATCCCTTTAACTTGATTCTATTTAATGGGCTCACGGATTTTTCCCTTTCCTTTCTATTCCTCCGTCACTTTCGCTCCCTCTCTGTCTTTCTGTCTCTCACTCTCTCGCTTGTTTTGTCCTACAGCCATCTCTTTCTACTCTACTTTGTTCCTATTGTTATCCTCATCCCTCTCTCCCTCTCCTCCCTCTCTCCCCCTCCGTCTCTCTTTCCGGTCGGTCTCTCTCTGGTGTGTATTGACTCAAATCTGCTTTCCTCCTCCAGCCCTCGAGCTTCTTGTTGTCATCGACCGTTAGCATTAGGCGGGGGAATCACAAAAGACTGACAACGAACCGACACTTAATAATCGGAACAACATAGCCGCTGTTGGTTTATGCAGATGAATAGTGTGTCTGTGTGTCCCTCCTTTATTGGAAACTTCAGAGTGTTCTGTTCTTCCCTCCATTTGGCCCTCTCCTCACCTCCTCTTTGATCCCTCACGCGTTCCCTCTGCCGGCTAGCCCTGGAGCTGTGGTGTAACCTGTTTATCTATTGAGTCCACACACACACGCACACACACACACACACACACACACACACACCACACACACACACACACACACACACACACACACACACATAAACACACGCGCACATAAACACACACACGCACACACAGACTCACACACAGACTCACACACACACGCACACACAGACTCACACACACACGCACACACAGACTCACACACACACGCAACACCACACACACACATACACAACTCACAAGCGCACATGCAAATGCATGCACATGCACACACATACACATTATTACACACACCATTATTTCCAACCTTCAATCCATCCTTTTAAACACACACAGATGACAAAATGCCCACCTGCCCTGGAGCCATCACCCCGTCAATCAAACTGTCCCTACACACACACAAACAAACACACACACATTCCGACCCCCCTGCAACACACCACACACACATACACACACACACGTGCACTCATGCACACAAACATGTGAAACACACACGTGCACATTCAAACCCACTTTTGCAATTTGTTCACTGGGCAAGGTGCATCCCTTTGAAATAAGGGCTTTGGCGCAGACTGTATACGTTCTCTATAAATACCAACGGTAGCAAATGAGTACATTGAAGACGTGGTTTCTGGCAGTTGCAACTGTGAGCAATTTCAGGAACTGGCTGTTTCCTTTGTGGAAGTCAATCTGTGAGTCCATCAGCAGTCTCATAGCACCTTGAAAATGCTCATGTTTAATGACTATCCAAAGCAATATCCAAATTCAGTGCAGTGCCAGTCTGTATTAATTGTACGTGCTGCTGTGTGTGCAGGCAACTAGTTCTGATGAAAAAACATGCCCTTACATGGCAGACAATAAGCATGGAGGCAAAAGTAAAGTAAGTAAAGGGAAATGTCAATGCAGTATTTCAAGGTTGACCTCCTGGGGGAGAAAGTCAACAATGAGAAGTTTTTCACCTAAATTTAAAATATTTCAGCAACAAAATATTATTGTCAGCAAACTATGGAGAGGCAAAAAATGGTTTTATTATTCCCAAGCAGCCCTTCATTGCCTGCAACTTGTGTTCTGAGTTATGTACAGACGTTATGCTGTTTTAAATTCTCTCTCTCTCTCTCTCTCTCTCTCTCTCTCTCTCTCTCTCTCCTCTCTCTCTCTCTCTCTCTCTCTCTCTCTCCTCTCTCTCTCTCTCTCTCTCTCTCTCTCCTCTCTCTCTCTCTCTCTCTCTCTCTCTCTCTCTCTCCTTTCTCTCTCTCTCTCTCTCTCTCTCTCTCTCTCTCTCTCTCTCTCTCTCTCTCTCTCTCTCTCTCTCTCTCTCTCTCTCTCTCTCTCTCTCTCTCTGCCAGATCCTGAATAAACATATCTGCCATGTATTACTCTGACCTGAACCCGAGAGGAATGTTTACCCTCACTCAAATGTAATGTTCGATTCAATTCACAGTGAAATGTCCATCCGTTTCTGAACAGAGCACGTTGATAAACTCTGCCGATGATATAGACATAGACAATGAAAATAAACACATTTTTCAAGTAATAGCTCTTGTTTATAGAGATGTCTCCGGGAACACCTCCAGCATGTCAGAACACTCCCATACTTTAGAAGATGGCCCTTTCGTCAGGGAATTTCCCGCCACTTTTCAAGCGGTGCTTGAAGTGAACTCATGGACTAACTTCTCGACAATCCTTAGTTTGGCCAAGAAATGTTTGCACGAGTGTGTGTGCCCAACAAATTCCAATGTTCTGTCCTAGCTGTTTAACATTCAGTGGTGACTTCACACACACACAACACACACACACACACACACACACACACACACACACACACACACACACACACACACACACACACACACACACACACACACACACACACACACACGGTGGGGAGGATTACTGTTCATAACCTGATTCTGCTAAGTTGGCCCTGATCCGTTTTAATAGAGTGCTGTGTCAAAGCATGTGCTTCTGATCTTGAGGAAAATAATAAAATGTTTATTTGGTGAGAATGGAAAAATTGTCAGCAAAGCTCTATTCCTCTCTTTCACCCTCGTGGATAGTTAGCTGCAACATTAGCTATTCTGGCACTCTTCCCTGAAGACATAAGTCAGGGGAACAAACGCAGAGCCAAAAACACTAAAAAGCTAAGCTAAGCTAAAAACTTGATTTACAGATAACACAATCAAAGTGAGTAGGGCTTTCCTCGGAAAGTTTGCAAAATGCTGCGCTCCAGAGCTCCGGTGTCTTCCATAATTAGTCTCAACATCGTTGGCAACGGTTGCCAACGGAGGTCCAAGGCGGATGATCAACGGCGGTCTGTGACCCGCCGCCCGCACCGACACGGCAATCTAATGAATTCACACGTTCCTGTCTTCTCACTTCTCCCTCCAAGTCGCAAATGTGTCTGAATCAGCCTTTTACTCAGCGAGACCGCACCAGCTGGCATCGCACTGACTCCCAGCCAGTAGATCTAAGGAGACAGCTCAGCGTTTGCGTGTGTGTGTGTGTGTGTGTGTGTGTGTATGCGTGTTTGTGCGTCTGTATAACCATGCACAATGTTCCTTTACGGTGTCATCATGTTAACACCGGTGCATGTTTTTCATACATAATTGACTCTTGCTGTGCTGTTTACGTGTGTGTGCCTTATTGGAGCATTTTTGATGTGACATGTGTACGAGTTGTTGTGGATGTCGGAGGCCGACGTCCTTTCATGTCCTCAAGTGTTGGTGTGTTTGTTTGCGTGAACTCTGTGAACTGAATGTGTGTGTGTGTGTGTGTGTGTGTGCATGTGAGAGGTATGTGCGTATGTGTAGGTGTTTGTGTGTGTGTGTGCGCGTGTGTGCCTGTACATGTGTTTGTGTGCATGTGTGTGTTTGTGACCGAGGGCTGGATTGAGTCATGGTTGGATGCAGCGTTCTTGGGGGCTGGGCTAGCGGCAGTATTTCATCCCTATAAAGATAGCTGTCAACACTAGCAGTCGTGTTGATGGGCCCGAGTGGGCGCCTGGCATTCTGCTTTACTACCTGACTCATTGAACACATTAAATGCCACTTACGGCTGTGTGTGTGGTGTTTACCTGTGTGTGTGTTTGTGTGAGTGTGTGTGTGTGTGTGTGTGTGTGTGTGTTTGCATGTGTTTGTATGTGGATGTTTCCCTGCACTTGAGTGTGTATGGGTGTGTGTGTGTGTGTGTGTGTGTGTGTCATAAGGGGAGTATGTTTTCCTATATGGTTAGTGTGTGTGTGTGTGTGTGTGTGTGTGTGTGTGCATGCGTGTGCTTGTCTGCTCTCCTTACCTGTGAGACTGTAATATGTGTAATGCAAAGCATGGGGGCACCTCCACTCCGATCCGCACACACACTCACACACACACACACACACACCAAACACACCAAACACACACCCTGAGGCGGGGTCTCTGGGTAGCTTCACAGAGCTGCTGGGGGGGGGGGGGGGGGTGTTCTTCATTTTATTGGAACACTTGAGATGAACTGCAGATGCGTCGGTCTTTCCCAAATTCCAAATGTCCTCCGCCCCTCCCACCACCACCATCACCCACCAACATGTTCCTACACCGTCAGCTGATCCCAGACAAGAGGTTCGCTAATGTCTCAATATTGCGACGCATACAGAATATCATTTTGACCATTCAGACACTTGATGTCTTGATCTATCAACTTGATAATCACTGAATAATGTTAGTCTAAATTCTATACTATTTTTTTCTTCTTTTTCTTCTCTGTGTATATAGATACATTTTTTGTGTATTTTCTATTTTGTTGGAAAATGTATGCTAATATCCTTGAAACAATTCAACTTAACTTCAAGATTCGTTGCCATGACCTTTACAAATTTCAGACAAGCTATTGCCTTGAACGAAGACACTGCCTCACTGATTCATGTATCCAATATCCTCGCTACGCTATGACTTGTTTTGCCGTTCTGGCTTTGACTTTGTTTAACACGTTGGCTTCACCCATGTTTCTGCAGGGCAGAGACATGGGTGATGTATTCAAATGATGATTACATATTGATTACATATTCAAACAATGCAATTGGCTCAAACCGGTACTTGTCCCCTCCAAATCACACTCCGAGACTCAACACGTCCTGGCACTAACAACTAGCGATGATATTACCTGTGTCTGGTATTTACCATCCCATTTGGTTTTGGTTTGAGATACGATGAGACTTTATTGATCTCAGAGAAGGATTTATTTTATTGATTATATTTTATTTGTTTTTAGGGGGGGGGGGGGGGGGGGGGAATTTTTGTAAATGTTCTCAAAAAGTCCCTTGCACATTATTTTCTCTCCTTCGTCAGCCCCTCCCTCTGTCCCTCCCTCCCTCGGGCCCCCCCCTCTCCTCCCTCCCTCTCTCTTCCCTCCCTCAGCCCTCCCTCCCTCTCTCTCTGGCACGGTGGCACTGTGGCCCATGGGGGGGAGACTCTGAAGTTCCTATGAAGCCCATAGATTTGAGGTCATGGGGAGTCAAACTGGGATCTGGGAAGTGGGCCACCGCAGCGCGGCTACGACACCATCAGGCTGTGGGGGGTGCAGGGGCGCGGGGGGGTGAGGGGGTGGGGGGTGTGTGTGTGTGTGTGTGTGTGTGTGTGTGTGGGTGTGTGTGTGTGTGGCGGGTGGTTCAGTTTCTGTTGTGGCCTGAGTCAGGGAAGTATATGATGTTATCTTGGGAAATAACCGATGGGCCCGGGCTATTACTTTTTCCTTCTCTATTTGGTTCTTTATTTATTTCTTTAGACGCCCTGGCACGCGGTGGCCTTGGAGGGGGGGGGGGGGGGGGGGGGGGGGGGGGGGGCTCTCTGTAGTGTGAAGGTCAGAGCTTGTAGGTTTGTGTTGAGCGGTTGCATGGGAGCGAGGAGGGCTCTTTGTTGTAGAGATCTATCCACAGCACGGTGGTCACAGCTGGCTTGCACCCGGCCCCTCCAGCCCTACTCAACCACTGCCTTACTGGAGCTGGTGAGGGACAGACAGGAGGACGGGGACAGACAGACACAAGGATAGGCAGGCAGGCAAGGAGGAAGACAGACAGACAGACAGAGAGAACGATAGGCCGCAAGGGGCAGGCAGGAAGATAGACAAAGAGAAAGATTGACAGGCCATGACGAATAGACGTACAGACAGGCAGACACACAGAGAGGCAGACAGACAAAAAGACAGACGGTCACACAGACAGAGAGACAGAGCCACAGACCGAGTGGAACATGAGCTCACATGTCGGAATGTTTGTTCTGAACAGACTCCAAAGAAAGAGTGGGATCTGGAAGGAATCAGAGAGCAAGATGGATGGATGGATGGATGAAAAGATAGATAGACGGGGGGGGGGTCTGGAGCAAGTTCAGGAGCGTGTGGGGAAGAATGATAGGGTTGGGGGGAGGCGATGGGAGGGAGCGGAGGGGGGCGGGGGTCCGGCATCAAGGGGGGGCTGGTAGAGGCGGTGGTGTAGGCGGCGGGGGTCGGTGTTACAGGAAAACATTGGGTGGAATTGTTTCTAGTGATGAATTCCAGAGGGGGTGTAGCGAAGTTGAATAATGTTTGCTGTGATTGGGACGTGTGCATGTCTCCTGCTTTCCAGTGATACCTGCAGCACAGCGTGTGTCATCCGCCCACTGGAAGCCGACCCGCCGCAAGAAAAGAAAATAAATCCAAAGAATCGCCGGGAAAAACAGACGGGAGGAGAGGGGACGCGTTGGAGCGGGGTGGGGGGGGGGGGGGGGATCGATGAAGGATAAGAGATTGATGGAGTGATAGCGGGATGATGAAGGAAATATAACAGCTTCCAGGAATGAAAACACGAGGAACCAAGTCGTGCTTTGTGTGGCTGCTTCTCAACTGCTTTTTTCACTAAAGCAGAACTTTTACCGTTTGAACAAGGCAGGAATGTGCCATTGACAACTTCCCCATGTTGTTATTGTTAGCATTACTATTAATACGTATTAAAAAGCCGGGCAGCACGCTCAGTTTGCCGTGCGACCGCTGAAAGACCTTGACCTTGGAAAATGGATGATAAATATACAGAATAATGCATCTGTCAGATGCAGAGTGTTTGTTTAAAGTCCGAGCGACAGACAGACGACCGCAGAGAGACACAGTGAGAGACCCAGATAGAGATTGATTGAGAGGGATGGCGAGATAATTGGAGAGTGGATTGAATTGAGGGAGAGAGAGAATGCGCTCGCTGACATTAACAACAGGAACACTACAGAGGCGGAGACTAGCCGGCTAGCCGCGGGCGCTAGCCTACTGAGCCCACAAGGGCTCTCGGACCTTGTGGGCAGAGAAAAATCGGTTGGAGGCTAACCACCACATTACCGCATAAACGGATAAACGTGTTAGAGGAGAATATCACATACATACACACACCGAACGACCCGCGGAGACCCTGGAGGCTGCTGGGGAAACGCTGTATCAAAGGGATTTACGACTGGGACTACTGGGATTGCACGACTGTACGACTGGGATTGGGGGAGAAGGAGAGAGTCGAGAGAAAAAATGCCTTTTTGGTTGGCGGGGAGGGAGGGAGGGAGGGGGAGAGGGAGGGAGGGAGGGGTGAGCTATGGGTGGGGGATGTGGGGGCTGTGGTGAAGGCACAGCGTCTTTGTTAATCCCTTGTTAGCAGGGTGAGGGGGTGGGGGTGGGGTGGTAATGACGGTGGTGACGTTGACTGAGAGCCATCTCAGGTTACCCCCCCCCCCCCCCCCCCACACACACACACACAATCACCCTTGAGCTCTCTCCCTCGAGACTCGTTCAACCGCACTCTGATCCCATGGACCCCCCCCCTCTCCCCACCTCTCTCTCTCTCTCTCCCAGCCCGCAACCCGCAATTAAACGCCCCTGCGAGCCCATTAGGCTGGAAACACCGCTGACAGAGACGCATCGGCTGGGGCACTGTCTCCCAAAACCTGCCCCTCCACCCCCACCAACAGCCACACCCACACCCCCCAATCCCATCCCCCCACCACTAGGTATGAATTCATATGTTTCGCTGGGGCTTCGGTCCCCAGTGACTGACGATGAATTGAAGGCCCGTGTCATTAAGGGGGTAGGGGCATCTTGCTCTGGGAGGCCTCGACATAGACTGCAGTCACAGGTGGAGTTAAGTCTTCCATGGATCTCTTTGTGTTTGGGATGTTAGCGTAATGTCTATTATGCCCTAGTGAGTTGGTTGAAACATGACCCGGTCTCGAACCAAGAACCCCCCCCCCCCCCGGCCTCACGACAATATCCCCGTGGACTCCAACGTTCGCGTGTGACCCCAACGCTCTGCCGTGTGATTGGTCGCGACTGCAGGTGGCTACGGACAGACAGGCGGCCGCCTCCCATACGAGATAATGTGTAGCGTGACATCCGTTCTTTCCAACGCACACACACGCACACGCACACTCACACACAGCGTCTTCCTCTTGGATGTTTATTGGTGTACACCTTCCATAATTAGATGATGTGGGGGCTGGTTCCAAGCAGCCATGTTATGGGTATTTGCAGGGAGAAGCTGAGAGAAAGAGAAAGACAAATCTGTTTGTGACTCAGAGAGAGAGAGAGAGAGAGAGAGGGAGAGAGGGAGAGAGGGAGCGCGAGAGAGAGGTGGACAGAGAAGACACAAACAGAGTGCACAGCAGCAGTACCCTGTGTTTATGTGTGTGTTCGTTTGCGCAAGTGAGTGTTTACGCGCACATGTGTTTGGGTGTATTTGTGCGTGCGCGTGTGCGTGCTCTCTGCGGTGTGAATGTGGTCCAGATAGTGCTGCTGATGGCTATCTCTTGGAGAGAGCTCTATTGATTCTGCTGGGGTAAATAATTGGTTTGCTCTACAAGCTGCCGTGTTCGGCCTGATTGCGGAGCGTTGGTGGTCCCGCGCAGTTATCTCTCTCCATATCCCTCTTTGAACATTCCCTAGCCTTCTTCGGCTGTCTTTATATTTATCGATTAAGACCCTATATGACCATTTTCCATTCTTCCATTTTGGACCGTAATCCCCCCTCACCCCCTTATCCCCAAACCTCCAGCCCGAAGTCACAGCTTGTAGTCGGTTACCGGCTCCTCTGCATTCGCAGCTTTTAATAGAGGGGTGGGAGTCTGGAGGAATAGGGGGGATAATACAAACCGAAGACCTTTAGAGAGGTCAGACATAATAAAGGCTTTGCTTGCTCGGATTCTGTTCTCCTGACAGTCACTAACATGGGAGTTTAGGCCGGCGGTCACCCGGAGCACTATGAAGAGCGACAGCGACCCCGCTTGAGTGACTTGAGAACTACACCTGGTGGACCCAAGTGCGGTTCAATCTTGATGCTTTACAGATAGTCTAATGATACTTAAATTACAACCAGTGTAATTGTGTAAACCACACACATTATCAAAATGATAGATTTTCTGCAAACTGTTGCGCTCAAATGCAACCATTGCCCAAATCTCCCGGGCAGTGTTGCCAGATTGGTCGGGAAATCTTGCCCAATCTGGCGACACTGCTCCCGGGTGTGGAAGGTGTGTTGTTGGACCAGGGCAAGGTAGGAAATCCAAACTATCCACACAAACAATCGTTTCCCTTTTTACCAACAATCACAGTAATCATCAGCGACGGACTCAACGAATAACGAATTCGAGGCATTTGACTGACATCCCCTCAGAGGGACTTGTTTTATAAATCACAGAGCACATGTTGCTCGGCCAGCCAGTCTTTGGTTCGTCAAAGCAACGAATCTAGCGTTGATATATATTTTTTATAAAGAGCCGCGTTCATTTCTTTCCAAATTCTTTCGTTATTTTTTTTGTTCTTTGGTTACTATACTAAAAAGCCGTTTATATATAACATATATATTCCATGAGACAGTTAATCAACACACCCAGTGGGTGTGTTGACACGTATGTTGCCAAGTGACTCCGAATACAAAATACCAAGCCCAGGAACAATGTGACATGTTTGTAGGCTACTACATGGTGGATTCAGTGTACGGTTTCTCAAATCACAGAGCATGAAAACAACCTTCAGGGCTTTTATAACTGCATAACGTATCTAGAGTTATACAGACTTTGCAAGATAAAAAAAAATAGGAGGTTGATGCTTATTGGGAAAAAATTAAAGTAATGTCAAACCGATTACATTTGTTCAAAATATCAATGTTTTTAAATTTTTTATGCATATTTTTTTAATGCACAAATACAAACGCTTAATGTAATTTCTCTGGCTCCAACACCGCAACCCGTTCTAGCCTCCTCCTCCTTTTCCTCTTCCTTTTCCCACCTCCTCCTCCTCCTCCTCCTACTTAGAGACGCTGAGCTCCGGCTCCAACGCCGCGTCCCCTAGCCTGTTCCAGAGCCTGAGCCTCCATCTCCTCCTCCTCCTCCTCCTCCTGCACCTCCCCACCCCAGAAACCGACCCCCTTCCCCGTCTCCCTCCCCGCCCAGCCGAGGGGCCCGGCAGCCCCAGTGTAGGAGCCTAGCTTCAGCCACCACCTGTGTTCTCCAACAGGTCTTGGACCCGGACCGGGGCTTGGAGGAAGAGGCTCAGCCCCGCCAGCTGCTGGGGGAGTCGGAGCTCCAGAGCTGGGCTACGTTTCTGTCTTCTGTGAGTGGATATCGTTGTGTTTAATGCCAGCCACATCAAACCCTGTTTATTTCGCCGCACAGTTTGACATGGCAATCAAGAGAACTGAATGTGAATGCAACCAACTATAACATAATTCTAACCATTAGCAATACATGACAGCTGCCATTCACATTGGTAACCAATCTTAGTATCGAACAGTTTTTGCTTAGTTTTGTCTTTTTTTGGGGGGGGGGGATATAACTGTAGTGATCCTATAGCTTGGCCTGTATTCTATTATACTCTTATGTAAAATGAACAAGGCCAAGCTGAAAGCCCTTGAACACTCACACTTAATACAATCACAGTGGATCCAATCATATTTCTGCAGTTCTGCAAAGATTTTATGGGCTTCTATGAACCATTCACGTGTGAAAGTCACTCATTGAGAGATACTATTATCCTTAGTATCTTAGTTGTTGTTTCCATATTATTGCACAACAAAAGAGATGATGTAAACTAAAGGATAGTATTTTTCCTGTTTTTTTATTTACGCCAGGTGACCTTGAGTGTGCTGAAAGGCCTTCAAATAAAATTATTATTAATTTTGTCTGCAGTGTACCTTAAGGCTTTTGAGAACCAATGTGCCCTAACCCCAACCTGCCCCTAAATACCAAAATGCAAACGATAAAAAAAATCGTAGCACTAGCGTGTAGCGTAGCCGCGATGTGTTCTGAGCGATGGACCACACCTCTTATGGCCATCGACGGTGGTCCTGTAGATAGGTGTCCGGTGTTGTCTGCATTTTCTAGGTCAACATCTAATTGTGATATATGGTGTACCCTGTATGTCTCTGTGCACACACGTGCACTGTCATGGTCTGTGTGTGTGTGTGTGTGTGTGTGTGTGTGTGTGTGTGTGTGTGTGTGTGTGTGTGTGTGTGTGTGTGTGTGTGTGTGTGTGTGTGTGCGCATGCCTCTGCTTGTGTGCGTGCTGTGCGTGCGCATGTGTCTTTGTGTGTGCGTGCGTCTGCTTACGCATGTGTGTGTGTGTGTGTGTGCGTGTGCGTGTGTGTGTGTGTGTGTGTGTGTGTGTGTGTGTGTGTGTGTGTGTGTGTGTGTGTGTGTGTGTGTGTGTGTGTGTGTGTGTGTGTGTGTGTGTATGCAAGCCCAGCTGGTGTATGCAGCGGATAAAGGATGATTAGGCGTCCTATCAGTGAGAGCTTATTCATCTTCTGTTTAGTGTGGAGATGGTGGAGATGGTGGTGGTATGTATGGGGGGGAGTGGTGGGTGGATATGTCATCCTAAATAATTGAGTAAAAAGTGTCCTCTCTCTCTCTCTCGCTCTCGCTCCTGCTCTCGCTCTCTCTCTCGCACTAACTGTCTCGGTCCCTCCACCAGAGTCCCGTGTAACATCTGTGCTTGGAATGTGTGCTGCAGCTCCAGTCAGACGTCCTCCTAGTCTCCTAGTGATGTGGTGTCAGAATAATACAGCACAGCCTTATATACCGGTAGTAGGTATTTAAAAAAAACCACATAAAATATACTTAATTGACTCATTTCAAAACCCAGTGTCAGCAGTCTAACAGTATGCATCCTTGACCAAGTTTGCTTATCACCTTCATGTAAAAAAACGATTCTAGGTCTCTTAGCATAAAAGCTTGTGCTGAAAGACTTTTATGACTGAATAGTAAATAGGAATCTGGGACTTCTCCACTTTAAATAGGCTGCTGGGACACGGCTCCCCCATTTCTTAGTACTTTGCATTCAGTGTGTAATTGAGACTTTATTCTGAATTTAACAAAGGCTTTATTCAGCTTTATGCACCTGTTAAAAACATTGTTTGCTCACTTAGTTTTTTAATTAGTGATCATTTCTCATGCAATTATCCGCACCAGTCGAATTCTGGGCTGTGTTCAGTCATAAGCATGTTTTTGTAATTGTTTATTGCGGCTCACAATATCAAACACCCTCCTTCCATCTAGTTTATTATTCTTAAATGATCCTCCATTTATAACAGGCGCTTCAGTTTGGCGTTCTACCTTCTGAATCCCCCCCTCCTATACCCTTCCTCCTCCTCCCACTCTTCTTCCTCCACCCCCGTATTTACTGCTCCAGTGATTGTTCTTTTTTTCATCAGCCCAACCTGCGTGGCTCTACACCTCCTCCAGGTATTCGCTCCATCAGGTAGGAGGAGAAAAAGCACGGGAAAATAACACGCCAGACAGAAGCGCTAATCTTCTTCTCGAGACGCCATATATATTGATAAGTGATTTTAATTAATTTTCTTTGCTAGACTTTATTGGAATTATTTTTTCCCCCCTTCCCCCCCCGTTTGTTTGAACCTTCTTTTGGGCGCTATATTAATTATAAAGAAAAAAATATGCACCTTCGATTTAAATGGCAGATTGAAGCAGGTGAATAAGATGTGGCGGAATTGCACGCCTTTTACTTGTGATTCATAATTTAACAGTGGCCTATAGCCTCTTGCGTGTTGCTTAGTGTTTCTGTTTGCTCTTTGATTCCTCCCCCGGATCCTCAGGCAGATGTCATTGTCTGTGATACTGTAATAGTCTCAGACACGTTCTTCTTGGCATGGCTCAGACTCTCCGCCCCCCTTCCTAGTTTTGGTCTGTGTTCCTCTCTGCTTACTTGTAGTTCATTATTGAAGAAGAGACTCAAAGACTCCTCCGAGCGGTCCCTCTCTGGTCCTCACACTAAGAGGTTGTGCGTGTGTGCGTGCGTGCGTGCGTGCGTGATTTTAGTATGTCCTGGTCAAACAGAATGGAATAGGGTGGATGACACAAGGTTTGGAGAATAATGTCAGAAAGAATTTGGTCCTACTAGGCTTGTGTGTGTGTGTGTGTGTGTGTGTGTGTGTGTGTGTGTGTGTGTGTGTGTGTGTGTGTGTGTGTGTGTGTGTGTGTGTGTGTGTGTGTGTGTGTGTGTGTGTGTGTGTGTGTGTGTGTGTGTGTGAGATCTCAGACAACAAATGGGTCGATGATAGGTGAATTTCACAAGGAGGAGGGATTTCAATGTCAGAACCACTATTCCTGTGCGTTCTTGGGGTAGGAGACAGGGTAAAGCATGTGACAGTGTTGCACGGGGATCAACAGCCACAGAAGAGGGGAGGGTCTTCAGAACACCCACCAGGGGAGACTTCCATTTCACACCAGTTTAATTAATGCAGGCTTTGTTGCGTCTTCGTTGTTTATTTTTCTCACACAACAAACAAACTCTGTTGTGAAATGTTTTAAATATTTCCGTAGAAAAACAGCAGGGGGTGGCGGCGGCGGCGTTGGGGTGTGTGTGTGTGTGTGTGTGTGTGTGTGTGTGTGCTTGAGGCAAACACAGAAAAGCACATCGGGTCCCTGTGTGTTTAACCTCTATGAATAGCTTCCAGAACACCACAAGCCATGTAATCAGGCGGGGAGGAGGAGACCGGCCCCATTCTATTGTGCCTGCGATCACAGTTGTTGTTTACTGTCGATGGATATTCACGTGCTCTGTTTCAAGTGCTGGCAGAGCCGGGGAGTGCGGCGCGGTGAGGGTGTATAAGGTCAGGCTGTCATGGAGGTGAGACACTATAGTCTATAATCTATATCTGTGGTCTCCGACACAGACGCACACACACACACACAGAGAAACACACACACACACACAGACAGAGAAACACACACACACACACACACACAGAAGCACACACACACACACACACACACACACAGAGAAGCACACACACACACACACACACACACTCACACTCACACTCACACACACACACTCCAACACAAGCAGATTGCCCAGGTGTGCTTTGATTGGTGGCCAGGTACATCTACGCTGCCAGAAAGAACCTCAGAGAGATTTCTTAACAACACCCACGCCACACACACACACACTTAGAAATACTTTGTACACAGCATGCACGCCCCCAGGTAATCCTCAGCCATTATTGTGCTGGTGACCTCTACTTGTTGCGTTTGAAACGTTCAGATTGTTGCACAAAGTTACAAGTTATGCGGATCAGAAAAATAAATTCTGACAACATGTGCTATGATAGTTTGGTATAGAACTGATTTAGAAAAGAGCTATTGTCGGAATCCATCACGCAAGATTTTCGAGTCAATCGGGGGAATGTGTGTACTTAAAGCGCTTTACAATATTGCCTAACATTCACCCATTCATGCACACATACATACACCAACGGCGGGGTCAAGCATGTAAGGGGACCGCCAGCTCTACGGGAACAGTGAAAGTTAAGTGATAGTGTTGTTGACTGTACTACTTTGTATTCAGTATCGTTGAGCTTGACTCAAACTCTACGTCTCCTTCGGTTTGATGCATTTGGGGACGCGTTACGAGTTGGTAAACTTGTTTGCATGCTATTTTATAAAGTTTGGAACTAAAATAAATACATATAAATAAAGTACACTTCCATAAATAAGGTATATAACTGAAATAACACTCCCAAAATATTTTTCCAAGCCACGAGGAGGATGTGAAAGAAAATCCAGTGTGGATCCAGTTGCATTTCAGTGCCTGGACCCTGGATGGTTCAGGTCCAGTCTTGCCCGGCACGGAGACCTCCCAGAAGGCCACTGGGAACACTTTAGTGCACGCTATGCATCAAATCAGTTTTACCCTTCATCTGCATGGCATGTCAGGTGCCACTTTGCGTAATTTTGACTAAAGCTTCCAGAGCATCTCTGACAAATATCAGAGCTAGTTAAACGAATCATAGAAGTAAAATGCTGTTAGACGTCTGATCGACCTTGTGAAAGATGCTACAAGTGAGGAACTGATTGAAGGAGGCATGTCTCAAACATTGTGAGCCACAGATTTTTTCTCTGGTTTGTGTGTTTTACATATATTACCATATTTATTCTACCGTATGGTACATCACATTGAGTGCCACCACTGAATGACATGGGTTGTATTTATTATGGGGGTGTATAACATTTGATGAAAGCATGAAAAGGTGATAAAATAAATGGTGATTAAAATGGACCGTTGTCTATGGTAGGCTCCAGAGGGATAGCAATGCGCATATCTAGCATACCCTCTGACATTTAAGAGGTGGGCACACGATTGGGACTTCCACTAAATCTATATAGTACTTGTTATTTAACATGTAATAAAACAATCACAAGTCATTCAATTAAAATATACAAATACAATGTGCAACAATCATTTGGATGGCTTTAAGGCCGTGAAGCTCTAACAGCCAAGCTATTTATTTGGATGGATCAATTTGTTTCAGAATAAAATGCCGTACTCAAATAAATCTCACCACAAATAAATACTTTCACTAGTGTGCAAATGATGAGGAAAAAGTGCTGTGTCTCAATGCCTATCAACAGAATAGCCAGTTTCAACCACTTATATAGAAATTAAACGTATGTAAGGTGACCTTATAACCCCGCAAACTATCTTTCAAATCACAAAGACACACATAGCAAGGGTGTCGTGGTGATTGTATAGATTTGGGATAGCTATCGTTTGTCAACTTTTTAACACAATTGCTGAATTACAAAGTACCCCGTCCTCTTAATAATCACCTTAATTGACTTAGACACAATTGAACTCAATGCATCAGGATTCACACATTTTTGTACAATTGATATAGCATTTAATTTGCTGTATAGAAGTGTATCCTGCTAGCTCAACAACAGTAGGTCCAACACTGCGTAACCAGCTGAGTTCTGGGGTTGGTATAAAACACATAGACTGGAAGAAATACAGATTATAGCCGTATTTAGATCTGTGTAAATTAATTAAAACAATCGTTCACGTATATAGGCCTATACATTTTGTGCCTACAAATAAGTATCGGAGTACTCGCTGAGATTTGGACCGTGTATTTAATTTGATTCGATATTTCAAAGAAATCTAATATTTATGATATGGTGTTTCTTGCATCCCTACTAGTAATTTCAACATTACACAATACAAGGTAAGGTACTACATTCTACACTACCAAATACAATAGGAACTACAGTCAACACTACTCAACACACTGTCTGGGAACTACAGTCAACCTTACTCAATTCTAGGTACAACAATACTCAATACAAAGTAGTTCAGTCAACACTACTATCACTTAACTTTCCCTGTTCCCGTATAGCTGGCGGTTGCCTTGCATGGTTGACCCCGGCGTTGGTGTGTTTATGTGTGCATGAATGGGTGAATGTTAGGCAATATTGTTAAGCCCTTTAAGTGGCCACTGGTTAGAAAAGCGCTGTATAAATGTAGTCCATTTACCATTTGTCATTTATTTAATACATTTGAGGACATGTGGTCCTCAAATGTATGGTGCCTGGCGGACAGTGTGTACGCCTGTGTGTATGTGTGTGTGTATCTATGTATGTATGTATGTATATATATATGTGTGTGTGTGTATATATATATATATATATCTCTCTCAACGCTATCTGGGTCGCTTGGCCCTTGCATTGTGTCGCCCATTAAGACACGCAGGAAACATATCCCAACTGCAATTGGCTGAGGTAATTACATTCGGGAATGTAAGCGTTTCAAACCTTAGATTCTAACTCAGAGTTTAAACTAACATCGGAACTGCTGGCACATCGGTTGGCTTATCCTTTCTGAAGATAGAAAGTATACATCATAAGGTGTAAAAACCATATGTCTTAGGTTTGGGCTTGGTGTTAGGGGTTTGATTGGTTCCATGGTTTGGTTTGAGTGGTCTACAGGTTCCACACTAAACTGAACTGTACCGTCTTCATCGTCGTGACGCCAAGTTTTTTCTGTCTCTCCAGGAAGCATGTCTGCATCCACTGAGGCTCGACGCCATCTTAGTCCATGACATAATTACCTGTGCTGATGTCCCTGGGAAAATATCCTTCACACTGTAGCGAGTTTATAGCATATTATTATCTACATAAATGAAAAACATTATGCACACGTAGACCAAATTTACTGCAACTTATTGTGTAGCGCATACATAAATGCAAATGTATAATCAAAAATATAAAAATATAATAATGTATAATACATGTATGTATGTTTGTATATAAATATATTTACATACATATGTCTACAGATATCTATTAAAACATGTATGTGGGGATTTATCTGCAACAGCAGCGCAACAAATACAAACAAATAAATTATAGATCTACATAGACCAATGAAATAAACAAAACACTTCAAAGAAATGAAAACCCATGCGTTGCAGAAACGTTTGTGTGGTGTCTAGAGCCCTGCCACGTGGAAAACAATCCAAAGGCATCCTGAAATACATGCAGTAAATTTGACAAAAAACCGCTGTGTTGAACAACCCAGGTTATGTAAAACACTATGTTCACAACCAGTGTGCACAAGGTGTTACTCGGCGGATATTCAAGCCTGGTTCAAGCAAAGCCAAAATGACCGCACCAGTTTATTATCTGGATAGACTCGGGGACCCAAGCGATTAAACATCCTCATTATGTTGGAGCCACGTCGAACAATGAGATTGGAGTGATTTACGTCCATATTATATAGTTAGCCAGTATCAGCTTTCCGTTAAATACACTAGAGAACAAGAAAATGAGGTCCATGGTTAGCTCAACATGTTGGTGACCGGCTCAGGAGTTTGAGCCACGGGCCCTGGCTGGTGTCGGTGACGCAGTGTGTCCAAGTGCAGCGTCGTGAGATTTAATTGGTCACACACACACACGCACGCACAACACACACACACACACACACACACACACACACACACACACACACACACACACACACACACACACACACACACACACACACACACACACACACACAATCTAACATACACACACACAATCTAACATACACACACACAATCTAACATACACAGACACAAAATCACACACACAGCCGCAAAAACACACACACAAAAACACACACACTCAGATTTGCCAAGTGTGCTTTGATCGCCGGCCAGGTACATTTTCTGCCAGGAAGAGCCTCCAAGGGAAGACAAGCACACACACACACACACACACGCACACTTGTCATTTGTGCACCACATGAACTCCTGCAGGGACCCTTCAGCCATTTTGATCCTGCTGCCCCCCCCCATCGTAATACTCAGCATGAAGGGGAACAGGAAACACCTCATGATGGTTACGATTCACTCAGACCTTTGAGAGGAAGAATGGGCAGCGTTGGCGTGCGTGAGTGGGTTCCTCGTAGGATGGTGAGGGCGTCGCCTCGTCGTCGCCGGGCTAAGTGACGGCCAGTCATTATCTGCCGCTATAATCCGGTTGACCGCAACTCTTAGGCCTGTGTCCTTTGCGCCTTTGACTAGGGGGACGGGGCACTGCCGTGGCGTCGGTTTATTACGGCGGGGCCATGCCATGGCTGGCCTCTGTCCCCGTCTCCAAATTGACAGCAGGCCGGGTCAGCACTGGGGCTAGGCCGGGTCGGTTGAAGCGTGTGGGAAGGTGCTTTGGCCTCAAGGACCTCATAACCGACTGGCCGCCTCTCGCCTCTCTCGCCTCTCTCGCCTCTCAGGAGCTCCTTAGAGGGAGGCTGACCTCATGGTTTCAGACCGTTTGATCAGCAAGGGCAACCTTGTGGTCTTCGGGTTTGAGGTGCAGACGTCTCCTGCTCCTCTTCTTTTCTGTGTGCGTGCGTGTGTGTGTGTGTGTGTGTGCGTGTGTGTGTGTGTGTGTGTGTGTGTGTGTGTGTGTGTGTGTGTGTGTGTGTGTGTGTGTGTGTGTGTGTGAGGTACTGGGAACCCCCCCGTACACCCAGGATGTACTGGGGTGTACGCAGGGAGCCGGGCAGACGCAGACCGCAGCCGATGTCTCTGAAACAACAACATGAGGACGTCTGCAAAACAAGCACCTATTATTCATTCCTGTGTACTTGATGATTTATTTAGTGTTAGATTTACATATTTTATATCCGGGCTAAAAATAGGAGTCTACACGAAGTGTGTTTCTGATTGGCGGTAAAACATTTAGTAGGAACCGCAGAATGTTCCCCTAATATAAGATGTATTATTTGGATGAGTTTAATGGACAGACATGAGAATATACTTGCCAATCAAAGATGTTAGACTACTTGAGTTGGATTGATCGAGTGTTCATCGCCCCTTTCTACTCCGTCCCAGGTGGGGCCCTCACTACCAGGGGACCGGGGGAACACGGTGCAGGTCCTGGGGACCGGTCTTCAGAAGCCCGTCGAAACAAGCAGCGCCGTATCCATACACAAGGCCATTATCACCAGCAGGAAGGTAAACATACTGTATTTATCGTTTGGCATTCATAATGCTGACCTATTTGAGCCGTCACAGCTGTGAAATATAGCCACATTTATTACATTCTTCAAGAAATAAGCTTATGAAAATAAACCATTTTGTTTGATGCATTTGAGGAAATAAATATATTTTTATTAATTTCAGTTGAACCAACTACACATGCTTAACCCATCACATCCATAACCAATTACAATAATTGTGTAGCTTTTTCTCTGATTGCTTGGTGTGTATGATTAGAGGGCTGTTGTCATCCGTTGTAATCTCCTGCTGGAATCAGCCCAGCTAAAACATTCAGAGTGGCCTCGGTGGCTTTCTGTATAGCGCTAGCTTTGCATCCTAGCGGATCTAGGACGGCCTGCCCCGTCCCCTGGTGGTGCACTGTGGGAGCTGACGTCTCCCGAGACCAGACGCCTTCTTTCTCCTTCTCCCGGTGACTTCTGTACAGCCGGAGCACCGCCAGGTCCCCCGGGTCGCCTGAGTTCTCCCCAAGGACCCTGGCTGGCTGCAGCAGAGCCTGGGCGAAGGCATGGACCACCAGCTGCTCCATGCCGACCAGGCCCAGGCCTTGTTGAGTCAGACCCACCGCCAGGGCCAGCTCTGCAACCCCGGCCCCCGCCACCAGCCTAGGCTCGGCCAGGAGGGACCGGTACACTCTCAGGCAGGCCTGCACCGCACCCTGGGCGCTGACCAGCAGGGAGGCGTCTGGGCTGCGGAGGGTGAGCCTAACCCCGGGGCGGGCACTGCCGTCCTTGGGCTCTTCTACCACCGCGCTGGCCTGAAGAGGCAGACGGAGCCCGGGGAGGGCAGAGGAGGCGTGGCTGTGCCTCAGTGTTGGGATCGCCTTCCCGGGAGACGGAGCGTCTAGCGAGGTCGAGGAGGGTTTCTGACGGGCGGCCTGGGATGGATTCCCCCTAGGTCTGTTTATCTGCTCCTTGAAGTGGGCCGAGTGGGCTGACGTGATGTGCTTGTGCATGGTGGGCTCATTAGAGAAGCCGTGTATCGTCTGCTCCGTCTCGGTGCCGGCGTGCATATTGATGGACAGTGGGTTCCTGCGGGCAGCCTCTAATCTGGTTGCATCTCCGAGTCTCTCTTGTTGCGTCGTGTACTCGCTCCACACCACGCCATTATCTCGGGCCGAGTCGCAGACGGCTTCCCATATCTCCACTCCCAGATCCACCCAGTCATCAAACACCTCGGTTTCGACGTCTTCGTCATCCTCTTCCTCCCCCTCCCTGCCTTTCACAAGCGTTGTCTTCTTTTTTTCCAGCTGTGATGGAGTGTCCTCTTCTCCTTGACCGGTGCTATCTTTATCGTATTTGTTTTTCTTATTGCTATGGGTTGCTCTATCCGTTGCCGGCTTCTCTTCCTCTCCTCTGGGCTCCGTGGTCGGTTCTCTGTCCGTCTCTGCGGTTTGCGTCTCCTGACTCACTTCCTCCCCCATCTTGTCTATTTCGTCCTCCACGTCCGGATGCTCCTCACCTCCGAACTCTGTGTAGTCATCTCGTCCGGCTCTGTCCTCCTCCTCCTCCTCCTCCTCCTTCCCGACCGCCTCATCACGTGAGTCATCCAGCACCGTGCAGACTCTCAGAGTACTCGGGTCAAAGGTCACGCCTTCCCACACTTCCCCGCACTCTCCCGAGGTGACGGGGGTCCAGCCGTACACGCAGCAGCGGGCGGCCGCAACCCCCAACGCCACGTCGAACCCCGGCTGCCAGGCGGACAGGAAGGGCCCGAGGGTGGCCCCGACCTGCAGCTCGTCTCTGGGCTCCCCGAGCCGTCCGCAGACCCCCTGCTGCTCCAGCAGAGCCAGGGCCCTGCCACAGCCCAGGCGGTACCCGGCCCGGATCTCCGCCCCCTCCACCCCCAGGGCCAGCAGGTCTCTGGCCTGCGTGAGGAGGGAGGCGGTGAGGAGGAGCAGCAGGCCCGCGCCGTCGCCGTGCACCGCGGCTTGCTCGGCGGCGGCCGACGCTACGACGAGAGCTTGGGGGTTCCCGGGGCTCAGGGGAGGCAAGACAGGGGCCGTGTCGGTGCAGCTAACTGGTCGGAAGAGGAGGGTCTTGGGCAGGCCGAAGCAGGGGCGCAGGTGGGGGGCTAGATCCACACACGCCGCCAGGGCCTGGGTTACGTCAGGCTGTGTCTTCAGGGGTCTTGGGCAGAGGGGGATCACCGGCAGAACAGGGGTGTCTTTGGGCGGGCTGTGGTCCATGGTATATCTGGAAGAACAAGAAACAAGGCCAAAGAATTTGTTTTTTCTTTCTATTAAGCATTAAGCATCTTCATTCACTGGGTCAAAGAGAGTCTAGTCCTGGGGAGTGAGCTGGTTGTGCATTACAGAGGGCAGCCAGCCCCTAGCTTGTGTTTCTTTGGTTCTGAAAGGCCTGTCAAGAGCCGGGGAACGCAATGGGGATGAGGGGTTAGCATAACATGACAGATACAGAGGTCCGGGCCAGCGAAACCCATCTCCCGAGGGCGGGCCCTGCTTTACGGGAACCTATTATCATGTCCCTTTTTCCGACTAAGTTGTAACCTCACCACGGACTGATGAAATCCACTTTGCCCTCCCCCCGCTTTGACCCCTCCCCCGCCGCCGCTGAGGACTTGAATGCTGGAATTGTCTTTTTCCTCTTTCGACGAGTTTTGCCCTGAAGAGAACAAGCTTTTGACATTAACATTGTAAGAGAGCAGAGGGGATACGGGGGGGGGGGGGGGGGGGGGGGGGGGCCTGTAATCTAGAAGTGAGGCTTGAAACAACAATTTTTGACACGTCCATGACTTTTGACAGGAGTGAAGTGGAAATACATGGATGGGGAAAGAAACACCAAAAGAGGGCAGATATTGTGTGTCTGTGACTCGCCGAGACAGGACAAAATAAACAGTTTACTGTAGCAAACAGCTCTTAGCACGCCCAACATCTCGGCCCTCATTATGTAAACTGTTTACCGCGAGGCGTTTGGAGCACCTAGTGGTTCCTGCGTCTTTGGTAGTTTTATTTTTGTGTCAGGTCTTTTTCAGACTTTTTGTGTCACGTGACAACAGTGAGTCTTCAAAAAGACCTGACACGAAATAAAACAAATATAACCTTGTAACAGCGTCTGGTGCTTCTTGTCTGGCCCAGAACAATGTGCATTTGAAGTGTGATTATCGAGGGCCCCTGAAGCTCTGAAGGAAGCACGAAAGGAAGGCAAAAAATAATGGAGAATGAGCGAGTAGCTCCGGCCTCATTTTGTGGGTACGGGCGGACCCATTTGGGCCGGCGACGGGGCCGCCTGTCGTCTTCTTTTGGACGGTCATTTTTCCCAATTGGGTTGAACAAATAATTGGTCTTCTCGCCTCATTTTGGCGCGTTAACACTGTTTACTGACAGCGGCTGAGACGGCAAGGGAGGCATCTGGATGCAAACTACGGAGGACTGCGGATGGGTGATCTTATTATGTCTCTCTAACTCTCTCTCTCAGTCCTCTGGTCAGCTCTCATAATAGATACCCTTGCGGATCTCGGCAAACAAACAAGACGAGAAACAAATACTTCAAGGAAAGTAAAGCAAACTTTCCCTTCCCTCTTGAGTCACGGGGTGCAATCCCACGTAAGACCGCCGCCACTAAAGCGCCCCCTTTATGCAGTTTGTGTGCATAAAGGGGGACACATGTCCGTGTGCTCTCATTGCTTCCAGGGATCTGACTCCTTGCTGTGAGTCCCTCACATGTTCCTTTTTAAAAACGGTCATTGCTCAGTGGCCCTGGCCGGGCCCAGCTGACCCAGATATGAGTGACATTTGACGGGGAGAGGGAGAGCGGTGCTGAGGGGTGGTGGGGAAGGGTCGACCGCTCGGGACAAGGTTTGAAGTAGTTTTTCTTACTTTCTTCATTTAGTTCATTCCATCTTTCTCCTTCTCTCTTCATTGTTATTATAACTTTTTCAATTTCTTGTTAAATTTTTTCTCAGTCTCACTAAGTTCCCTCTCTCTCTCCGACTCTCTCTCTCCCTCTCTCTGTTGTTCCTCCTTTGGTGAAGGGCAGACAGTGTTAGAGGGTAACTGCCGTCTGCTGTAATAGAGAGAAAGAACGAGAGAGCGAGGGCAATCGAGAGGGAGCAAGGGCAAAAGAGAGAGAGACAGGGAGAGAGAGCGATAAAGAGAAACAGAGAGGGCAAAAAAGAGGGAGGGAGATCCAGAGAGAGAAAGAGAGTCCTTAATGATGCCCGGCCTAGAGGTCACTGGCCAAAAAACACCAACATCGCTCTTCTCTCCCCAGCCCCTCATACGTAGCACTGTCAAGGCCGCGCCACTCCTCCCCATCCTCCTCCTCCTCCTCCTTCTCCGACCAAACACAACACAACACACACTCACAGGCACAAACACACACACACACACAAACACCCCTATGAGGCAATAGCAGGAGTTGGCGCTCCTCCGTCTTCCCCGGATCCACGGGCCGGGTGACTAAGACGTATGGGCGGGCGCGGGAGGGCTCACTCGCGTGTCACACCCGTCACGTCTAATGAGGTCAAAAGGCCATCAAATATTTACGAGTGCACATTCCACAGCATATAGTGTGTTGAGGGAGGGCTGCTTCTCCCGGCCCGGCTCCGGGAGGCGCGCAGCCTATGAATTAATCACAAGTGTTTCTGGCTGCAGTTAAATAGCCCAATAAAAGCAATAAAGAGTGCAGGGCTTGATTTGGCTTTCGCTTTATTGCGGTGAACGGTTTTGCCGATTTGATACAGTGTGTGAGTGCGTGCGCGCGCAGGCGTGTGTGCGATTGTGTGTGTACGTCTGAGGTTGTGCACAAGTGTGTGCATGCTTTCCTTCTGTGTGCTTCGGTCTGTATTTGTGTTAGTGTTTGTGTGTGTGTGTGTGTGTGTGTGTGTGTGCGGTGTGAGTATGTGTGTATTAACTAATCATGTCAATAAGCTACCGTGAGAGGGAAGAGTAGCTGTTGGACCTCCGAGTAGAGAGCCTTTGAAGTCTAAGGAGATAAGCGTGTCTGTGTGTGAGACAGGATGAGGCAGAGAGAGAGAGAGAGAGAGAGAGAGAGAGAGAGAGGGAGAACGAAGGGGAACGAGAGCAAGCGGAGAGTGCCAGAGCTGGATATATCCAGACACCAGAATCCAACATGCAGGTAGGACAATGTTCAGGACTTGTAGCACCCCGCCCCCCCGTCCTCGGCCAAAACCCAGGAATCCATTTAGAGCCAACCGTAACAGGAACACCTCTCTCTCTGCAGTATGAAGGGGGTTCCAGACACCCACTATCTATGACCCTCCGTGTGTTGGTCCAATTCTCTTGTTTGAATATGTCATTATATCTGTTTGGTATCCTACTATTTAGACATTTAACGCTTAGTATTAATACAAAGCGCCTCACAGTGATTTTTAAGAGACATACCATTAAGGGGCCAGTGAACCCACTGTTTCAGATGGAATGCTAACACAGATTTAAAAGAGGCATTTTGGGCAGAGTTTAAGGAAAGAAGGGGGAGTGCTATCGCCATGGTTACGACCCACGCCAACCTTGTAATACCTTTTTTAGTGCTGTCGTTGTGTCACTGTTATGAGCGTTATAATAGGCAATGTTGTGTATGAAATCCTCCACACACCGTAGCGTTATAGTATAGGATTCCGGGAAGCCTCACTCAGACGCGGCCATTCAACACATCGCTGCTCAGACGGAGCTTCGCCAGCCAGGCACACCGTAGCGTGTTACTCTATGTGCCGGGGAAGCCTAACGCTCGGAGGCGGGTATTAAATAAATCCCTGCTCAGACAGAGCTACCCCATCCACACACACCGTGGCGTTGTGCAATAAGCGTCCGAAAAGGTCCACTTACTCGTGGAAACTGCAGTCAATCACTGCCGAGACAGAGCTCCACACATCCACACAGACCGTGCCACCGGTGCCCCTCAGCCGAGGAGGGGCACCGGAAAAGGCACTCAGATGTCCCCGAAAGTGAGTTCACAGCAGAGTGAAACGTTCACACCCCTTTTCTCTCTAAATTTGGGACTGATTTCAACAGTGATAAAAGGGCATAGATTACTATGTTGTGATCATATAAAACAAATTGCTACGTTTCGAACCAAAAAATAAGTGGTTTTGGGTTCACTGGCTCTTTAAAGGGATACGGCGAGCCATCTGTAAATTGGCTGTCTGAATCTTGGTTTGCTTGACTTACCCAGATTCAGACGAGTTGTTTAACTACAAATTCATCATTCGGCGTCCAGAAGGGAAGCTCTTTGGGTTAGCATTTGCTTTGCGTCAGCTACTTCCTTTTTTTTTTTTGCAGTTACAATAGCCTAGCTCGTATACAAGTAAAGGGAATACACTTTTAATTACTTAGCAAAGATTTCCAATGTGTTCTGAACAGTTGCTTATTCACAGTGCCAGTCAAAGTCCAACAAGATGGTAGTTTGTCCATAAACACACTGCACTATTTCCATCGATGGGATTATTAGGCTGCATGTGATGTGCTGCTGACAGTTAACCCTCCGCATCGACTAGTCGATACCAAGCCAGATGCAGCTGATACTATAATTGGTTGCCTAATAATCTCAGTACAGGAAATGGTGCAGAATTATGTGTGTGTTTGTAGACAAAATACTATCTTGTTGTGTTGTTACCGGTTTTGATTGAGGAAATATTCAGGAATGACATCTTGCCTTGTCCCTTGAGGGGAGGCAGATAGGGATGAGGTCTGCCTACAGGTTAGACTCCTGTCATTGGGGATCGAACCAAGTACCTTTCAGGCTGGGAGCCGCACACCCTAAGGAATAAACCATCCTGCCCCGACATCACTGGAATAATGCCATCGAGAGGCGGAGAGGTAAATAAAAACACTGAAGGTGGTGGGAGGTATGCAGGACACATAGGCAGAGCTAAAAGGAGCTGTGAAATATGTGACAGGAGATAAAGGCAGCGCCGGGGAACCGGGGCTAGCTTTTCCCAGTTTTGCAGGCTGTGCACGGCCGAGCACGGCTACTCGGGTTCAAGAGAGCGCTGTTTGTCAATATTATCTCTCGGAAGGCTCTCATCCCTGCTCCCCCGTCTACTCATCCTCCTCCTCCTCCTCCTCCTCCTCCTCCTCCTCCTCCTCACCTCCTCTTCCTTCTCGCCACCACCCCAGATTGTCTTCTATTGTTCATCTTCAACTCTGGCTAGGGTAACACTTGTGCGGTTGACCAGGCTATCATCAGGCTAACTGCATGTGACATGCAGCGCGGCATGCCATCAGCATGGCTGCAGCCATTCAGGGCCCACCCAGCAACACCCCCCCCCCCCCCCCCCACCCATCTCTGCGCCCGTGCTGAGGGAGACCACCAACTGTCAGTGTCTGTTACACTCACTCACAAGACAAATGGTATCGGGCTGCTCAGTGCCTCTGTGCCCACCCCCCTCCCCCCCCCCCCCCGCCCCTGCTGTGACATCGGCAGCAGTATCAGCACCACCCTGGCACTGGCCCATCCAACATTCATACGGCACGAGCTGCAAGGGAAAGGGCAGGCAAAAGAGCACTCCCCTCGAGGCCCCACAATGCAGTGCAACACATCTGCCCTGTCACCCCCGTCCGCCTCGGGTTCTCACCGCGGTCCTACTAGGCCTCCCTGTATGTGTTGGTGTGTGTGCGTGTGTGTGTGTGTGTGAGAGTATGTGCTGGGTTTATGTCTAAATTATTCAACATTAGGTTGTGATTTAAAAAGAGACTCTCTTCACCCACTAAACTTGAGGAGAGGGAGGTAGGTGAGAGAGAAGGGAGGTAGGTGAGAGATATGGGAGACTTGTGAGAGAGAAGGTGATGATGTTTAATTCAAAGCCAGCCCCCAAACATTGCATGTAATGCTGCAGGTCACAATGATTACCCCATCCCAGGAGACTTCTTTAAATGGAGTGAGTGTGTCTGTCCGTCCGTGTGTGTGCAAGTGTGTATGTAGTGCAGGACTAACTGAAAGATGCTGAGAGGGGTAGAGGGAGAGAAAGAGAGAGAAGAGTTTGGGGGAAGGGGAGGGGGGGGGGGGGAGTGAGAGAGAAAGAGTGGGACACGAGGAGGGAGACAGGTAGAGAAGGAGAGAGGCACTGACAATAATAAGAGAGCGATAGGTAGATGTGGACGAACAAGAGGTTTGGGGGAGAGAGAGAGAGGGTTCTGGGGGAGAGAGAGGGGTTTTAGGGGAGAGAGGGGGAGAAGTGGGAGAGAGAGAGAGGGGTCTGGGGGAGAGAGAGTGTTTTAGGGGAGAGAGGGGGAGAGGTGGGAGGGAGAGAGCGGTTTGGGTGGAGAGAGAGGAAGATGTTTGGCAAGGGGTGGGAGAGACGTTGAGGATCTCAACACCCACTGTACTATTTCTGTTTGCTGCGTGGATAATTCGAAGCAAACCTCAACGAAGGTGGGAAACGGAGGAGGGTGAGGTGAGGGAGGAGTGTGGTGGTTGGAGGAGGGGTGTACAGGGAGGAGGAACAGGCGTATCGGAGGAGAAGGATGAGGCAGGCAGGGGAAAAGTACTGAGTTGAGGAAAGGGCGAGAGTGAGACGGAGGAGGATAAGATGGAGGCGAGAGGCACGGGGATGAGGGATAGAGTTGGAGCGCTGCGTATGGAGACAGTGATGAAGTGCGAGAGAGAGAGAGAGAGAGAGAGGGAGAGGGGTGAGAGAGAAGGGGAGAGGGAGCAAGGGAAGGTGTAGAGAGTGGAGAGGGAGAGGAGAGAGAAGGAGAGGGAGCAAGGGAAGGTGTAGAGGAGAGAGAGAAGGAGAGGGAGAGGGAGCAAGGGAAGGTGTAGAGAGAGGAGAGGGAGAGAAGAGAGAGCGCGAGAGGGTGGAATAATGGATGAGGACAATAGAAGTACATTGGGGCAGGTGTGAGAGTGTGTGTGTGTGTGTGTGTGTGAGTGACAACGAGCAGTGAGACATCAGATCAGAAGTGCAGGATGACTTAAGGTTATTTATAGTTTTATATATAGTGTATCCAGTGATGTTGAGGCAGGTAGGTGACATGAGCTGACAAAATCCACCGTATTAATTTAACTTCTTTACCTCTTGACTTTCTACATTAACTTTTAGATTGAAGAACAGTTTCTACTGGAAGGCCCTAACTATAGGAAATGCTCAAAAATACTGTGAGTTATAATATCCAAGGTATTATTAGAATTGAAAATTATTTTAAAAAAAAAATCCTGCATTTTTCTTCTACCAATGCCTACCCATGAAACCCCAACCACAGTGTTACTCAAACCACCGTTTTTAATTTACACCGTTAGAAACAAATGTTAAAAGGCTTGTAACTTGTCTACCTGTACACACACACACACACACACACACACACACACACACACACACACACACACACACACACACACACACACACACACACACACACAATATCTCTCTCGCTCTCTCTTTCTCTCTGACACACACACACACAAAATCTCTCTCTCTTTCTCTCTCACACACACACACACACACACACACACACACACACACACACACACACACACACACACACACACACACACACACACACACACACACACACCCACCCACCAATTTTCCCTCTCCATTTCCTTCCTCTCTGCGGGCCCCTGGAGAAGGCTGTCATTGTAAGTGGCCCCTCTGCCAGGCAGGATAAACTACCTGTCACGGCGACATCTTTTTGTGAAATTCATATCAGAGGCAAAACAACATGGAGGAGGTGCTAGGGGTCACTGGGCTCTTTAAATTATTCATTCCCCTCCCCCCCTCTCCTCTCCATCTCCACTCAACCGCCTGTCGCACACTTTTGTAGCGCTGCCGCATCGCAACAAGGACAACTCTCAGGCAAACTGTGTCCTCAGTTTGGCCGTTTGAGAGAGTGTGAAGTAAAGATACTGTTTGGAAGACAGTCTGTTTTGAAGGGTTTCCCACTGACTTTGTTTCTTTGGGGCAAAATGTGTACGTGTGTGCGTAGATTCTCAACCTCAGGGTGCATGTGTCATGCATGTGTCATGCATGTGCAAAGTCATGGCGTAATGAAATCTTAACATGGGCGTCCTCTATGGGTCTGGACGTCTAGCTTGCATAATTTATCATCTGTCTCCGGGGGCTGCTTGGCCTTCCGACATCGCAATCCCATGGGCCGCGCGGCTCTCTCTCCTCGCTCCCCATTTGCTGTAGAGCTCCGGTTGCACGTGGGTGTTGATTTGTGTCTTGTCTTCTACTAGCATTATTTTACTATTCAGCAGACACTTTCATTCAAAGAGACTTAGAAGTAAAGTCAGTTGGTCGCCAGGGGCTAGGGGTTCGAACCCAGAACCTTTCGGCTGAGGGTCAATGACCCTAACCACTGGAGCATTTTAATTGTTGTGTCTTTCACTTTGACAGAGAGGGCTGTTGGAACTGGGAGCAAAGGACAATGGACTTCTCCGGCTTCTCTCTGTCCCTGGCGTCTCCCAGGACCCTCCCGGGACCCTCGTCCTGTCTGGGGTGTTGCAAGAGGACAGGCCAGCTGGAGGACTGGGAGGAGCTCATCCACGCGTCATTCGTCATCCTGATGAAGAACAACGCTACACCGATCCTGCTGCTTTTGAGTATGCCTTTATGACAAACTGTAGCGTCACACTTATACTCTCAAACGAAAGGAAATGCACAGTTAGTGCGGTTCCATTAACTGGTCTGGAGTGAAGAAACGCGAAAGACGATCGGTTCACACCTACATATTAATGCTACCAGACATCTTTTCACGCATTATGGGGAAATCACCCTGTAAGTTAAAGGTCGATTTCAGACCTTAATCTGGCGAATTGTCCATTTCCATCAACCTCTTCTACCGCGAAACATACACAATATGTTGGAGGGAACACGGCTAATGTTTGTCTATGCCTCAATCTATCATCCCTTTGCGCACAGACCAGGACATTGTGATGCACGACACGCGACCGCGCCAAGCTACAACTGACATGTCATATTGACGCCACTGGAGTCTCTCGCTCGAAGAGGCTGACATGCCTCTGACAATGTCACCCGTTGAACATGAATGGAAATAATACTTCGTCAGACATGAGCGTGGTTGACACGCGCATGCAAACAAATCTTGACGGGGAGCGATGCCAACGTCCAATGCCTCTCACTCTTCCCTAGCTGTCGTCGTTGGCATCAACATAAACCCCCACACCGACGCACAAACACACACTCACAGATTGTCAACTCTAAACATGAGGGTGAATGAGAACACAACAACAAACTAGCTGATGGGCTCAAAGGCGGTTCTCCTTCCAAACAGCAGAAGGAGCATCAGCAACAAAAGGGGATTCATCACTTAAGAACCCAACTAAACTAACACACTCACAATCGACACTCAGGTCGTCTATATCAGCTAAACAATGGGGGACAGTATGTGTGTGTATGTCTATGTACTAACACAATTTGTCTCTGCACCTGTCAATATTGCGGTCGGCTCGATCTCAGTCCTGGGGGACGGACCCTCTGGGGAAGACCGATGGATCGGCCCAGAGTTTTATTGATGGACGCAGTTGCTTAATGCTAATGGTTGTAATGAATCAGATGTCACTAATACTGGTTAGGGTGGAGGTCGGATCCTTTTAATCTCTCACCACTGTAGGGGATCGACGAGGGGGGTGAACCCGGCCCCCTGCGACCCCTGACACCGGGCTGACTACCGCTGCACCAGAACGTGGCGTGACCGCTTACGTTCGTGTTATAGCTTCATGATCCTCATTATCATGGTAATCATAATAATAATAATTGTCAGACATATTGCTTTGCAAGTCGTTTTTATGTCATTAGTTGGATCACTCAAATGGGAGATAAATATATGACTACGGAAAGATGTATACTCGACATAGATCAAAATGTTTACGTGTTGTTTTTGTTTAATACTGTTCAAATGCTAAACAACTCCTGCTATTCTTGCCTTGAAAAAAGAAGGTTGTACAGTGCAGACGAAACGTTGGTTATTTATGCATCATTAAAAATGTGAAAAGGGGCCGTCTTGGCTTGCATTAAGATTTGGGTATTTAAAGGCAGATTTAAAGGGCAGCAGTAGCATAAAGATACAGGATTTAGGGGTAAGGGAGAAACCTCAGTCGAACCATTAAGCTCTCAAAAACTTTGCTAACAAACTCCACGAAGAGGAAAGAACTGCCTCTAACATTCAGCAAATGAATTATTAAGAACAAAAATGAAGGAAAAAAAAAAAAGAAGCTGCTTCTTGCCATTAATCTGAAAAAAAGAAGAATAAGTGTATGTGCGTCTGTAATGTTTTATTAAAACTTTGCCTATTTCAGTCTCAATCCAGTCCAATTCAAAAGGGCACTTTAGTGCTCTGCCGGGTGTGCACGTTTACGCGCACTATACGCACACAAATGCAGGGAATAAATGCAAAAAAAGTCAAACGAAAGATGGGATGTGCTGTATCATCATAGGGGGTAAAAGTGCAAATGTGTACTACAGCTCTCCTTCTGCCGTTCCTCTGCATCATACAGGCCGATAGACAGACGTTAACCAGGAGAATTGAGATGTAGGATCCCCCAGGATTAAAGTTCTGGTTTGTCCCGTACTCAATCCACAGTATCGCTCTGCTTGGTAAGAGGCACTGCACAAATTATATTTTTTGTGTGTGTGTGTGTGTGTGTGTGTGTGTGTGTGTGTGTGTGTGTGTGTGTGTGTGTGTGTGTGTGTGTGTGTGTGTGTGTGTGTGTGTGTGTGTGTGTGTGTGTGTGTGTGTGTGTGTGTGTGTGTCCACATGCCTTTCTCTATCTCTGACTAAACTTGCTTCCATCAGTGACCTCACTTCAGTTGGGCCTCATATTGTCTGGGGATGGGGAGCTGTGAAGGAGGGGGACCGCGCAATGGCTACACATGACTTGTAAGGGGCCTCCTGTAAGTACATAAATCCTGGTTCATTTAGATTGCCCGCTCCCTACTGACTCACCTGACTCACTAGCAATTCTAGCTCAAACCATACACAGTCCAAAATAAATAAATAACTAAATAAACAAATGCAAGTACGTTCCCAGCTGTGCCTGACAAAATTCGGATTAATTGACGGACAATTTCTTTTTTTAACTGCCAGAGTGGTTCCATTAGCAGTAAGGAAAAACATTTTGCATCTAAAGCTGAAGTGGATTTATTGTAATCCGTCAAATTTTTGGTTTAATAGCGTTAGCCTTGGATTTGTCAATGTTATACTTCATTCTGTGCTTTAATAAGTGTGATCTCTATAATGTATATATAATGTAGGTTATAATAATGTATGGATTGAATTTCATGCTTATACTGGAGTAAATGCTCATGTTTTCCATTAGCTTTTTCTCTAAGACAATATTTTATTAGCTTGATTTACTAATGTTACCCATGTTACTTCTGTGCAATAATATTCTGGGCTGTAATAACCACCATGGCAGATAGACTACGTTTTCCATAGAGGACAGCTCTAGCCTTACCAAGCATCTTTAAACGCTTTAACTTTAACCCTTGCAGATTCTTTAAGAATAGTTATAGGGGAACAAATAATGCAATCAATCAAATTCAAGCTTCTCTTTTTGTCATTTAATCTGTCAACCATTTCATCTGCCATACTTAGTGTTGAAAGAAGTGAAAAAGTTTATATTTTTGTCAAAGAAAAAGACCACAAGGCCATCCACAAGGCCACATATCTCCTCTGGCAAAGCCAGGCCACCATCTAGTTTGCTCAGATAATAACGTCAAAGTGGCATTCACTCTAAATGTGCATTTGGCACTCAATTCACCCCAACAGGGATTTAAGCAGGTGTAATGTTTAAGCTTTATTGATGAATAAAACATGATTTAAAGAGAAAAAAAGACCTTGAAGTTGCTACTCCATTCTGCAATCTTTAGTCAGGAGGAGTTCAACTCCGGAGCACCTGGTTGACCAAAAATGTACATGGTGCAAAGAGGGTGCGAGAGAGAGAGAGAGAGAGAGAGAGAGAGAGGCAGGCAGGCAGGCAGACAGACAGACAGACAGACAGAGCTGTAGTGATAAGAGTACCTGTTTCAGCTTCTTGCGGGGTCAACTAGCAGCTGATAGGAACACCGGGGGGGAGGGGGCAGCCTGTCATTTTTCGCCTAGTTCTCCTTAAAAGCCTTGGGCGAGAGACGGATGTAAGGGGGGGTCGTGTAACATGAAACAACATAAATGTTTCAATGTGAGTGAGACCTGTGATCACACGCTGACATTTGAAAGGCTTTGCAATAACTCGGAAAAAATAAGTTTTGTTTCATATTGTGAATTTGTATCGGCATCATTAAAAGGCCTACAGTAACGATGATGAAATAAATGCATGAAAGATATTTTAGTAAAAGACTGTTTAGGCCTATAGTTGAATTACAATAAACTTGCAACATTTAACCCAAAGCCATAAGAAAACGAGGGCCAAACGATTGTAAGACAAAACCTTATCTCAAAGAGCTGGGCCTATGTTTTCTCAGGGTCAGGACCTAATCAATACCTATATAAGCAACTCATATTTATGTGCTTAAATTATTCATGTTAAATATTGATGTTATTTTAAAGAAACAATCTGAAAGTTATTATTACTTACCGTTAAGGTAATATATATGAAAGAGTGTTATGAGCTGACGTTATATGATGAGATAGACAGTTGGTCATCTCCAACGGTATATGGTCCATGCGCACAGTCTTGAACGTTAGAGCTATTGGTATTGTTTGTCAATTTCAGCACTATAAATGTTTTACATGTTTGCCAGTGTTTTAATGTAGTTAGTCAACCGTAACCTGCACATTTGTTTTTACTTATTACACATAAATAAATAAAAAGTGGGCCAGGGCGAACACAGCCAGGTTTGCCAGATTGTGCGGAAAATCGTACCCAATCTGGCAACACTGACTGTCACGCCTCGTCCCAACCCCCCCCTCTCCCTTTCCCCCGTTGTGTCGTTTCCATGGAGACGTGTCGTTTCCATGGCGACGTGTCCAGACGCGCGCTGCACAGTTCAACGCAGCGACAGAGGCGCGAGCTGCTGTGTTTATCATTTTAAAGTAAAGCTAACGACTTAATGACGACGCATTTAATTCACCGTCTACACTAAAGCCACACTATTTATCCTCGTCCGTTTTACTTAAGCGCCGTTGCTTTCGTGTCACGTTGAAAAAAAAGTAAGCCCATACTTATAGTGTTTGATGTAAGGGCCTTGGACTGCCTGACGTTTTTAAAAGGTAAGTAACCTACTTAGAACTACCACGGAATGCTAACTAGTTAATAGCAGTATAGCTCAGGAAGGTAGTCACCTAGCAGCGTGACCGTTTAGGAGACACGCGAGGGAGGAATACCTACAGGAATAATTATGTGAGGAACTAAGGCGAGAGAAGTGTTTTATCACATTTTTGGAAAAACAACCCCCTAAAGAGTTTGACAGAAGTACGTTACCGACTCGAAGAAAGACTGCCCAGTCAGACCTTGTCACTTCAAGAAGCACGTAGTCCATCTGCAAGGAGCACAATGTGTCTTGCAGGGTAAATTAATGTTCTACATCAATGTCTATATATATATATATATATATATATATATATATACACACACATACATAGGCCTACCTCCGCACATTTAATGTCCGAGTTTGAAATGTGCAGGTTTGCCCAATGCTTTACTTTTGTCCTTTTTTCATTTATCCCCTCTCCCTCCCCTCTTTTTTTTTTAACCAATAACGTCGTTCTATTTTTTGTATTGCTCACTGCCCTGAGAAAGTTACGAGTTGGGTGGAAAACTGAATCAAAGTTTCAATAAAGACTGGGTGCGCTGTGGGGCCTGACAAGTGAGGTGGCTGGAGCAGAACAGGACGGGAGCAGACTGAGAGCAAGAAAGAGGGGACAGATCGGTTTTCGGGAGAAAGATAAATAGTTCATGAAAGCGTTGACTTTGTACGTTTTATTACTTGTGTTTTGCCGACGTTCCACCTGCCTGCCAGCGGTTCTCTCCTCAAAATAGTTCCGTGTTCACTTCCCACGGACACCTGCAGCTGGTCGATACCCCCACCATTAGAAATGCCTGCTGTGGAAATGGAAATAGTGAATTTGTCATGATGAGCTCAGTTGCTCTTGGTCTCCGCCGAAAGCGAACACTTATTTATCTGGGTTATTGGCTTGGGTACATTTGGTGTTTTAATCTATTGGTATATCAAACTGCATTTTCTAAGGTTACCAATATTTTATTCTCAACAAGAGTTTATTATTACGATAGGCCTGTTTTATGCATAGGGCTACCTTGGAAGGCTTCAGAAAACACCCCATTAAAAACAGGAAAAAAATCTAAATGTTTAAGCACAAAATCGCATGTGAAATGTGAATTATGTGAAACGCATGCCAATGTTCCTCAAAATCTTTTACATTTAAAATTATACACTTTAAAGTTTACTCTGCAAGATGATACATGTGCAAATATGCAGTCATTCTTTTCCTCACAAAACTATTGTTTGCACTCCCCTAGGAATAACCCATCGTTAAAAAACCCATCTGTGACCCTGTTCTTTGAAGAGCGTCTAGGAGAGAGCAGTGAGTGAGCGGTGAGTCCAGCTCCATGGCAGACGATGTGCCCCAGTCCCCTATGCTGCAGGGGGGCTCCGCCGGCAGCAGTGGGAGGCCAAAGCGAAGCGGTTCCACCAAGAGTCGGAGGGCCAGGGAGGCCAAAGCTGCCCTCCAGCCTGAAGACCTGCCTGGGGACCAGCAAGACAAACAGCCCGGAGGTAAATCTAGTTCGGTATGCAGACACGTCGTCTGGCCTCCTCCATGTATTGGTGGCGTGTACGTGTATATACCAGTGTGCACCCCCTGCATATTACGTATAATATAATAAAACACAGCATATTTTCTGCTTGTTTACGCAGACTGGGTTTCAACTGAAATACGTTGTGTTGTGTGTGTGGTTTAATAGCAGCCGTTTTAAGGTTTCTATTTAGTCTAGGGAAGGGATTGTTTAGAAATGTGATGTATGGAAAATGTATTTTCCATTGGCTATAAACACAATGCTAATGATTCTTGGTTGGATTTTCTCTTCACCAAATTAACTGACAAGATTAGAATACCATCATGTTGTATGGGCATCTGCACACAAAAAAGGCCTAATTCCGTAATTAAATGACTACTGTTAGAAGTTTACACAAATCATCACGTCATTTCCCCCTCCCATCTTCAACACAATAATACAGTGCTTGGCAGATTTTTATCAACCCTGAACTCCAAACCAGTGTCAGAAGTAATGACTGTGCTCAAAATGACACAAAGAGGAGAGAATAGCGGATAGATAATTCCCACAATCTGAACCAGATGGAATCATGAAAACTGGTGTCCCCTGAGTGTGTCACGTGCATTGTCATGCCTCTTTGGGAATTTGATGGTGTGCGTGTGCGTGCGTGTGCGTGCATAGTTATGTGTGTGTGTCTGCGATTCATCACAGGGGATGCTGATGTTGGAAGCAGTGTGGGGATCTTGACGGAGGAGGAACCTGAGGACCTGTACGCCATTAACCTGGTAAAGCCATCAGCCCCCTTAATGGCCACCTTGTCATCGGTGACAAATTGAAAGTTGGGATTTCAGTTCACCCCCAAAAAACAGGGGCACTCAGCAACGGGAGCAGCTAGATTTACACTTTATCCACATCCCAGATGGACGACAAAGCAGAGTAGAATACCATCATGCCGTTAGTGAACATCTATTTCCGTACCTTTTCCTTGCAGTGTAGCGAGAGAGGGACAGAGAGAGAGAGAGAGGGAGAAAGAAAGAGAGAGAGAGAGGGGGAAAGTGACTGACATGGGGAAATCAAAGTATGAGAAACAAGAATTCCTAGAGATCCAAAACAAGACAACCCCTACCCATCATCACCAACCACCCCACTCACCACCATGACAACCACCTTCATAAACCCACCAGTTTTAATAACCTTTGAGAACTCCTTCTACCCCCCCTGACACTGCTGATAGAAAATAGGATTGGAACAATGGCTAGTGTGCCAGATGTGTGGAAATATGGAGATCAGCTGGTGATTGGTGGTGTGTGCTCAGTGAACCTGCACAGTAACTGTCTCCTCATCAATTAAATTAATATAATTAATTACCACTTGCTACCTTGCAATAGAGTGCTAGTATTTACATGCGATGACCCAAACCATTCCCAAACCCCCGTCCCCCCTTGCAATATTTATAAATACATCTTGCGTGTGTGTGTGTGCGTGTGTATGTGTGTGTCTCCCACTGATGAAACAGGTGCCAGGCGTAGGCGGTGAATGTACACACAGACCCACACACACACACACATACACACACAATCACAAGCAGACACACAAGCACACACTTTGCCGTACCCGGCAGTTAGCATTATTCAACAAGACAGGTCCCTGTATAATCTGCATAGCGATATAATTTGGCTAATATTAGAGCACCTGCTCCGGCGGCAGAGCATTGAAAGTCAGGGAAATAGTGCAGAGGTTCGGTGTGTTAGTGAGGTAGTGTGTGTGTGTATGTGCGATTTGTGATTGAATCTCCCCCCGCGGGGCGTCAGCGATTTCGAATCAGAGACACCATCACTTTAATTGAAGGATACGGGTCACGGGTTGTAATTGCACTGATGTCCAGCGCCATCTCAGCAGGAGGGTGGGGGGCGATGGCTTAGGGGGCACGCAGCAGCGAGTCCCCTCCCCCTCTTGACACACTGAATAACCACCTTTTCCTTTCTTCCCCTCATACAGAGAAGGTTGTTCATATGCCGGGTTGCCCTCTCCGACGTGACCTGGGACTCGTGGTCGGAGGACAATGAGCTGGCACTGGACCGCTTCATAGAAGGAGCCTCCATCCCTTTAATGGTGGTATATCTGGACCCCATGACCGGGTTGAGGGTGGAGAACGGCATGCCCTCACAGGTACACATGACCCATTTGACAGTCCTCAGACCCTATCAAATGTGTGGTGGGGTAAATTAGTAGCTGTGTGTTGCGTGCTCAATGCCTTGTTATCGTTTATATTTGGTCATAGTTTAACAAGATGTAAAAAATAAACATATTGGTTCTAGGTAAAGGTCAGGCAGGGGTGTGGCACATGATGTGTCCCTGGATGTAGGTGTGCTAGGCTCGTTACCTAGTTACCCTTCTCCTCCAGGAGAGAAGGGCAAGGATCTCTTTGTTGTGAGGTCTCTGTATGCAGGCTTGTCCACCGAGCTCTCCAGCAGCCAGAGTACAGCCATCATCCTGACTAATAGAAATGTCAGCAACGGTAATAAAATGCCGCACTGTCCATTCTCCTCAGAGCCCCGGAGATGTGAAGCAGAGATTTGCTACAGGGGCCTTGTCAAAAGACTCCTCCACACACTCACACGTGCGCTTACATAGGAAAACACATACACACTCGCACGCAAACGTGTGCTAAGATTCAAACATTACACACACACACATATACGCACACATTCACACATAGCACACATAGCACACATAGCACACACTCAGACATGCAGCACTGTGCCATATTACAACTGATAAGAGCTTTTGTAGATTGCGGTAATGACGGCTCCCGAATACCAATTGAGCTGCATCTAAAGAGACCCAGAGGAATTAATAAAAATGTCTGCCACTTCATGGCTGCGGTGGGTTCCTGTTATCAAAAGAGCATAAAAGAGAATCACAAAATGCAGCGTTTTAATTGTTAGTATTTCTGGATTCCTCTATACACATGCCTCGGAAATTCACATCTGTGTGGTTTTCCTTTCACCTTGTTGTTCCGCTTATCTTAACCATTCTTTCACAATTTTCATTAATTTCCGCTCACTTTCTTTCACAATTCCCACTGTACCCATTCTTCCCCTGCTTATCCCATTCCATCGTCTTCATCATCTGTTTCTCTCACTCTCTTTCTCTCTATCCCACTCCCTCTCTTCCTCTCACGCTGTCGCTCTTATTCCCTCTATGTTTCCCCCTCACCTACTTTATCTCACTTTGTCTCTCTCTCTCTTTCTCCCCCCTCTCTCTCTATGTCTCCACCTCTGTCTCTCTACCAGGCGGTGGATCAACTGGCCTACTTCATCCGCTCATCAGAGGCACCCATCATGCCGGAGACCTTCGAGACGGTCGTGCACTGTGGCACCTTGCGCTGCGGCAGCGGAGGGGGCGGAGCCACAGAGGGCCTGCTGAGGCTATTGAACGGCGTGCATGCTCCCCTGGTGGCCCTCAGCACCGTCTTGCCTAAAAACATCAAGAACATCTACAGCGCCAACATGCACCGCTTCCTCTCCGGCCTTACAGGTAGCCATCCGCCTCCTGGGAGAGGGGAGGACAGGGTCGGGCAGAGCCGGGTACGAGGGCTGGTTCAATGCCAGAGGGTGGTTGCCGGAAGAGGTGGCTGGGACCGGGTTGGGGGCTGGGGCGTAGAGGGATGTACTCTGTGGATGTACTCGTCGGCGTTGGGAGAAGAGGGCAGGGTTCCCAGTTGAATACCTGTTTGGTTGATGAAAATGCTATTCTTTTGCCTGATTTACATATTTGATCCACTAGTACGCTAGAAACTAGCAAAGCACATGTGTTTCCAACCAAATATGGTGTTTTGGCAACACAGACAGATTTCCTACCACATCAAACATCGGGCGACATTTCATCCATTCTGCATGGATTTTGATGTCGCTCATTTGTTGTGGCAACTGTTGGAGGCAAAACAAGAGAAGTGCATTAGGTAATGCTGGCTGATCCAACGAGGTGCCGAGGTGGTTTTCCTCACATGACTTCCTGTTCCTGGAAGGCCCTGTGTTTTCCCAGCTGCAGGGTGAGGGTTGGGAGAACAGCTCTGCTTTGTATCAATTCCACTAAAGCAGAAGAACAAGACAGACAAAACAGCCGGCATGGATCAAACTATTTTTCCCCTTGAAAGGAGAAGGCGCATCACAACAATTAAGGTTACGGTGAACTGCATTCCAACATAATGTCATTTTGACAGTCAGCCATTGATCTGCTTCTTCTTGGCGCGGAACAACGAGGGCTTTGAGGGATTCGCACCATGTTTTCCTTTCATGGTGCAGCCGCGGGGAGACTTTAGCCGTCGCTCAGCGAGGAGAAGCTACAGGCTGCTGCCAGGGCCTAGCTAAACACAGAGAGGCGCAGCGGTAATCATACAGTGTATTGGTGCGTTGTGATGGTTCAATTCTCATGCTAATTGCACCAATCAGCGCATGAAACGCCACTTTGTTTCTTTCTTCATACAAACAGACATACAAACACATTCCGAAAGAGACACACACAGACACATACATTCACGCAAACAGACGTGCACGGGCAGTATACACTTGAGCCCCTACAATTACGAGCCTCCTCTACCTGACTTTACTCTGCGTTTCCCCTGAACAATCAGAAACACGATTGGATAATCCCAACTGAAATCCTTTTCATTCCTGCACAACCCCCCGTGGAATCTCATCTTCTGATATCGTTTTCAGTAAATACATCCACCAATCTCAGCACATTTTAGGCCTCAAAATGCCCCCTCCCCCCCCCCCGCTGGCATTTGAGTTAGCAATCCCGTTCTCAGTCTACTAAACTTTTGCCTAAAACTTTATATAGTAGTGGAGTCGGTGGAACAGCAGATCTGTCGTTGATGTGCAACTGTGACACCGGGCTCACCACATAAATATACATTTCTATGTATATGTATTTATTTATGGAGAAGGAGGGGAAGAACACTGAGTACTGACTTATACCCAGGTGGACAGAACCCCCTCACCTTACCCCCAGCTCCCGGTAGCCAGTACCGCCTGATGAAAGGGGCTTGTTGTGGCTCCTGGCTCTTCTTCCACGTCTTCAATGTTTGCGTAGGTTTCACCAAAGGTCAGCCGGCTGGCCCTTAGAAAACATCATTGTAACCGCACACGCACACACAAACTCGCAATCCATAGAGGAAAATTAATCCGGAAAGTACCCAGACGAACGGCAGACATATCGGCTAAGAAAAATGACTAAAGGTGAACAACCCAGTAAAACAGGCAAAAAGTGTGCATACAATGACATGCAAACACACACACAGGCTGCTCTTTTCTTTTATACATTCAGCAGCCTTCCGCTTACCTTGTGCCCTCGCCTCATTATTTATCTCTCTCTCGCTCCTCTCTCTCTCTCTCTCTCTTTCTCTCTCTCGGTCCGCTGTGTTGTTTATGTCCTTTTCCAAAAGGCTAATGGGAGACTACACGCAGCTCTCATTGATCGTCCTCCCTGTCGCCACAATCAGTGTACACAGACAGCTCAGGTCCTACACACTCACTCTCCCTCCGTCTCTCTCTATGTCTCTCTGCCCTTGTGTCCTTTGATCCGCTCCCTCCTTCATTAGAGGCCCTGGCACTCTGGCGCTCTACTCCTGTGTTGTGTAAAGACCGCTGCTTCATTCACAGTCTCTGATATTCCAGCCCTCATGTCTGGGGGTCGGACGGGGGAGGTGGTTGCCTGGCGCCCTTTGCGGCGCACACTCCACTCTGGAGTGGGTAAACTTATGCACGGCGACACAGCCCAACAGAAAGTGTGTCTGCGCGTCGTGTGTGAGTGTGCGTGCGTTGTTCAAGCGTTCCACTTTGCCCGGGAGGAGCGGTAAAACACTTGTGATTTTTCTCCGCTGTTTGTTTTTTTTCCAATTTGGTAAATGGAACTCCATTTGATCTTGATACACACAGGGGATAAAGAGGTACACGGGTTTGATAACCGCAGGCTTTACGGCTGTTAAAACCAAGCACTTTGTCGGCTTTGTGAAACCTTAAGGAGTGTTGCGTTCTCCCACTCGCTTACAGTTCACTGTCACTGGAGCCTTGTAGACATGAAATAACCTCAAAGAGATCTCTGTCTCCAAAGAAAGGCTCTATATATACAACTTTGCAGCGTCCTCGGTTTTACCTTGTCATCTATTTATATTTATTTAATTAAAAAACTCTTGCTGTTCA
Organism: Gadus morhua; assembly: GCF_902167405.1. Classification (NCBI taxonomy): domain Eukaryota; kingdom Metazoa; phylum Chordata; class Actinopteri; order Gadiformes; family Gadidae; genus Gadus; species Gadus morhua. Next base: position 9,506,636 of record NC_044064.1, read on the forward strand.
ACACTTTAGTTTCTTGGCATACGGTTGCATTGTCTGAAACCCTGAAAGCAAATTGTAATTCTGTACTTGAGTTCGTGCACTCACGTAACGGTGTGTGTTGTTTTGACCAGACTCCCGGTGTCAAGATGGGCCGGGAACACTGTGCTCTACATTCCCCATGGAGGCCCTGCAGCGCAGCCCAGAGGAGGCCAGCAGAGGGACAAGGAGCTTAATTACAGAGACTGGAGAGTAAGGAGGGCTGGGGGGCTCTGCGTGTGTGTGTGTGTGTGAGTGTGTGTGTGTGTGTGTGTGTGTGTGTGTGTGTGTGTGTGTGTGTGTGTGGTGTGTGTGTGTGTGTTTGTGTGTGTGTTTTATCTGTATGTGTGTGCAGATATCGCATCCTTCTCATTGTGTGAGTGTCTTTGTCTCTACGCCTCACCGTGGGGATTCTCTCTTCCTCTCTCTCCTAGGAAAGGTCACTTGGACTTTATCTTTTTGATCTGCTCTCTCGCTTTATGGTCGAAAGCAAACAAAACGGGCATTGAGGATCGCGGGGTGGTTTCCCTGGGCTCGGGCGCACACCGATAGGATTTAATGAGACGCTAGTGTGTCACCTCCCACCCCTCTCCTCCATCACCCGTCCCTCTGCCTCTGCCTTTGACCCATCGGTGCACAGGAAAACACACACACACACACACACACACACCACACACACACACACACACAACACACAACACACACACACACACACACACACACACACACACAACATACAACACATACAAACACCTGCACATACATAAAAGACACAAACACATCAATGTAAACCCTTTATCAAAGGGCACACAAAGCAGGCACACAAACACAAGCATGCATACACACGCAGATGCAGACACATACATGCACACCCGCACATTCAAACAAATAAGTGAACATCCACACACATGCTTTCTCACAAACACATACACACGCACATACACACACGCAAGCACACGCACATTCAGATACACACATATCGACCTCAAAGATTTTTTGCCTTCCTTAGATACTCACTTTATCTATAACCTTTTTCCTCACTTCCCTTCTCTCTTCTACTGCTGCTGCACCACTACACCAGGCCGTACCCTAACTTGCCCTCTCCTCACCCCTGTCACTTTCTGTATCCTTCAGATTGCCAATAAATAAAAACAACAACACCACATTTATTTCCTTCAACTTTCTTTACTACCATATCTCCTCGAAAATACTCATTCATCGATCCGACCTTGCTCTCGCCAACCATTCCTCCCCCTATTTGACTCATTAGGAAACCTTGGCCTCAACCCTTCCTTTGGTGAATCACGAAACAGAACCATACATGTGTCGTGACATGGTTCTGTGTCGTGCAGACAGTCTGCCAGTCTAATACCAACCTTGGTACCTTGGAATCTTTATTGTGTGAAGATGATGTGTTGTACAATTGTGTTGAACTACAAAATGCTTGAATTCTTCAATGTCGACCAGACTTAGTGACTGTAGGTGGCCAATGACATACAGACCCATACCTACAGCCACTGGACCTAAAGCAGCGGCTCCCAACCTTTGACTTTCCTTGCATCATTCACTTGTCATCATGACCTTTTGAGGACCACCTCAGTCTGCAACACTGCTTGTGCTCTCCGTGGGTTTCATTTAGCAAACACAATTAACACAAAGCATAAATGGAAAACATTACAATGGAAAACATATGATGGAATGCACAATGTGTTTGAAATAACAAGCCAGTACTATATTTTTTATTATTAATAATATCTTGAATTATTATCAAGTTCTTGTTTTATATTAATTGTCTCTATTATGACCAAAAATCTCCACTGAGCACCTGTATTATTCATGCGTACCGCCATCAGTGGTACGTGCACACAAGGTCGAGAAGCACTGACCTGGAGGATGTAATGCAACCCCGAGGATCTATGGCCTCAACCTTCCCCCCCCCACCCCCCCCCCCCCGTGTGTTTCCAGTCGTGCTGATCCACTGGACCCGTCAGTTCACACGACGTCCTGGGTGCCCAGCACCTGGTGGAGATGGGCGACAGCGCCGGCCCCCTGGAGGAGATCACCTTCTGGAGCAGCCGCTGTGCCGACCTGACAGGCATCAGCCTGCAGCTACAGAAGCCCGGCGTCAGACCACATCCAGAGTATTCTGCGGCTGGTCCAAGTCCTCCTACCTGCAGCCCTTCTCCAAGTTGGCCCAAGGAGGTCCAGGTAGGACACATCTTCATGGATGAGCTACTTCTTTATCGGTCCGACAGAAAATAGGAAAACAGAAAAATGTGAATATTAGACTAGTAGAAATGTAGATGCAAATAGAACTGATTGTCGACATAATTATATATATCCCTACCTCTATAGGGGGGCGGGGGTGTCCGAATGGGTGGGTCACAGTCCACGGGTTCTGGGTTTGATTCCCAATGTCAACATGCGTACCTGTAGGCGTCCTTGAAGGAGATGCCCTAAACCTTCCCTGCTCCTTTATGACATTTGTCTACCAAGTCACTACAGTCGCTTTGAATAAAAATGTTGACAAAATAATGACATTGTAAAATTGCTGCTAACGAACATGAGGGATGTGGGTTGGTTCTTACCTCTACAATATCTTTTTACAAACATCTGTTAATGGTACTCGGCAAGTTGACGTTTTTAAAGAAGTGAATAATGTGAGTTCCCCTCTGGACTTCACCTGATGTTTGATTAAAACGTAAAGTAGACGCAGTTGTCAAATGTTAACATTTAAAGACTTTTCATGGTGCAAAAAAGGCTTCCCTTTTCTTTACCAAGTCACGGGAATGAGCATAATGTCTGTTCGATCATACTTGTCTTTCCCCCCCTATGTAACAGATACGGGTGGCCACATAAATCCACGTTTGAATCCTTGTTTGACGGCAAGAATTCCACCAAACGATGTTCACTCTATTGAGTTTATTAGTTCCAGACTTGTAGGAATTCAACTTCTTTTTAAAGAAACCTTAAAACGGAGGACGTATGCATGGTTGTCAGTTATCCACATGTATTCACAATTAGCCCTGAGAAATCAGGCTCCAAACTAGATCCCTAATTTATAAACGAGCGGTGTGAGCTTCAATCCCCCACCGTTCCCTCTGCCAGAGCAAATAGCCTCCACAGTGCCCTCAACGCCCACAGATTTAGCTGCATTGCAGGTGGTGCAGCGTACAAAAAAATCCCCACTCTCATTTCCTACATGGCCAGATCCATTCCCACCACCCAGCACTGCATATGTGAGGTGAAGGCAGCGTCTCACATGGAGGACAGAGGTCGGACTGCGCAGCTCGGGCCAAGCCTGTTTCATTGGCTGCCGCAGAGGCAACCGCACCCGGGGCCCTCAGTGATGAATTATAGGCTCGCAGAGAACACAAGAGGGGGGGGGAGGAACCATGGAGTCCAATTCACTGCACTTTACAACCCCCGGAGTTGGTCAGTGAGCCAGACCATCCATTCAACACCACGCGGGGCCAGTTGTAGCCAACCACACCTGCTCAACTGCAACCAGGAAGTTAGCTACTGCATGACTGATGACGCCGGCTGCCACTGAACACACACACACACACACATAGAGACATGCACATACAGACACAACACACACACACACACACACACACACACACACACACACACACACACACACACACACACACCCCACACACACACACACACCCACACATCCACTCAAACCCTTGCCTTAGTGAATACAGTATAGCAAAGCCAAAGTGGTGATTTGGCGGGGATAGAATATGTGAGTGAAGGTGAACGGGTGCGTTTGTTGCGGTAGCGGGGGCATTGAGCCTCACCATCTCCATACCAGAGACTCTCTATTCCAGTGAGCTCCTCGGAGTGGGGGCCATATATCATTTAAAGCCAAGAGGCAGGGGGCATATAAAGATGTAGGGATCACAGGCGGTGTGTCCTCTCGGAGGAAAGGACGCTGTGTGTGGCTTGTTGGGCTGGGCCTTGTGCTGCCCCGGGGCGGAGTTAGTGTTGAACCTAGCAGTTTATAAATCTAGGCTTGCATTCAGCACAGCTGTCAGCCAATTACAGCAACTTATCAGGTGTTCCCCGGTCCTGTGTGTGTGTGTGTGTGTGTGTGTGTGTGTGTGTGTGTGTGGTGTGTGTGTGTGTGTGTGTGTGTGTGTGTGTGTGTGTGTGTGTGTGTGTGTGTGTGTGTGTGTGTGCGTGTGTGTGTTTTGACGTGGTCCAGGATGGCTCCCAGCAGGCAGAATCCAACCTGCGGTTCCTGTCCCTGCTGAAGCAGCCATGTGAGGAGCTGGTGCAGCTGCAGCCGAGCCAGGTGGCCCCCAAGCTCCAGCACATTACCGACCTCATACGCATCATCTGGGACAACTCTCCGCACTACAACACCCGGGACCGGCTCACCGCGCTCTTCCACAAGGTAGTCACGTCATGCTTGGGAGGGCTCGTTGGCCTGACCTGCTTCACTCAGAACTCTGAGAACTGAGTTTCTCTCTCTGGCTTCTCTTTCCATGTCCCGGATCTGTTTTTACACTCACCTGTACATTCAACAGGAGTACATTCAGGCCTTGAACCAACATAAAGAAAAACAAAATCACTGACCCGATGTCCTGACACGCATCCACTCACACGTACACACACAGTGGGTCGCCCTCAGCCTCCCCCTTCATGGTGTTTTCACTGAGCTGCTGCAGGTAATTCATTCGCATATTAACCACAAGGTCCCTCCAACACACCGACCCGTCAAGGTCCCCCTGCTCCCCTCAGTCAAGAGCAGCCCCCCCCCTCCCGGCACTCTGATAACCTTCACCCTGGGGAACGTCCAGCCGCCAGGGGACCCTCCACTCAGATAAGACTCCTCTGGTCAGCACGGCGATAAGGCCGGCACCGCCCCTCAAGCCTTGCCGCTCTCCCGTGCGCTATCCCAGGGTGCACCCTGGGATAGTCTCTCCTCCACCCAGCCAGAGCCACCCCTGAAACCCCTCTTTTGGTTCAACTGTTTTCATTTCTCTCGCCGGCTCGCTGCCAGCGCACAAGGACTGAAAAAAAACGTTTAACCTCAAATAATTATGGGCTGACCCTCGCTCGCCGCAGTGCTGCTGGCCGCCCCCACCGTGTTTCCTGCTCTGGTTCTTTTATTTTTCTCTTTCCCCCACGCCGTCTCTATCCATCTCCCTGTCTATCTCTCTCTCTCGCTCTCGTTCCCTATAGCTCCTTTGATAAGACATCAAGGCACACTGACTCACACAAAACATTTACTGTAATTATTTCCTGAGGGTGTGTTTATCAGTGTGTGTGTGCGTGTTTGCGTGTGGTGTACGTGTGTGTGTGTTTTTATGTCTGCTTGAGTGTGAGTGAGGCTATGGCAGACCCGACGACTCAAAGAGGCCGCAAACACCTTCATCCTGAAGCTTGTGGATTGGTTATGAAACATGTTAATTTAACCCACATTAGTGTAAATGTGAAAGCAACCAGCACTCTCCAACCTCTCACATGCTGTCTGGTTAGAGTGCACTGTTCAGTTAGAATGCCATGTCTGGTTAGTGTGCATGGCTCTTTGTGGTTGGCATAGTTTTTTGCTAAGCCTTCTCTGGTTGGTTAGCGGGCTGCGTATGGTTAGCGGGCTGTCTATGTTAGCACGCTATCTCTGTTTAACCGTCCATGTCTGATGCATAGAAAACATAAAACTATGGCCTTCTTTAACCTGGCGGCTCCCCTCTCACGGCTCAGCCGCAAAGCTGAGGCTGATGGGAGATGGCGGCGGCGGTCGGATGAGAACACCCTTGAGGGTCTGCGGTCTCCTCCAGCACGCTGTAATTATGCAAACTCACGATACCCGAACTCTGGAAGCCTGCGCCTCTCTCTCCCTCTCTGCTCGGATCAGACACCTCGCAGGTGGTGAACAATTCCAGGCTCTAAAACATCAAAGTCTGGCAATTTTTTACCCTTTCACCTTTCTGCTAATCCAGCTGACTTTCTCATGACTTGTACATGCTGTGATGTGGAGATCATTAGCAAATTATGCAGTAGATCCAAAAATACCAGATGTTATTTCACTTTCTGTGGCTGTATGTTTGACCTGAAACAGAAGATAAAAGACACAACACTAGGCTTGTACGGTTTGATTTTCCTTTAAAGACTATCGGTACTTTTGAACGCCTCCCACCCCGGTCCCACTACTTCCACACTTGAGGATTCTGGGATTCTTCCATCGGCGTTCCTCTTCACTCCTCTTCTTTATAAGTCCTCCGGGTGTACGTATAGAGCTATGCCGCATTCACTGCTGTTTAGCGGCCCAGCTGTCCTGCTGGATCACATCTGGCTTAAGGAGAAGGCCAGCCGTCTGCAGGCATCAACGTTTACCTTGTATACCCGACATCTGTAGTAATGCGACCATACTTCCTGACGATCACTTCTATAAATCTTGTTTATTTGTTGGTGTTAAACTCGGCTGCTTGGTCCATGGGGAGAACCTGTGTGTTGGTGCGTTAGTGTACGTGCAGCCACTCCATGCTGCAGTGTTGACACTGCAGAGTTCTCCGCTTTTCCCTGTGCTCCGCGACGCGCACACATCCACAGAGCTGTGCACGTCGTGCTGTCGTTTGCAGCGTGAAGGCAGATGGACGGAAATGCAGAAGGAGCTGCTGCACTCAGCCCTGAAAGACCCCTACTGTGTGGGGCACGGTGTGTCTTACAGCCCCCTCCCTATCTCTCTCATGGTCCAGAGACCCCCGTTTCCCCTCCAGCAGTATCACATACTGGGGAGGGAGAGGGGAGAAATGGCTTGTTTACTCTATGCAGGGAAGGATCCCATCATAAGTTGAGCCTCTTCCTTCTCCTCTTTCTCTCTCTTTCTCTCTCACCCTTTCCATCTGTGTCTGTCTCCCCCCTCCTCTCTTTCTCTCTTCTCCATATCAGCATTTCTCTGTTACTTTCTCACTTTTTTTCCTTATTTGTCTTCCTCCTTTCTTTCATTATTTTTCTCCTCTTTCTCTCCGTCTCCATCCATCACTGTGGAGTCTCTCTCTCTCTCTCTCTCTCTCTCTCTCTCTCTTCTCTCTCTCTCTCCTCTCTCTCTCTCTCTCTCTCTTTTTTTTCTCTCTCTCTCTCTCTCTCTCTCTCTCTCTCTCTCTCTCTCTCTCTCTCTCTCTCTCTCTCTCTCTCTCTCTCTTCCTCCTCTCTCTCTCTCTCTCTCTCTCTCTCTCTCTCTCCCAGAAGAGAACCAGGCACCACTGATGTGGTCTGTGTCTGATGTTTTTGAGGCTAAATACTTTCTAATCAGAGTCCATTTGTGTCATGCTAGCATGTGTGGTTGGTTGGACTTCCCGTCCCTCTGCTTTGCCTCATGTTACTTTATGAGGTATGCATGCTTGTGTGTGTGTGGTGTGTGTGTGTGTCTGTGTGTGTGTGTGTGTGTGTGTGGTGTGTGTTGTTGTGTTGTGTGTGTGTGTGTGTGTGTGTGTGACTTGCCGTTGCCCTCAGGCTCTCCCCTGCAGGGCCTCAGCCGTTTTCTTCATTTGTTGAAGCTTTCTGGTTTATTTTTCCTCTGCCTCTCCTTTTCTTTCTTTCTGTCTCTCTCTCTCTTCTCCTCTGCCCCTTCTTTTTTGTTTGGTACCGGGGAACACGATGTCTGGTTTAATATCATTTTCCAATCAGCAAAAGCTGCAGGGCAAGGGCTTTCTCTGCCTGTTCTGTTTGGTTCCAGCTAATTCAGGGGTGGGGGAGAGAGGAGGAGAGAGAGACTGAGAATTAGAGGAGAGAGAGAGAGAGAGAGAGAGAGAGAGAGAGAGAGAGAGAGAGAGAGAGAGAGAGGAGAGAGAGAGAGGAGAGAGAGAGAGAGAGAGAGAGAGAGAGAGGAGAGAGAGAGAGAGGAGAGAGAGAGAGAGAGAGAGAGAAGGAGAGAGAGAATAACACCCTGTGGACGATAATAGCTGTAGTGATCATTCTGCAGTCATTTGGCCCTAGTGGTCTCTTGCTCTTCATCCTCTCTCTCTCTCGCCCTCTATTTATCTCTCTTTCTCACTCACTTTAACTCTCTATGCTCTCTCTCTCTCCTTCCCTGTTTCTCTCTTGCTCTCTCTCCCCCCTCTCACATCCCTCTCTTTCCTCTTTCACTATTGCTCACTCTCTCTCTCTTCTCTTCCTCCCCTCCTGCTTTCTGTCTCCCTCCCTCTCTCCCCCTTCTCACCCTCTCTTTCGCCTCCGTAGCTGCATCTGACATCCTGACTTTCTATTTTTTCTCATAGTTTTTTACTCTCTTTACTTTTGCTTCAAGCTGTCCAAGCCCCCCCTCTGCCAGCACCATCTGGATATTTTTACACAAAAAAGAAGAGTGAGAGTCAGAGAGAGGGGGAGAGGAGAGAGAGATGCTAAATTTGATAGCAGGGCATACATTCACACAGACAAAATCCAGAGTTACCTGTTGCTGTGCGGGGCCATTTGAAGATCTGCATTTTCATACAACAAGGAGGCCTATTCTCAAAGGGACTTATGCTCGAACATCTTGTTACCACCCCCGTCTTCCTCACCTTCTCCTCGCTCTCCTCCTCGCTCTCTCCTCTTTGTTTAGGAGAAAGCAAGAGAGTGGTAGAAAAAGGTTGGGGCCAGAGAGAGAGAGAGAAAAACAGGGGGAGGGAAAATAAATCCTTATTAACTTATAAGCTAGTTAATGCTGCGGTACTCTCAAGCTTCAACTCAAATTAGAATTTTCCGTCATTTACATATCAATTTAATATCCTGCCCATCCCCTCTGTCCTACCCCCTTCATTAAAATATGCATTTTCTGGCCTCCACAATCAACCTGTAGAAACACATTTCTCTAGGCTATGAGCACTGATACGCACATACACACACACAGACACACACAGACACACACACACACACACATGCAGGCAGACATGCCACATACAGGTGAATAAAGACACACACGCTCACATACACACACATACTCAGAAACACAGGCAGATAGATATGCACAGGCAGACATACATGCCAAACCCATGGATGTCATCGGTCCACCTACACACATACACACACAGGACACGACAAACACACAAACATCCATACATGTACACGTACACGTACACATACACACATGCAGCCCCACACATACACACATGCAGCCACACACATACACACATGCAGCCACACACACACACACACACACACACACACACACACACACACACACACACACACACACACACAAACTCAGTAGTGAGGTGTGTTGGGGCAGGGAGCCGGCTCCTGTGCTCCCGGGTCCCTGTTGTAGCTGTGTCAGGATTTAAACCAGCGATCAGGAGCAATGGAGGATAGGCTGTCGCTCCACATAGGCCCCCATACACAGCCTCCCCTATAATTACACCCTCTCCTTTGCCTCCGCTTCCTCCTGCTCCTCCTGCTCCTCTCCTGCTGAAGGAAAAGCCCACCTGTGAACCCCGCTGGGTGTTTGTGTTAATGTGTGTGCGTGCGTGTGTCTGTGCGAGTTTGGTGCGTGTGTGTGTGTCATATGCAGAAGGCCCGATTGACTGACACATCATAAAGAGGCTTTTTATGAAATGTGAGCCGGGGCCCCATGAATTACACTCTAAGCCCCCCGCTATTTTCTATATCCTCACACAGCAGAAAAAAACCACACCTGTGTATGTGTGTGCGTGTACACATGGATAGGGAAGGGGCGGGGGGAGGTGGGGGCACCAGGGACTGTGAGCATAATTTCTTATTCATGTCTGTGCGGTTGTGTGTGCGTGTATGACCGTGCGCGTGTCCTATCCAATCAAAACATCTGTGTGTCGAGCGCACCACACTGGGGGTCCAACATCTGGCTGCTTCGATGCGTAACCTGTAGGGGATCTCGTTAACTCTCCTCTTTGGACCCTTAACCGTTTCATTATGGACGTGCCCTGGACTCTCCTTTGAATATGATGAAATATTTCAGGCCAGGCTAAAAGTGTGACAGAGCGAGAGAGAGAGAGACCACAGAGAGAGCGAGGCAGGCCTCTGGTGAGAAACAAGGGTTTAAGGCCCCGTCGATTTAAGTCCAATTCCATGTGTGACCTTGAGTGTGAGGAAGTCAAGAGGTACCAGACTCTGGGCCATAGAGACGCTTTTTCATTCATGCTGTTTTCATGCTGTTTCAAATATACAGTAAGAGAGCGAGGGAGACGGAGGAGTAAGAGAGAGAGGGAGAGAGTGAGGAGATCTGGGACTTGTGGTAATGGAAGGAGTGTGACTTGAGTTCTGACCCGTGGCGCGTCAAGCGTGGGGGGAATGTTTCTTTATCCTTGTGAATATTCGCCCACCCAGGTTCACGTTCACATTCCCAGATTGTATCAGCCTTTCTTTTTTCATTTCACATTCCTACTTTGAGTGGATATCTTATCGGATATATTTCGAGAGAATATAATCATAGTCGGTGTAAGCGGTTATGAACTCCCTTTTAAGCATTGATATGGGTAAAATGGATTCTAGTAAATATAAAATGACTAAATCAAAAGTAAATCTGTGATTCAATAGTGAGTTCCCAACCCTTGTTATTCATGACAGAAACAGAGCAAATCTGCCACTTTGATATCAGGCTTCAGAAAGTATCTGACGTAAGGTAAATGAAGTGTTTTCTGTTCAGTTTCTTCAAAATACTTTCATACCAATGAGTATGAAATAATTGAAACTCATTTATGATCATTAATGTGTATAATGTGGTATAATTTTTTTTGTCACAGAATTTATATAGTATTTTATATTTCATCAATGCCCATTGTTATGAGCTAGTGTAATTAACATTAAATCACAACTAACACTTCACTTTCACTTTCTGACTTATACACGAGGCCATAATTGGATCATGCTGGCTGGTGACCCAGAATATACAATCGGGCCGAGAGATTGGAGCCAGAGAAATGCCATTTTTATGTGCAGTCTCATTAATTGACCATTATAAAGCCCAGCCCAATGGATGCTTTGAAGTGTGTAATAAGTAGATACCTTGGTTCTGTCGTGCGACCGTGGCCGGTCTGCTGATGTGTCTTAACACCGCACTACCATACTGTACTGCCATCCACTTCTTTGCACTACACTGATTTATCACAGACCAGTTGAGCGTGTCAGAAATGTAAATCTCCGGGCCTGTACCTTGCTCCCCTAGAAGCTCATTATTTGTCACAAGCATGTGTTGTTGTTGTTGTTGCAGATGAGCAACGAGATGATCCGCCTGTGCTGCCGGAGCCTCTCTCTGGACCGGATGTTCCAGGGCCACGTGGCCTCTAGCAAGCAGAACCTACGGGACTGCATCGAGTGCTGCGTGGCCTGGAAGGACATATACCTGCAGGCCGCACGGATACACCACAGGTGGGACCACGCTCGCTTGTATAGCTTACTTTTACATTTAGGGCATTTAGAAGACGCGTTTATCCAAAACGACTGGCATAAGTACATTGATCAGAAGAAAGGGAAACAACAATATATTGCTGTCTGTACAGTAAGGATGTTCATAGAACCAAGTGAAAAGCACTAACAATCACTAGGTTAACCCGTGCCCTGTATACAACAAAGCTTGCTAGGATAATATGCTTAACTAACTATAACTAAGTATGACATACAATAAGTACGTACATTAAGTGCAAGGACATACAACATACAATAAGTGTTTAGGAGGGGTGGGAGGGGTGGACTATGCAGTGTGTAGGCGAACTCTGAACAAGTGAGTCACGAACACAATAGGGACATTCAGAGTGCTTTATATGGGCTAGAATCATGTCTTAAAGACCATTGGAAGAATGCAAACGCTCCCCGATCATCCATGGGAACCATAGGCCATCATTTCAAACTACAGTTGCTGATCTGGTGTAGCTATCTGTTGTGCTCAAGAAGGGGATTACTAATGCCAGAGTAGTATAACATATACTCACACAAACAGACTCCTTGTCTTCATAGCCATCGTGTACATGCACATCGACACTTCAACTCTCTATCCAAACTGCAAACTCTATACACAGGTGGGCTAATACACCAATCTTGTCCCCACTCTTCACGGGGCATCAACAGTTACACACAGGGGCAAAACTACTACCCTTTTGTACCTGCACATCAACCCTGTTCATCTGCACCCAGTAAACACTGGCACTGACTATCGTGTCTTAGCCACCTACTCTTTTGAAACCGATGTGACGGCTGACTTCCCCTCTAAACGCCGGCACGGCGTAGCGGGTGGAGGGTAGTGACAGGAGAGGTTAGGCGCGGCTACGTCTTCAAAGCGGCAGGGAATGAGTGACACGATGAACAGGGAGTCACCACACCACCACCACCAGCACCAGCACCACCACATCTTACTAGGATGTCGCAGCCCACTGCCTGACATGACATCATCCTCACTGCTCTCACTACCTCAGAAGCGTTGTGCCCAGGCGCCGTGTGAATTTCAGTGACATTTCAACAGCTGACGAGGCGGAGGAGATGCTTACTGAATTCATGAAAGGCAAGGTTTAATAAACATGCACATGGAATAGAGAGAGGGGGGAGAGCGGGCAAGAAAGAGGAAGACAGAGCAATAGAGTTCAAAAGAGAGAGAGGCAGAGGTGTGCACAATAGAAAGGTGCCGGGAATGAGGTTCCAGGGGCACTTTGTTTATTTCCTTCAGGTGTCAGTCAATCTGTTAGTTGGGGCTTTCCTGAACTGATGAGTTTCACTTCATTACCCTGATTGCTCTGAGAGAGACCTGAGAGGCCCCAGTGTTCACACACACACACGACACACCACACACACACACACACACACACACACACACACACACACACACACACACACACACACACACACACACCACACACACACACACACACACCACACACACATACACAAAACAAACACACACACACACAAAAACACAAAAACACACACATACACAAAAACACACACATACATCCAGGCACGTACAGACGTGTAAACGCACACACGCACAAGCTTCTGGCTCTCCGACACTCCTCCAGGCCTTTGCCGTCTGCACGGGCAATCGACCTCAATCCGACCAATTAAAAGGAGCGCTTAGTTCCCGATCAATGGCGATGGGGTTGGAAGGGCAGGGCAGTGTGAGGACAGGGGGTGGGGGGAGGGGTCTTGCCTGATATGTTCTTTGGGCAATTTTTTTCCAGACTCCCTCAGTCTGACCCTCCGCACCAAACAGCAGTGGAAAACGCTGGTGGACGCTAAAATGCACCAAAAAGTGACTTTTAAGTTCATTCATTTTAAATGACAGAAGTCGTGACGGCAATCTCACTTTTCTCTCTCTCTCTCTCTCATCTCTCTCTCTCTCTCTTTCTCTCTCTCTTATTGTTGGCCTTGCGAATGCATGTTTGTCACTGTGCCTTCTGCCCCAGTGTTTGCAGGCACATAGTCTATTGTTGTAAACACGGGCAGATAATGCACTCCTCAACAGTGTGGTGCTTTGGGCTCTCTGTAAAGCTTATCTCTTATGAAACAACGCTGCACCGCTGATGAACACTGCGCTCTGTCATACTGCAATTGGAAAAGGCCCCACACCGCTAGCCTCCTGGGATTGTTATGTTAAAATCACATTACGCTATTGATTGGTTTGGTCTGATGAATGTGGCTCTGCGACGCATCCCTTAAACTAAGTAAGTTAGTTTCTACTATTGACAATCTGATTGTGTGTGTGAGTGTGTGCGCTCGAGCGTGCACGCCTGCATACGTGCGGGTGTGTTTGTGCGTAGTTGTGTTGTGTGCCTTGCACTAAAACGGCTACCATGGTAAAATAGTCTACTGTGATACTTTGACACAGAGAGAGAGAATGAGAGAATGAGCGAGAGAGAGAGAATGAGAGAGAGAATGAGTGACAAGGGACACGTATAGAAAGAGAGACGATTAGAGCATAACACATTCAGATCAGGCACGTTCCTACCTGTTCCCTCATTGATGGAGAATCCAGGGGGCCTTGTGCATGTGGGAAGGAATTGTGCATGTGTGTATTGCAATGTTTTAGAATGTGTGTGTTTGTGTAAGAGTATCTTTGTGGTTTTGAGTGTATCAGATGTGCATGGTGTCTGCCTAGTTGGCTGGGCGTGTTTGTGTAAGAATATCTGTGTGGGTGTGGGTATCAGATTGGCGATGTGTGTGTTTGTCTGTGTGTGGTGGGGTGGGTGAGTGTGTGTGTGTTTGTGGCTATGCGATGTGTGGGCTGCAGATGGGGGGGGGGGTTGTAAAGTAAAGAGGACGTTGATTTGTTTCTCCCCTTCAGATATCACACCACTGAGGTTGTCACCCACACAGCCAATATCCCAGGCTGCCCACAGGACGGGTTCAACCACAGGGCAGGGGGAGAGGGGGAGAGGGGAAAGAGGGGGAGGCAGGGGGGGGGGGGGGAGAGGAGGAGAGGATAGGTGGCTGGGTTAACCAACTAGTGGGCTCAGGGGACGAAAATCTAATATTGGCCCGCAATTCATTCCTCAACCCCTTCCCTCAGTCATGTGTCAGAGAGGGGGGGGCTGTGTGTGTGTGTGTGTGTGTGTGTGTGTGTGTGTGGTGTGTGTGTGTGTGTTGTGTGTGTGTGTGTGTGTGGTGTGTGTGTGTGTGTGTGTTAGTGTTTGACCCTCAACCAAAAGGTTGTGGGTTCAATCCCTCTCCTCTTCTCCCTGATCCCCGTAAGGCAGTTTGATGGACATGGTCTCCTCGATGACCCTTATAGCGATACACATTAATTAGTTTGTGGCAAGTTGATTAAACTCTACATTTGTGCGAGGAATCTGCCCTGTGTCAACACGCAACCAGATCTGCATTTATTTATCTTTCCACGGCTCTATTGAAACCAAAAGTCCCAAGGCCATATGGGAACATCCCCATCATTGCAATTCAGCGTTGTGCTTAGATTGGTCAATTCCATTCAGACCAAATAGTATTTAATTAAAATACCGCAAAAATACATGTGCTGCAAAGCATGTGTTTTGTCCAGTGCGGGCTGTAGCATTGCTGACGAGTCAAGGGCACCCAATAATGTAAAGGTGGCCTTCATTCGTTATGTTTTACCGTTTTTACTCTCCCTATGTGATGAACCCAGGCACAACAAAGAAAATACAAAAAAGGTAAGGGGGCAATAGGATGGAGAAATAACAGGATGACAGAAATGGTTGAGGTACAATCAAGGAACAAATAAATAAAAAGTGAATAAAATTAAGAAGCGTGAATGAATTGGGGGTTTAACTTTCAATCCGAGCGAAAGACTGTCCTAAAAGAGGCTGATGTAGCGAGTACACCGGGGAAACCAGAGCCCGCCAACACTCGTCGCTGGTGCCGCTGCTGACGCGCGCTTACTCTGAAAGGGCGGAAGTAGAGCGGGGGGTGGGGACTAGGTGCCATGAGACGAGATGTCAGCCGTAACATTGTCTGACTGGCTTGGAAATCCATTTATCAGAAGGCCCAAGGATTTCACCATCTCATGAAGCCCCCCCCCGCCGGCCATGCTCAAATTTTTTCTCGTTCTCTTGACTCGGCCGTGTTGGGTATCAACCAGGGGATTTCGGGCTTCTCTGTGGCTAATGGAATGAGCCAGAGTATAAAAGACACAAATGGAAAAAAGCCGCTGGTAAAAGTGACGTTTGCAGCACCGTGGAGAGTCGCACCGTAGCAAAACCCTGGCGTTTTCGCGGCATATCTCACACAGCATTTAAAGGTCCTTTTACTGTTCCCCCATTCAGCTGTGTTGCATTATATTGCTGCCCATGGGTATAGCTTAAACGGTTGTTTCAGTTGTAGGTGACGTAGCACAGTGCATTAGCGAAAGTTTGTCTGCTCCAATATGTCAATGAGTGATGGCTGTGTGTGTGTGTGTGTGTGTGTGCGTGTGTGTGTGTGTGTGGTGTGTGTGTGTGTGTCGTGTCTGACAGCCTGTTCTCTGGTACAGGTTTTGCACAGTAGGTTGAGATTGAGATTAAAATAGCATCTGCTTTTCACCAGGCGCTTCAAACCAACTTCCTCATTAAACCGTACATAAAGTTTCTCACTCTCTCCCTCGTACTTGGCTCTGTCTGTCCTTATGTCTCTCTCTCACCTCACCTGACCTCCCATGTCATTCTCCTCCTCTTCTCCCGCAGTCCATTCCCTCTTGTTTGCCATTGCTCTGTTCGTCTCTCGCGATCCGCCAAATAGAACAGTGTGCAAAACTGACCGGCCCAGGGAGGAAAAATATAGGCATACTCACCACAGAACGATCAGGGTGAAAGCTTCACTGAACGATCACCATGAATCACAGAGAAAAATGAGAGAGAGCTCGTCTGGCCTCCATCTACACCTTAATGGTTAGAAACTTGATGCCAGTGTATGTGTGTATGTCAATGCCGGAATTTAAGTGTGTGTCCTATTGAGTGTTTGATTGTGTACGTGAAATGGGTTCACAACACCAAATTGAATATTAAATGCAGATTGTTTCTGATAGACAGCATGGCTACGTGCGTGTGTGTGGTTTGTTGTGTGTGTCCATAGATGCTCGTCTTTAGGTCAAAGCGAGCGAGTGATACCGTTATCCATCTTGGGGAATAAACATGTTGCGTAACCGCAGCTCAGTGACACATGATGAATGTGTCCTACTAGCGGCCTCTTCTATTCGCTCTTGTCCTCCTTTTCTCTCCACTTTTGTTCTTTCGTGTCTTGCATCTCCATCCCTTGCCTCTCATTTTCAGCCTTTTTTTTTTGCTCTTTTGCGGGCAAATCTTTTTTTTCTCCGAGAGCGCGTTCATCGTCTGATTTGCTCATTCCCTCATTTACACGCGTGGGCACACATACAACAGGGTGACCGAGGGAGAGAGTGAGATGTATAGAGAGAGGGGTACAGTGAGGTATAGCGGGAGAGAGAGATGAGGATAGCAAGGGAGTGAGAGATGTATAAAGAAAGATGTATAGGGAGAGAGAGAGAGAGAGAGAGAGAGAGAGAGAGAGAGAGAGAGAGAGAGAGAGGGAGGAGAGGGAGACAGAGAGAGGGATGTATCGAGAGGGACGGATATGGAGAGAGCAAGTGAGGGAGAGAGCTGTATCTCAGCCTTTATTTAATCATTGGCCATATTACAGGGGGGATATCTTTCTAGACAAAGCCAGAGTAGGCGGTAAGCCAGTGGGGGGGCAGGGAGGCATGAAGTAGGAGGATGGGCGGGGGGGGGGGATTGGGGGTACAAATCAAGACATCTTCCTCTCTGTCATCGCTCCGGAAAGCCGAGGCGTCGGGCCCCCTTCTGACTGAGATGAATGAATTTAATATATCTTCCCCCTCTGAAGCCCAGATGACCCCCGATACCCTGCTCTGTCTCCACACCGCCGCCGCGAGGTCCTCTCTCTCTCCCCGCTCTCTCTGTCTCTCCCTCTCTCTTCTTTATCCCCCCCTCACCCTGTGAGGTTGACCGAGGCAGGGCCATGGAGGGATTGACGCCGCCAGCGACTCATTTGTTTGGTGGACGCCGCTCATATCTCTGGCTCTGCTGTATAGAATCCGTCCTTGCCTCTCTGCAGCACTTTGGTGGTCCCGCGATAGAGTCCCTTTTCTTGGTAGTTTGAGTATTTTTGTTTGTGCGGCTGTATCCGTTGGTCACGGCAAGAGACGCACGCCCGTCCTATGGCTGGCTGACAGGGAGCGAGTCACTTCTAAGAGCCTAACGGGTGTCATTCTGCTGTAGGGGCGAGGCAACTGCAATGCATTATGGGTACGCACTCAGTACCCACAATTGGTCTTTGCAGTGACACATTTCATTTTGCGACAATGCTTGGGTTTTTCATTGAGGAAGGCCTAGACATAATATAAACAATGTTGGACTAACTGGAGCGATTCTGTTTCTGATTGTGAAACGATGTGTTCATGCATCAGGGCTGTGAACAAATTTTATTAGGTGGCTGCACTGGTGCTAACAAGCTCCAGATTCAAGTAGAGCGAATAAAAATGTGGTATCACTAGGCACTAAGTAGCACTTGTGTTTAACGGTGGACAGTAAAACACAACTTGAGAAATAAACCACCGCCACTCCTTATTGTTTGGCCTTGAAAGTTTAGATGAGTGAGGCCAATTAATAATAATGATAATAATAATAACACTTATGCAAACAATAATTATAATGAAATAAATAACTATAAATAACAAAAGAGGGACAGACAAAAGATTACCAAAATATAATTGGACATAAGGGAGAAACACAATGTTGAATTCAGGACAACAATATAGAGGACAAATGGAGTATCAGCAAGGTGCATGTCAGGTTACAATATCTAAATGTCATGTTCGTGTTTAACACAATAATAATACATATTTTGTGTAATTCTTTAATTGAATTCCTTTAAAAATATGTAGTCGCACAAAGCATTGGGACACTTTAATCCGCCTTAGAGGAGTGCTGCTGCTCTCCTCGTCGTCTGGGCAGGTATACACCGCTAGACACACAGGACTCATTCCCGCAATCTGGTCTTTAGTTCACCGCGTCACATCGCTAATTCAGGGCGATAATATCGGTTGAAGTGAGAGTGAAATCTGAACGCAGATCTGGCCACAGCTTTCGCTTTAAAGTGTCAAGTGTGGAGGTCAGGCCTGTGTTCCTATCTGGTGCATCCAATCACAAACGTAGGAGTTGACGTCAGATGCTATGGCAACAAATGATTGTTGTCATCATTCTGGCTGGGTAATGCAACATTATTCACGAGCGAATAGCACCCTTTCAGTTTGGTTTTAGGGCTGGTTCAGTATTGTTGCATCTATGCAAGCTGTTCACAGTGGTGTTCTGTTCTGTTAATTAGTATTTGCATTGGAACCGGCATTAGACCTTTGGAAATACTTTTCCCATGAAGCAATGCTCCAATAAGGGGCGGTTAGATCTCATGGCAAGGGTAGTAATGTTTTTTTCTCTGAATATAGAGATATATCATGCATATGATAGCAGCGCATTCCTATGGCACACAAGCCCTTTGCATAGTGGACGTGCAGGTGAGGTCCAACAGTATATCCTCAGATGAACATTTCCCTCTCTCCTCCTGCCTGTATCGGCTCCTCAGCCTCCAGGCCAGAGCCCACTAGAGGAAGACCGAGCGCCAGTGCTCGCCTCTCCACACAGACCCGCCGTCCCAACGCCACGCTCTTTTAAGCCCGCCTTAATTAGCCTCCAAATTGGATGGATTTACGCTTATCCAGACCCCCCAAAATGTCCTTTTATTAGCTGTTCATTCCCCGGAGGTCGGGCGGTGCTGATCCAATTACACTGACTTAGATGGTCTCACGGCTTGCCTCCCCCGCCGATGAGAGTCTGCATGTATTGGCTGTGAGTTCACACCGCAGAGACACCGGGATTAAAACAGAAGGGGAAGGAGAGGGCAGTACACGAGGAGGACCTCACGTACACACACGGCGATAGACACTGGCCTCTAGATACTCTTTTTCTGACGTTCAAAAGAAACGGGAGAACATACACCGGCAGAAAAGTTTATTTTCAAATAAAACTGCTTTCTCATGGTCCACTGATGAACACACACACACACACCAGCCCAGATAGGAGATGTCCTCCTGCTAACGCAGTTTGAATTAAATTGGTTTAATTGCCTTGGATGTTACAATCACAATCCCAGCACATTCTTTGGAAAAACAACTCCATCCGGTCACAGACCGAGTCGGTAATGAGCGGATAATGATTACGATGTAGAAGGTGGTCATCAGTACTGCTCTGTAGTGGAGTACTAAACCAGGGCCCTCCGTGTCTTCACATCCTGAACAGAGACTTACCATTCCTTATTCACAGCGTCGTCATTAGGCGGACGCAATTTGTCATTTTCTCTCCCAGACCCCACTCTCAAGCAAGTTAACTATTTTCACTGTCACCGTTTGAATCCTAATCGTCGGGGGAGAAGAAATGAATGATTCCAAGTTTTTGGGTTTTTAATAGCTTAATTTGAGAGCAGCGAGAATTCCCAGGATGCAACACGAGAACGACTGATTGGTATAGATGGGACGCGTTTAGCAAAAAAAAAAAAGATCCTCTCATGCAACAGAGTGTGCAGTGACGCATTGTGAAACACAATCAAAACACACACAATCCCCTGGTTCCTTAGCAAAACTGCGGCTCTACGCTACACTTGAGTGGGCCTGCCCGTGCTTCTGTGACCACTTGTGAATGAGCGTATGCATGGGGGCTCCACTCTGTGTGTGTGTGTGTGTGTGTGTGTGTGTGTGTGTGTGTGTGTGTGTGTGTGTGTGTGTGTGTGTGTGTGTGTGTGTGGTGTGTGTGTGTGTGTGTGTGTGTGTGTGTCAGCGTGTGTGTTAGTGTGTTTGATATGTCGATATATCTTTATATTTATATATTTATATATACAGTATGTATATAGATATATAGATATATAGATAAATATATATATATATAGATATAGATATAGATAGATATATAGATATAGATATATATATAGATATATCTATAGATATGTATGTATGTAGGTGTGTGAAAACGGGTGGAAGTGTATGTATGTGCGCACGTGCGAATACATGTGCGTGAATACATGTGCGCTAGAGTGTGGTTAATTTCCGCTCGACCGGAGGGAACGGCCACTAAAAGTATCATTGAAGTGATGAATGAGACGCTCGGCACCGCCATCGCTGTTTAATCTGAGTCATAGGAGGAACAGAGCCAGTGCTGGTTCAAACCACTTCTCCTCTTTCATCTGCTGAGAGCGAGACATGGGGAGGGAGAGAGACATGGAGACGCAGAGAGCGAGAGAGAGAGAGAGAGGGTGTATGGGGTCACATATGCAACCGTCTAGTGTTTCTGGGTCTTTTATTCTGGCACATCCCCCCCAAGCCTGTAGGCCCTGACAATACTTAACTTTGCATGTCTCCTCTCCAGGGGAGTTATTCGATATGCGTTAACACACATGGATGTTTGGGTGTGGGAGTTTGAATACGGATTGTACTGTCTATACTGACAAACGTTAAATGAACGTCTCATTCCTGTATATCCAATCCTTTGGGAAATCATTGTTCTGAATCTGAATATTTACATAGCAATGGGATGTTAGATGATTTTATTACATCTATTATTGTAGTCAATGACACCATTCCGAGGCCTGTTACAGCTCGTTACAGCCTGTGACTATGGATGCTCCAACCATAGATTTAGATGTTTTTTAGTTATACATATTTTCTTTTTGTTATATTTAGTGTCCGATTATAGTTTTTTTTGTAAGTATCCGTGCAATAAGCTGGATAATGTACAGCCAGCGCGTCGGGGTCCTACATCACCCTGTCAGGGTTTACAATTAAAGGATAATGACCGGCTTACTGTGTATTATCCCTTAGAAATGACTCCCACAATCTGTAATATTTTAATTAGCAGATGAGCTGTGAGTGAGTCCGTTTTGTGAGTGGAAATACATTTTCAGTGACACTCAGGGAAAGCGTCCCACCTTGACGTAGACACTCAACTGTATCCAGATGAGCTGAAGTGATATGATTATTCTATTATGTACGCTGTATTCCATTACTTCAGAAGAGGGCCACTTAGGGGTAGGCACTGCCTGTAAAACCAACTTTATTGACTCTGAGCCACTCTGCATTACGACTACTTACCACCGTATGGCTTTATGTAGAAATGTATTGTGGGGGGGGGCGGATTGCAATACACTTCCGGACATTTTTTATTGAGCTGTCAGTCTGCAAGGTGACTGCACCAGCGGCAGTTCAAAGTGTGTTTTCCCCCGGCTCATTCGTCCCCATGTAATCACGGCAGGCCGCCCTTACTTTGGTAAGGAGAAACAATATGTAGTAGTCGTAGTAGTTGCTGTAGCACATGTAGGTCATGATCCTATTTGCAATTAGAGCAATGGAGACGGAAACAAACTAAATCCCCCAGGAGCTCTCCCACAGGAACACGCAGTCCTGTTGTTTTTATTGTAGTCGTAGTACTTTTTTTCATCAGTTAAGTACTATCGCTCTTTACTTTTCCAAGGTCACCTCCTCCTTCTCCTTCTCTTTTGCTGTGTTGCCTCCCCCCCCGGGCCCCCCACCCCTTCTTGGCCTCATGATTCCCGCCTCAAGCCCCAAACTCTTAAGCACAGTGGATGGGGGATTACCCTGTTTTTCCCGGACAGGCGGGGATGGGAGTTTGGAGTCTGGAAAGAAACTTGAAGAGCGACCCGGGCCTCAAATAGCCCCCAAAACTCAGACACATGCAATTATGACAATGACAGATCCTTCCCACCCCTGATCCCTCCACCTGTGTGGATAGCTGGTCTCCAATGTGGCTGCTGTCTGTTTTGATTGTCTGTTGGTATTTCTGGCAGTTGGAGAGGCAAAATGTGTTATGAGTTATGATCAGTCCAAGAAGATTGTTTGAATTTATTTAGGCGTTGCCCAACCCCATCAACTATTGTTGTTTTTCTTTCTTTCTCCTTCTATCAACCGCTCTCTCTGCTTCTCTTATTGTCATGTTCTGGTTGATTATTGCCCTGTTGAGTAATTTCACAGAGATGTCGTCATAGGAAAAAGGAAAGGTGTGGCTCTGATGACTTTTCCTTGGTCTGCTACTTTGATGTACAAGGGCACAGGTAGTGGTGGACAAAAATTAGTGAGGATACATACGATAAGGCAGTGAGGTTACCACGGACTTCTCATGGACCGTTTCCAAAGAGATGTCATACCTGCGCAAACAAAGGAACATGTGTCAAAACACCAGTATTGGTCAATGTGTAATATCTATCCCATATCTATACTAGAGTCTACTACGTGTACCCTGATGCATAAAAGGAGTAGACCCATAATAAGTGTAAAGAGCGAAAACTATGTTTGTGCCACAATTACACGTGGCATTAATTAATTATCTGTGAAAAAGGTCTATAATCGTAGTAAAACAGTTTCTCTCTCTCCTTAATCCTGTTTCTCTCAACCTTTCTCATCTTCTCTTGTGTCTCCCTCAGGTATTCTTCCAGAGGCTGGGTCCTGGACCAGACAAGCATCTTCGCTCTCAGTGACGCCTTCGTTCAGCGGTGCAAAGACCTCATTGAAGTAAATTTGACACACACACACACACACACACACACACACACACACACACACACACACACACACACACACACACACATACACATACACATACGCATTAGGGGTGAAACGGATCAGTGTGTCCACGGTTCGGTTCAGATAACCGTTTTGGGCCTCGGTTTCGGATACGGTTCGGATTAGGATCATGTCCGTGATAGTAAAAAGGCAGACTTTTTTTTGACCGAGGGTTTGGGGGAGAAACACAAAAATGAATGAGACCCACAGGCTATTTGCAATGTGTTAATTGACTGCAATCAGACGACTTGCAAGGCTTTTTTGTGCAATAAATGTTCCCCTAAATGCATTTGAAAACATGGTGCACTGAGTGTAACATGTAAGGGATAACGGAACTCTGTCGACGAGCGCAGCATGAAGCCAGAGTTGCCTCTACCTGTCCATTATTTCCATCGAACCGGTCGACCTCGAAGGCCGTTATCCCGCTTATCACCCGTTTGTATTTATCTCCCGTATATTTAGAATATAATTGTATCAATTACTTTCTTTAAATTTAGGAATCGTGCGCTTGAACTTCAGAAAACAACCTATTACAGCTACCTCATTGGCTCGGGCAGCACTGGAGAGAATGCATTCCGCTGGGTCCTAAACACCCTTTTGTATCGGACGTAGGCTACAGTAGGCAAAATACGCTACATAAGGCAATGCCTTCATGAAACCGAAATCCGCGGATCTCCAGAATGCTCCGAACTGTGGTAAACGAACCGAACGGATTCGGATACAATTCGAATCCGCTGCAGGCCTAATACACATACACATACACACACACACACACACACACACACACACACACACACACACACACACACACACACACACACACACACACACACTGGGGAACCTTGTGCACTGATAAAACCTGTGTCTGCCTTTTTTTATCTAATGGCTTTTATTTGTTAAAAACGACCACAGTTAAATTACAGTATTGGTAATTGTATTTCACAGTATAAGATCCTCTCTCACACACAAACATGCACACACACACATGTGCGTGCACACATGCGCACACACAGGCACACACACACTCACGCACACACATGCACGCACACATGCACACACACAGGCACACATACACACATGCCCACACACAGACGTGCTCCTACATGCTCAACACAGGGGACCTGGTGTCCTGCTAAAATATGGCTCTGCTTTTTATCAACGTAATGGCTCCCCTTCATGTTTTATTCTCTGTGAAATACTACCAGTATTAACTAATGGTATTTCACCGTGTTACTACGCCCTTGTATGCCTCCACACACATTCCATGCACATCACTTCTTCCTTGTCCCCTTCTGTAGGAAAGAACCCTCATTTAGGTCATTTAGTTTACCCCGCTTCTTCCACTACTTATTTATGTGATGGTAGCCTAAAGGGTGGTCTGTTACCTGTTTCCTGTCTTTCCCGCCACTCTCAAAGGTCAACTTTGACCCTGTCCAGAACAGTGGTTTCCCAATCTTTTGACTTTAGGTGTACGACTTAATTGTCATAAAGACCTTAGCGCCTTCAAAGCAAAGATATGCACATGCAGTGGCTGAACAAAGAGCTCCACTCCCCCCCTTTATACACAAGAAATATTGCAAAACATTCTGCAACACAATTGCACACAAATCATCAATGGAAAACCCATGGTAGAATCATGTTCGCACTATTTTCGAAATAACAAACCATAAAACTAGATTTACCGACCAATTTTTTTTAATATTTATTTTCCATTATCAATAAAAATTATATTATTGAAATCTGTCTTTTTGTGAAAGACACATTTGAATTCGCCATATAAATGATCCTGGTGTGCCACAGGTGGCATGTGATGCCACCTTAATGCTGAAGAGTCTCCGATAGGAGAACATCTCCGCAACAAGAGGTTTCAGCGGCAGAGCAGACAAAATAAACACAAACATAACACAGAACCACCGATTTCTTCATCACAAAATGGCAATGGATGTCGATTTTTTTATTTTGCTGTTCTTTATTCTCCTTCCTCTTCCTCTTTTTAATTAAACATGGCGTCATCTTCATGGCGTCTTTCAGACACGCCGAGGACTGTGACCTTTATCATGTTTGAGCCTAACCTTTTCTCAGCCAGCCCCCCCTCCTCCTCCTCCTCTTTCTCCTCCTCCTCCTCCTTCTTCGCATCCTCTACCTCCTCCAAATCTTCTCTTCGTCGTCTCTCTCTGTCTCTGTCTATCTCTCTCTCTCTCTCTCTCTCTCTGTGTCTCTCTCTCTCTCTCTCTCTCTCTCTCTCTCTCTCTCTCTCTCTCCCTGTCTCTCTCTCTCTCTCTCTCTCTCTCTGTCTCTGTCTCTGTCTCTCTCTCTCTCTCTGTCTCTCTCTCTCCATCTCTGTCTCTCTCTCTCTGTCTCTCCGTCTCTGTCTCTCTCTCTCTGTCTCTGTCTCTGTCTCCATGGCCAGGTACCCTCCCCTCGCCTGTTCCTCCATGTACTCCTTTAGATTCCTCTATTTGATAAATCCACTGGACGTGACCTTGAATACATTAGTATTTCTAAAACCCCCAGCGCACTGCAGTTTATTCTCCCCACCTTATCTTATGCGCTTTCTATACTCTTCCTGCTGGCCATACCACGTTCTCCCTCCCTCCATCCTTCCATGTCTTTAACATGCTTGCTCGCTGTCTGTCCACATCATCATCTTTCCTTCACTCTGTTTCCTCCCATTGTTTGATTATCTCTCCCTGGTCGCAACGAATTACGGCTACTGGAAATATGATTGATTCATTATTATTATTCCTAATTGTTTACACATCTTTTTTCGTCCCTTTGTGCTCTTCTCTCTCTCTCTCTCTCTCTCTCTCTCTCTCTCTCTCTCTCTCTCTCTCTCTCTCTCTCTCTCTCTCTCTCTCTCTCTCTCTCTCTCTCTCTCTCTCTCTCTCTCTCTCTCTCTCTCTCTCTCTCTCTCTCTCTCTCTCTCTCTCTCTCTCTCTCTCTCTCTGTGTCTCTTTTCCCTCAGGTGTGTGACTGCCAGCAGCAGTTTGCTCGGTTTGAGGAGGGCCAGCAGGTGGCGCCGCCGTGTTTCGCCGAGCCCCATGGGGCCGTGACGGCACGTGGCCTGCTTGAGATCGAGAGCATCTTCCTGCGCAGCCTGCAGGGCCTCGCTGCCATGGGCGACAGCATCCTGGACGTCTGGAGGAACTCTGGATGGCACGACCACTACAACAGGTAAGTAACCGCGGCATCATGGCCAAACCTTCCAGGGATGGTCGCTGTGTGTGTGTCTGTGGGTGTGTGGTCAGTTCAACTGATTGTCCATGAGTAACGGTTAAGGTTGGTTGCCATGTTCAGCCTTCACACCAGTCAGACACATTGAAAAACATTTTCAAAACATTTCAGGTCAAATGTATTTGTATTGCTCACAGGTCACAGTTAAAGTCTCCAAATGCTTCACAGGCCCCTAACCCTAGACCCTAAGGGCAAGGTCAAAGTCCATAAAACCAAGAAGAAACTCAGAAGAGGGATCCCTCATTCCAGGGTTGACATAAATTAAAGCTTGTCAATCACAGTCTCTTGTCACGCAAGAGACTTTAAAGCGTTCCAAACCTCCCGTAGGAAATTAAGTATAATATTATTAATAGTGATAGAGGGACGTAAACCTAACCCCTGCTGCCTAATGAACTAATCATCCTATAAGCCCTCCTCTGTGCTGAGTGCAACTACCCACTCACACACACACACACACACGCACACGCACATACACGCACACTAACAATAACAGACACATTCACACGTAATCAAACACACAAACACACACACACTCAAGCACACACTTCCATATCAGAATAGATTGTTCTGGGAGTGTATGAAGCTGACAAGGCCTCAGCTTTCTTGCCTTCATGTGTCTGAGTCTAAGCTTTGTAGAAATCAGTGAGTCCCACAGTGAACCGATGTTTGTAGATTATAGTCTTTGATATTGCAGCAGACAGAGTTTGTTTCAGAGGAAACCGAGGTCTGGCCTCAGTGAATGATGACGATGAACAGATATTCCGTTGTTCTTCTCCAAACCACCTGTTTTTATAACTTTATAACTTTCTTGCTGCAGTGGTTACAGATAGAGAGAGCGAGAGAGGGAAAGAGAGTGAGAGAGAGAGAGAGAGAGATAGAGAGCGAGAGAGAGGGGTGGTGGAAGAGACAGAAACAGAGACAGATGGGACTTTGACAGGATGGGGTATTTTTGCAGAGACAATAATACTGAACAGCACTGGAAAATTACCTCTCAGAGCCCAGTTTTATCTTCCCACAGTTACTGTATGGAAGAAATTGCTGAAATATTTCCACAACTAAAAATATGTTTCATGTAGCAATGTAAAGGAATTACTACCAGTAGAACCAAGTGTTTGTTTTAATTGCTTCTCCATCCATTAACTGATTCATTTATCGGTCCTTCTGCACACTAGTCCATCCACTCAACCATGCATCTATTCATCCTTCCACCTAACCATTCATCCACCTACCCATCCAGCCATCCATCTACCTATCCATCCATCGATCTACCCATCCTTCCATCCATCCATCCATTCACTCGTTCATCTATCTGTCCTTCCATCCATTCACCCATCCACCCATCCATCCATCCATCTACCTGTCAATTGTTCTCCCATACTGTCCATCAACCTTTCCCTCCACCCGCCCATCTTTACATCCACATTCCTGGGTCTGTTTTGTTCATGGGATGCCAGTACACACACACACACACACACACACACACACACACACACACACACACACACACAGGGCCGATGGACTGCGGGGACAAAGGGGACAGTTGTGGGGGGGCCCAAGGCAGAGGGGGGGCAAAAAAAAAATTAAAAAAAAATTACTTACTAAAAAAATTAATTACCCCCCCCCCCCGTCAACAATCGCCCCATACCCCCCCCCCCCCCGTCCCGTCAACAACTTAGCGCAGGGGGGCCCATTAGTACCTATAGTATAGGGGCCCAGGATTTGGTGCTACTGCCCTGCACACACACACACACACACACACACACACACACACACACACACACACACACACACACAACACACACTCAAACACACACACACACACACACACACACACACGCACACGCACACACACGCGCACACACAGGCAGGCCTCTGGAGCAGCCCCAGCCTGCCTACCTCCAGTATGGTTTCCTAGCACCGTGAAGGAAGCAGACGCAGGGGGAGTACTAAAGAGTGAGGGGGGGGGTTCTGGGGAGTGTGATAACCATAAGAGATGAGGGGAGAGTGTTGATAAGTTGGGTATAATTCCTGGGCTGTCGTCAGTACAGTTCAGTCAGCGTGGAGGCTGGAGGTAATGGAGATGAATGGGCTTGTGGTGGAGAATCCATCTCTTTCCCTCCCCATGCCCTCCAGATCTGGACTAAAATATGCCATCTTTTATTTTTATTCAACGATGGCTCACACAA
This sequence comes from Gadus morhua, assembly GCF_902167405.1. Lineage (NCBI taxonomy): Eukaryota > Metazoa > Chordata > Actinopteri > Gadiformes > Gadidae > Gadus > Gadus morhua. The sequence goes on from NC_044064.1 coordinate 9,535,124, forward strand.
CCAGCCGGGCCGATTGTATTTTGTCGCTCGATTTTTAGCTAATGCTTCTAGGATAGAAGCTACAATTACTACACCGTTGCTGGCTAGGATAGGAATGAGATTTTCTTTTTGTACTTGACAATTCAAGCGCTAACTAGCTAACCCTACATATTGTTGCCTAAAGACAAATATAACGCTTGGCAATCCTAATATAGCGTATGTATAATAATGCACAATCATTTCCACAAAAGTTGTGCCTGTCTGTATAAACAGAGGTAATTTGAAAAGGCAGTACTAATTAGGCTAAAACTATACTAATGTTGTGCCATATATACAATATACTAATATACTATGCCTACAGCTTCAACTTTCTGTTTCAGCCACTGGGAAACAGTTATTTATATGATCATCTATTATATCCATAAAAAAATATATATATATCCACCTATATTATATATCTGTATTTATCCCAGGATATACTGTATATGTCTATATACCGGTAAGTTAAGAGCTTTTCATCACTTCAAATCTTATTATTTTGTCTGCTAATCGTACAGCAGTTTATGATGTCTTTTTTTTTTATAGTTTTCTTAGTTTGTCGGCAAACTACCCGGTTCTCTGCAATTGTCCGTGTGGGGCCGTATTGTTTCAGTTATCTTGTATTTCAACAGTAAGATCTCTGGGGTGGAAAAGCTGCTGCTGCTGCTGCTGGATCCTAGACAGCTGACCCACTTTGGGTCATAACAATGTCTGGAGCATCTCCAGAAAACACATGGGGGACACACATATTCCCCATAACAACTTTTACCTGGCCCGCCAATAAGTTCAATTTCTTCTATGTTGGGATGGCAAAGAAAGCTACCTTGGGACTGAAGTCCCTGAAGAATGTGTGTGTGTTTGTATGTGTGCTTGTGTGTGTGAGTGTGTGTGTGTGTCTGTCTGTCTGTGTGCATCTGTCCGTCCATCTATTTCCCCTTGCTTGAACGTGTGCCACAGTTTAAACCAAACTTGTCTTGCCTTCAAAATGACAGCGTAGCCATCCTATACCGCCTCCTCCTGCTCGCGACACGGATAATGGAGAACATGGGAGGAGGGGGAAGGGCTTTTTCTCTGAAATGACTGCACGTTTCGGCGAAGGCTTGTTGTAATGTATCAGATTACCGGTCTGTCTAGACAACCGCCGCAGATGAGCCGCTCCTTTCCATTTGACGTTAAATGCACACTTAGTATGTGTCTTTTTGATAAACGACCTATCATTGCCATGCGTTTATGCATGTATGTCTGTGTGTATTTGTGTGTGTGTGCTTGTGTGTGTGTCTGTGTGTGTGTGCTTGTATATCGCTCACTAAGTATCGGGACACGCCAGGGTCCCCATAGACCGCCAAGCACTCTGTCCCTAGATTGTCATTCAGCACTCCACTGGCAGCCGGCCATCTTGCCACTCATCTGAATCATCAGAGATTGGCGACTTGACCATGTGACGCATGGGTGTGCGCGTGTGGGTGAACACACAAACATAAGCACACACACACACGTGATTAGTCCCCCCATTGGTTCATCTCACCCACCAACTGATCCGGCCCCCTCAATTCACTCAAGGGGGGGGGGGGTGGCGGGGGTAAGAAATGGGGGTAAAAGTGTGTCTTTGATGTGAATGATGGATTGGGGTCGCGGCAGGGGTCGCAGGGGTGCTATGTTGTTGCCAAGATAAACAGCTGCGCCGGCGTGATGGGGCAGGTGTTTCATAGCGACTCAGCACATTGAAATTAGTCAAATCAATACGCCCCTCGTCCCCGTATTCTGAAGCAGGCATGTATGTGCACTTGTGTGTGTGTGTGTGTGTGGGTGAGAGAGAGAGAGAGCTATATCAAGGGGGAGTGTGTGTCTGTAAGTGTAGTGTGTCAGCAGTTTTCCTAGATGTGTGCTTTTGATCCATTTAATCACTTCCTATATTCCGCTAATCATCATTATCTGTTTTTTTTCGGTGGCTGTGTGTTCGCGCGTGTGTTTGGGTGTTTTTTTTGTTTGTTTGTGTGCGGTTTGTGTCTGTGTCCCGGGATTGTGTGTGTTAACGTGTTCATTGAAGTGTGTCTTTGTGTATGTGTGCGTGTGTGTTTCTGTGCTCTGTATGTATATCTATAGGTTCCGTACGTCCATAAAGCAGCTGGAGGTGATGATGCAGAACGTCATCAGCGGTGCCTTCGAGACGGTCAACACAGTGAGGGAAGGAGTCCAACTGTTGGACGTCTTCGGGCACCTGTCTGCACGAGAGGTCCTTACTCCGTACAGACAAGCGCACACACACACACACAAACACAAACACACACACACACACACACACACACACACACACACACACACACACACACACACACACACACACACACACACACACACACACACACACACAATGAAACCAACCCACTCTATCTAGGGTATTTATTACACACAACTATACACATCACAAGCCTCCTGTCGTCTTCTCCCTTCCCACCAATACGTCAACAGTATGTTTAAACCCCTCCAACACAAGCATGCATGACGTCTTCACGACCCGGTCCATTTGTAAACACTTCAATAGTTGAAATGGACAGTCAATAGGGACTCCATAGTCTTTATAGTACCCCCCCCCCACACTCCTTAAATGGACCGTGGAGAACTGCCGGTACTGTAGCTTTTAATACACACAGAGCGATGGCTCCTTTTCCCACAATAGGCTCCATGTGTAGATTATCCATCCTCGGCTGGTTCCTGAGCCTCCCCCCCGAGACCAAACACATTTCCCCCCCGGCCCCCTCGCTCGCCTGCTGCCTCAGCCCTCCCGGTCCGTGTGTATACAGCTTGCTGCCGGCCGTGCACACACCACTTGGATGAAACTCAGCCGCACACACATGAGCAAGATGTTCCATGTCGCGGCCGTTGCAGAAGCCTCCCACCCACCATGGCCCCCCTTTGTTTCCCCTCTCTGTCCTTCATCAGTTCATCATTCTGTCCTCGTGTGTTCCCTCAGTGTCACTTTAGTCCCTCCTAGTTTTTACTGAGTTCCCCTCTTTTATGTCCTTCCCCCCCATCAGTCATTCCCATCTGTTCTTCAGCTCACCTGTCCATCTCACCTACCCTGTCCATCCCGCCTCACCTGTTGATTTCACTTATTTTTGTCACCTCTCCTTTTGATTCACCCCGCTTGTCAATCACCTCTCCCCTGACCACGCACTACATCTGTCCATCTCTCCTGTTTTTCTGAACTCACATGTCCATCTCACCACACCTGTCCACTTCACCTGTCCATCCCACTCACCTGTCCTCCCCCTGGCATTGCAGGCCATCAAGCACACCTTGGACAGGATGACAGTGAAGCTGTACGACCTGATCAACAAGGAGCTCCAACTGGTCAAAAACGACCTGAGCAAGAAGACCTGCCAGGTGGCGAGTCATGTCCCCCAGAAGGCCGGCCAAGCTCACTGGGCGCACTGCCTCCGCCGCCGCATCCAGAGCACCATGGAGGTGAGCCCGTGAACGGGTCTGAGGGGGGCCTGGGATAGGGTCGGATATGGAGCTGGAGCAGACTGACAAAAGTAGCCAGTACCTCTCAGCGGACAGTTGGCCAGAGTGGGCAATGGGAGGGGTTCAGTAGCTGCAGTCAGAACCATCAATAGATTTGATTGTATTTTATTGGTTATTGTTTGTTTTTTCATTCCAAACTAGCCACAGCGAAGCAGACTTATTATTATTTTCTGGAACATCTGCCATTGGTTGCGGGGCTAGAATAAGAACAGTTTTTATCTAAGGAACCCACTATTTAAAATCAAATCAAGACTGTAACGAATCAACAAGGAGGACGTGCACCACAATCCAAACTTCAACCCCTCAGCAACCCCTTCTGAAAAACACGTCAGGGGTAAAGCACACTTTGTTTCCCTGTCTTTCTTGTTCTCATACTACACACATGCAGAAAACAATGGGAGCTCAGGTGGTTGCATGGTCCACCGGCAGAGCCGAGTAAAACCGACAAACAGAGTGGAGTGGTACATTCACACACACATAGAGGGAGGCCACAGACAGATGGACCAACAGACAGGCAGCACTACCCTCAGGAACATGAACTCTCAGCTGCAGAGCGGAATACCAGAGCCGCCCTGATTAGATACAGGAAGTGGGGGGTAGAGAAATCTAAACAGAGAGGAGCACCATGTGATGTGGTTCAGAGCCCCACTAGTAGTTGTACACACTGGAATGCTGGCGGTCTGCAGTGGACCAAGGGGTTGTCTAAGGGACAGGCTGGCCTCTCTCGCTCTCTCTCGCTCTTTCTCTCTCGTTCTCCGTGTCTGTGTCTCTCGGTCTTCGTGGTAAAAGGCATGCTCGAGTTGGACAAGCCTTCGGTCGGTTATGAACTGTATGGAGGCCCTGACAGTCCGTCCAAGCTCACCATCACCCTCCTCCGACCACGATGTGACCCTCACACACCAGATACAAAAGACACACACTTACGTAACAACACATGCACGAAAATACACACATACACATGCACAAACACACACACACACACACACACACACACACACACACACACACACACACACACACACACACACACACACACACACACACACACATGTAACAAACACAAAACAGACACACTGTCTCACGTAACGAACACCATGCAGACACGTGACAAACAGAACGCAGACACACACACATATTCTTAACAAACAACAGACACACACACCCTCCAGCAGAGTGCTGTTGGTGTGGCGGAGGTCCAACAATGGCCTTGGTGGCTAGGTCACTATTAAACACAGCTGCTGCTGCTTGCTGCCTAGGCCATTCTAACACACACACACACATACACACACACACACACACACACACACACACACACACACACACACACACACACAGACACACACACACACACACACACACACACACACACACACACACACACACACACACTAACAAACACGTACATGCCCACACACATGCACTCACACACGCTAACAAATACGTACATGCACACACACACACAAACACACCCACACACATATACCCTCACGCACACACACATGCTAACACAGGCTTACACACACACACACACACACACACACACACACACACACACACACACACACACACACACACACACACAAACTCAGACACTAACAAACGCTAACATGCACACCACACACACACACACAAACACATACACACACAGTTTGTTTCTGCTTACACACGCTTATATGCCTTCACACAAGCAGTAACACACAATTACACATGCAAACACAAACAGACTAACACACTCATACTTGCATACCCACACATATGCCAACACGCACACATGCATACACAAACACACAAATATCCATGCACACACACACTTCCACATAAACACACATACATGCCACGCACATACGCATACGAAGTTACATACAAACACACAACATTCAGATTCACCTTCACACACACCCACACTAAGGCACAAAGAAACACACAAACGTGCGGACAAACATGCATCAACTCACACACAAGCAGGCAAAAGTAGAGGGCTCGCTCCCTGTCTAACATTGTTATCTCCATCCGGATACACAAAGAGCAAAATGACACACAGCGGGGGGGGCTCTAATTGTACACAGATATGATGGTGCTGCCCTCCATTTTGTTCCCATTCCACCCTTGAATATGGGATTAGCCTTGTGTGACTGGAACACAATGATAAACATACTCTAGTGTGAGCCCGATACAAAAGTACATACAGTATGCTGTACGTTTAACACATGCCACCGTGCTATCCTTCCGGCCCACGTCGCCGATCGTGTGTCGATAAAAACACATCCTCCACCACTAGAAACATAAAAATAAACGTTTTTGTATCGAATATGACCAGCGGTAGGGCTCTCTCTCTCTGCGTGTCCGTTTGAGCTGACCACACGTGGGCTGAGTGTTTTTAGATGGCATTGAGGGGAGTGTGTTGTTTGTGATCCAACAAGAGCCACATAGACATACTGTTTTTCTCTGGAACAAAGCAGCGAAAACCATGAGCCATCCCCCTCCCGGTTATTGCGTCCACAGTAAACAGTTTTGTATCCTTAAGTGTTTACTGTCTGTTGTGGTCTCGCTAGTAGAGGCTGGATGATGTGGCATCATTTCACTGACACCTCTAACGGCCTCATAACGATGAGCAGCAAAGAGCTAAATATATGTATAGAAGAAAAGATAATATCGACAAACGTACTATCGCTCAACATAATTATAAAATGCAGATGATACGATGCAGATAAAAAACTGCATTTATTAAATGACAGCGCTTAGTACTTCATAATAATTATGTAATCAATGGTGCTATCATGATGATAAGCAATAAGGAACCCAATACAATAATATTGGAGTTATCGCACTATTTGCTGATGAGGTGATGGGAAAAAATTGAAATGAGGAAGGATCAAGTATAGATTACTTAGACAGAAGACTCTTGTTATGTCTAGTTGTGGGCTTTTGAAGCACACATATTTCCACAGTGGATGTAGACAGCGCATTCAATACTTGTCTGTGTGTCTGTATGTCATTTTGCAATATTTTATATTTTCAATGTCCATCAGATTTCTATTTTAAATGTATATTTTCAATATAGGTTCAGTGCAGTAAGAAGCAGGTACAATAACACTATGTTCGTTGTGTTTAGTACACACAATTTTTTTTTTTTTAAACAGAAACAACTCCAATGTATGGTAATGATTCATAATAATGATTAATATTAAAATCATCTTGCTTTAAAGCCCTGCACCTATTACCATCCTAAGTCTTCTTCCTCGTCCTCTTCCTCCTCCTTTCACATCTCCTCCAACCCCCCACCCTTCAACCAGTTGGTGGAGGGTGCCCACTTTGTGGGCCAGACAGGCAGTGGCGAGGAGGTGTGCCTGGCTCACGGGCAGCTGGTGCAGACCCTGGATGAACTGCTGCGCAAGACCTACAGCGACTGGAGCCAGGGAGTGGACCGCCAGAGCATCCAGAGGCTAGAGCAGCCCCTCATGCTGCGCTGCCGCCAGGACAACACCATGCTGGACATCAACTTCGACAAGTGGGTCCCCCTCCCATGGTGGTGGTGGCCAAACGATCAAGAGTTCATGGACGCTCCAACACTCTCAAACACATACGTACACGCGTTTACATTAAGTGCATTTAGCTTACGCTTTTATCCAAAGCGATTTCCAACGGTTTAAACACACATTCACACCGATGGCGGAGTCAACCATGGGTCACCTCGAGACTCAGCTAGGAGGAGCCGGGGATCTATCTATCCTCCTTCTTGTTACAAGACCACCATCCCGATCTGAGTTGACCTACTAATACTGAAACACATAGACAGACCTGCCATATAAGCATAGCATGGTTTTCGATTCAAATTGCCTTAGGCACACAATCTTATAACTCACAGAGATACTAACATATACACTTGCACTTAGAAAATACAGACGTACACACACAGGCCTGCACTTTAATACACACACTTGACCTACAGATGCACCGTGTATAGCTTGGATGAGCTTTAGTTTACACTCCACAAGACAGTTGTAAGGTTGTACCCTTGTAATTCTATCAGACACAGAGATTCACGTAAACTTATGCACGCTCACATACACACAAACACACGCGCACACACAATCAAAACACATACACACGCACACAGAACGGCTTATTGAGCACACACGCCGTCTCATTCCCACATATTTCACAGGTCACATATTTAACCGCTCACAGGCTGCAAGGCAGACGGATAAAGACTCTCTGGCTGACAGAGACGCATGCCGTTATACAGTCCAAGAGCTCGGAGACTAAACACACACAGTCCTCATCCCTCACTGCGCGCTGTGTGTGTGTGGGTGTGTGAGTTTTGCGCCGGATTGACTGGGTTTGTGCGTGTCTGTTTGTGTATATGTGCGTCTCACTTGGCGTGTGCGATAGGTAAATGCTTCATGCATGTGTGTGTGTGTGTGTGTGTGTGTGTGTGTGTGTGCTTCTGTGTAATGCGTGGCTGTGATCTGATTGTGTGTGTGTGTGTTCCCCTGTGTAGGGGCCTGCTGAAGATGTTCAGTGAGATCCAGTACTGGGAGAGTCTCCGCATGGAGATCCCCCACTACGTGCTGGAGGTGTACCAGCGGCGCGAGGAGCTTCGCACCCTGCGCGAGAGTGTTCTCCGGCTGGTCAGCGACTACAACAGGTGTGTGTGTGTGCATGTGCACACGCTCAAATGGAATTCATTTGTATCACGCTTTTCTAACCAGTGGCCACTCAAAGGGCTTCACAATGTTGCCTCACATTCACCGATTCGTGCAAACATTCACACACCGACGGCGGAAACAACCATGCAATGCGTCAGGGTGAGATGTCTCACCCAGGGACTCCTCGAACCTCAGCTAGGAGGAGCGGGGGATCGAACTAGTAACCTTCCGGTTACCAGCCAAGTAGCCCTACCGCCTGAGCCACATGTCACTCAATGCATGCGCCCATCACATAACACACAAACACACAGCCATACACAGAGATGGTGCTCACCTGGCTTCATTGTTTTCCTTATCTCTTTTTCTCTGCTCTTCTCTTCATATCAGTTCTCTTGGACTCTTTCCCAATAACGCAGTAAATAGAAACACATTCACAGCAAGGTATAGACTTACAATGACGTAATGCACACAGATATGCACATGCACACACAAAAATAACACACATGAACACACATACAGAAACAGGAGTATATACACACATACCCAGTCAGGTATTGACAAACACATTCACATTCAGAGGCAAAACACATGGAGGGTCCTATCAGATTGGGTTGTCACTTACAGCACAGCAGATGGAAAGTGACTTTGCCGTAATGACCAGTGCTCAAGCACACCAAATCAAATCATTCTGTTTATTCGTCACGCACACACAGACCTAGAGAGACCTACAGTCATACAAAGACCTAGTTTGCAGTGAAACACCTGTGCGTTTGTTAGACCAAGTATCTGTTCTTTATACAATCCTCTGGGAACCCTGGTAAGATGGAACCGACTTCCAAGCTTCAATGATGATATGACATTCATGATGTGCTACGTCTGATTCAGACATTTTCCCATTAAAACCTGATATAAGGTCTCAGCTCAATGCAGGCTAAATGCAGATGGAATGCATAAAGATTGATAGTTATTGATCCTATAGGGGTTTGGCACCGCTGCAGTACTTAGAGGACGGCCCCCATGGTTATATCCATCTTACTCGTGGGTGGAATGTGAAACCTGTGCGATTAAACAGACATAGCATTCTTAGTACTATCTTCACAATGTCTCTGTTGGGCTTTAAAGTGCTGACAAGGTTTAAAGACCTTTCTCTTAAATATTGCCTTTAATGAAGTAGTTCTTCTGTGGTCTATTGACCAAGACTTCTACACAACGTACATGAACGTAAATACAGTCTGCAGTAGTATCAGGCAGGGCTCATGTCGTTTCCCTCTCAGATTTCTGCATGAACTCAAGGAAGGCTCTGCAGTCCAACTCATAAACAGATCTCAGAGATACCAACGTGATATGAATGAGGAAAAAGAAAAATACAACGTGCAGGAGAAAGTCCTCCAAGAGGCGACGATCCGATCTCGATTAAACACATCCGGGGGGTCCTGGTGGGCACCGGACGAGCCCTGTTTCACGGGCAGACGTGGCACGAGGATAGTGCCGACGCTATAAGAAAGACAGCAGAGGACTGTAAGCCTGTGTTTACACAGGCTGCGGTCCCCACACCACTCTGCACACACGCCTCTGCTGCAGTCCAACTGCAGTCCCCACATAGAGGGAGAAACAGAGGGAGTGTAAGGGCGTGGTACATTCATGTGCATGTGTGTGTAGTTTGTGTATACGTACGTGCAAATTTGTATCTTTTTCTGTGCGTGTCACATATGCATGTCAAGCTCTCACGTCTTCAGTGAGTTAGCACAGAGCTGGTTCAGTGAGGCATTCTGCAAATGCTCATAGCCCGACAAAATCAAACCACATTTATGTTCAAGGGTGTGTATATAAACACAGCCAACAGGGACGGTGAGCCTCACACAATGAAACAGGAACATATGCACACACACACACACACACACATACACACACACACACACACACACACACACACACACACACACACACACACACACACACACACACACACACACACACACACACACACACACACACATACACACACAAGACCGCACAGATGCACAGCGGGATTGTGGATTATGTATATGCTAAACTGAAACAATACTCACTCAATGACAACATCACACTAATATTTAGATCTGATCTGCTGTGTGTGTGTGTGTGTGTGTGTGTGTGTGTGCGTGTGCGTGTGACAGGATCATCAAGGCTCTGTCTCCAGGGGAGCTGGGTGTGTTCCGGGAGCGGATCCGCTTCCTGGACAAGAAGATTCAGCCAGGCCTGACAAAGCTTCTGTGGTCCACCAAGGGAACCTCCAACCTCTTCATCACCGAGTGCTGCACGCATGTCACCAAGGTCAGACACACACACACACGCAACAAACATTCACGCTTACTCCTAGTGAAGGGTTTTATTGTTATGCAGGTTATGTTTATTGTAGTTCCTAACAATATCTTAAGATTCCCTTTTTTTTTGTCCCGGACTGGAAATAGTCTGGGTGTAGCAGAAGTACAGGGCATAATCATATGCAACAAGTATCTAGGGTTAGGGCCACTCACTCAAGCACCTGCCCTCTCCTTCACCCCGCAGCCAGGGTAGCTTGTGTGTATTGCGAGCCTGTAGCCATGTGGCCGCTGGAAGCTAATTGCACTGGGCCGCGGAGGAGGCCGTCTGGCTGCTGTCTTGGCTGCCCTCCACCTCATGATGCATGGAGTGTTTTGGGACACTATCACCGCCGGTCCCCACAAAGCTAGTCTGTCCCCAAAAAGGACGCTAGGCCAATGCTTTTTTTTTAGACACTGTCAAGTAATAGCTAGCTAACATTTTTTTTGATTGCTTTTGCAGGCAGAAGAGATGGTATTTCCATATGTGTGTGTGTGTGTGTGTGTGTGTGTGTGTGTGTGTGTGTGTGTGTGTGTGCATGCGTGTGTGCACAGATGCCTTGTTTTGTAAGTTCTACACTAATACGGCTTCTCTGGGAGCAGTATACTTGAGAATGGCAAAGTTTATGGTAATGGCCTTTCACACAGAGGCTAGCAGACACCAAACACAGTCAAAACAAACAAACACACACCCACCCACACACATATAGCCCAGCAGGTGCTTAACACTGTGAAGCTACACACACACACACACACACACACGCACACACACACACACACACACACCACACACACACACACACACACACACACACACACACACACACACACACACACACACACACACACACACTCAGCCTAGACAACAAAGACTCCAAGCAGAGGCACATGGATCCACAGTGGCCACTGCATCACATGGTTATAACCCACCTCCCCCGGATCAACAGACGCAGTGGAAGGCTTCGGGGATGGGATGTTCTTGGGTAGCTGGAGCCCAAAGGCTTGCCCTGGATTGCCCAATGGACTCTAAGTCTCGCTGTCCTTCAACCCCTTCAGCCCTCCGAAATCACACTCGTCTGGAGACCATGTGAAGACGGGCCGAGGCCAAAATCAACATCCCAGCCAGGAACACCTTTCTGCTGGCTAGGCCAATAGAGAGAGAGAGGGGGTGGGAGGGAGAGAGAGAGAGGGACAGAGGGAGAAAGAGGGACAGAGCTGGGGAAGGAGAACAAGCATGGATCTGCAAAGGAAATGTAAAGTGACTCAGGACAGTCACACACTCACCCACCAGACCCAATGCCCCTGTCCCCTCCCGCACCTAGAAACTTGAGCCCAGGGGCTTATGCCGCACGCCGCAGCCTTATCCCCATGAAAGCCCCAGAAAATCCACAGATTGAAGCTCAGAATCTGGAATTCTGAGTGAGAGCGGAATTACTCTTCATAGGAATTAGGCAGTGGCAATAGTGATAGAGAGAGAGAGAGAGGGAGATAGTCTTAGTGAGAGAGGGAGGGACGGAGAGATTGGGATCGAGAGAGACAGTGTGTGAGACAGAGAAACTGAGAGAGAGATTGGAATGGGGAGGAACAGTGTGTGAGGCTGAGAAACAGAGAGAGATTGGGATTGAGAGAGATAGTGTGTGAGACAGAGAGGGGGGAGAGAGAGAGATTGGGATGGAGGGAGACATGGGGATTCTTCCCTGCTTCAGATTGAACTGGAAAGTACTGGATGTATGACGGCCCGTTGATGTCAGGGTCGTCTGCCGCAATACAGGCTGGGGGAGACGAGAGGAGGGCTGCGGCGGGGATGGAGGTGGCGAGGGAGTGGGGGAGTCAGTGGTGGGCAGTGAGCCGCTAGCTGATAGGTTGGGAGATGTCAGAGCCATGATATCCCTATGTAATGAGCTCCCTGTCTGATGTGGGGAGATGCTCCCTGTCAGCACATTCAGCAGGGGGGGAGGGAGAGATGGAGGGAGAGGTGGAGAGAGAGGGAGGGTGGGAGGCTGAGAGAGAGGACAGAGGGGGAGGAGGGAGGCTATAGCCGTACCAGAGGGAACCAGGAACATAGCAGAAAGTCTGGTGGGGATAGAGAGGCGGATATAGGAGCGGGAAGGACAGAGAGATAGGAGCAGGGCTATAGGAGTACAGGAGGGAACCTGCTAGGGAGCAGGAGGTAGATGTGTGTGGCTGGCGGGGGAGAGAGGACACCGCGCTGTCAAACCCTGAGAATGCACCCGTGGGTGCTGTGCTGTACTCATGTCACCACATAATGTGTTTCCTTCTTCCTTTCCCTCATTACGTTACTCTCTTTTTCCTCTCTCCCTTCCTCTCCTCCCCTCCTTATTTTTTCTTCTCGTAACTCTCTCTCCACTCGTTTCCATTTTCCTGCTCTTCTCCTGGTTCTCTGCTTTCTCTCCTCCTGTCCTCCCTGCTTAATGTCCACTTCCTGCCCCTCTCTCCCTCTCTCTCTCTCTCTCTCTCTCTCTCTCTCTCTCTCTCTCTCTCTCTCTCTCCCCACAGGTTCAGACCATAGTGAATGAGTACAAGGCAGCCAACCTGACCATATCAGCCCTGTGCAGGCAGATCAGTGAGACCTTGCTGGTCAGACTAGACGGCAGGACTGTGTACAGGTACATAGCTCAAAACTAAACCACCACAACTCCCACCAACAGTTATTTCAACTGCCACTTCTTTGTGGGAAGCCTAATCTTGTTTTTCAACAGCTGTGTTATGGCCTATGAGAAAAAACACACATACATGTGTTTTTTATAGTGGAATACCACTCACCACATATTAATTGAACAAAAAAACAACAGGTCAGATTTAAATGTTTCACAACTCTACGGCAAAACTAATATTGTGATTTGAAGTGGCCGTTCTACGAAACACGTCAAGCCACACTGTTTATCTGTTTTACCAAGAACACGTTATTATTATTATTATTATGCTGGGATGAACAAAAAGCCCGGGAAAAACACAATGTATATCCTTTCAGTTTCTTTAACGCCATTTTCATGTCCTCCGTCGGTGAGCGCCGTTGTGAGCGTTGTGAGCGTTCTCCAAACTAACGCTGTTGTGGCTGTGGTGCCCCCCAGGGACCTGGAGTTCGAGAGCGACCAGCGGGCCCACCAGCAGAGCCAGCTGCAGAAGCTGTGCACCGCCCACCAGGACATCGTGGACATCATGACACGCGTGTACGACACTTTCCGCAGCGCCGGAGCCGAGGTCCATAAAATATCTTTGTTACGTTTTCCCCCTGTTAGGCAACAGTTTATGTTGACATTATGTCACATACATGGGTTACGTTGTTGTAATCTCCCTGTCAGGTCAAATATAGATTGATATCGAGTCTTTGTCACGTCGTTGTCAAGTCGCACATTCATTGGTTATGTAGCTCATACTCATACTATTTTGTCATTCTGCCGTGCTTACAGCGCCGTCACGTATGTCTTGAGTCATGTTCCGTTGCTGCAAACACGTCCGTTGCCAAATGTCTTTACATCTAGTGAATTGACATCTAGTGAGAAATGGGCTTAGTCCCAAAAACCTAGCAGTCATTATTAGGACGATTAATATATGCATGGCGATGTAAGTATTCAAATGAGGTAACTTAAAATATATATATTTTATAAAAGCTCAAACTGCGGAAACATCTGTCGTCTAAAAACTTTTCGGGCAAACCCTTTTTTTCCCTTCAGTCCCTGTCCCTCTTTCCGTCTCCCTTCCTCTATCTATATTTCTTTGGGCACTGATGCCATGTGTATGCAAATGAGTCCATCATCTTATTTTGAGAAAGAGAAATTATCTACAGTTATCTCCAATCAAACGTTTTTCCTTTCTGGCGGCTGCTGGGGTGGGCGGAGGTGGGGGTGGGTGGAGGTGGGGGGGGTGCAGATGAGTAATAGTACAGCATCAGCCATTAGACGCAGCAGCAAAGCATTCACCAGCTGCTTCAAGTGTGATCCAGAGAGCCGCGGAAATAACCGGAATGATAAATCTCCCCCCCCCCCCCTTCACCAGTGCCATCGAGGATCGCATGCTTTTCTTTATTTATTTTCCCCCTTGTCCCGCACTCCAAGACGACGACTGTAAGAGGATTAGCCAACCCCGGCAGTAAGTCTGGAGCTGAATCTAATGACTTGGCCCCCTCCGTGGTCCCCACGTGAATGTGTTTCAGGGATGGTGTGTGAACGTCTGTGTGTGTGTTCTCAGGTCCAGCAGTACTGGCTGACCTACATGGAGAGGGTGGACCGCATG
>NC_044064.1:9552408-9614908 GCF_902167405.1 Gadus morhua
ACGAATGCAAGTGGAAGACACAGCTTAATCCTTTCTGTCCTTTCTATTCTCTATGGCATTTGTTTTTGACTGGAAGACGGAGAGGCTCTGTCGTTTTTTGGCTTGCTGGGGTTTCTCTCGCTCAGTTTGGACGCTGCTCCAGCAAACTATCTCGGAATGCGATTGGATTGGAACAAGCTCGCCAGTGAGGCTTAAGATGTCCGCGGTGCGGGGGACAATCCAATACCGAATCAGGCTTCAAAAGGCCAACGTGCACAGAAAATACAAGTGCAAATGAAATGTTGTCTGTGTGTTTGAAGTGTCTCAGCATTCATGTGTTGTTGTGCACAGTGTGTGAGCATTGTTGTGTGTGTGCATGTACACAAAACTCAACCCACCCACCAAAACAGACAAACTCATGCAATGTGGTTCAATAGCATGCCTTTATTACAACAAGGCTTTTTGCTCTTCGTCCCCTGTCTTCATCCCCTTCAAATCTCTCACACTCCTATGTTCCCGCCAAAACCCCTTCCAGCTCTCCAACCGTTTTAACAAGGACAGCAGTTAGAACACATGTACAAACTAGGGATGGGTCGGTCGCGAACGATTCGTTCCAAACGAAGAATCCCGAAGGTGAACGACGAGAACTGATTCCCAAAACAAGAGAACTGATTCTTTGATTATTATTTTTTTTTAACATAAAACTCAAATATGGTCATGTAAATAAAATATACAAACGAACAGAGCTCCGTCTCCCCGCGACCTTATATTGATAGAGTCTAAAACGTTTTCAAAGATTCAGCCAATAGGAGTGCTACAGCTGTTAGCAATCGCGTTGCCATGGCACGTGACATGGGTAAACAAATAACAAGGCACCGCCACAAAAGTTAACTAACGATCGCTGTAGGCTTCAATATCATGCAAGCACTTTGCAGGTTTTCTTTTTATTTTGTTCTACAACACAATTGCAAGCTTTAATAAAGTGTTGTTTTACCTACCATGGAAATGGTCGAACAGCATCGTATAAGCCAATGCTACAGAAATTAGCTTTTTTTGTTTTCCGAGTGCACCGTGACTGAAAACTTTTTTCTCGTTTCTGTTTTATTCCCCCTCGTTTCCCCCGGGCGGTGCAGTTCGATTCGGTGCGGCTTGGCGCAGCTCAATTACGGCTGGCGTTTCGACCGCCGGCACTGCCCTTATGGTAGGGCAGGCTGTGAAAAAGCCTTAATTGGTGGGCGTACCCAATACTTATAAGCAAAAGGGGGGAGGGGGGCCAGAAACATGTGAGATTCCATGTCAAATGACGTAATCTGACTTAACGAACAAATCAAACGAACAAATCAAACAAACGAATCGTGATAGGGAACAGAACTGAAAGAACTGATTCCCGGAAAATAATCGTTTTGCCCATCCCTAGTACAAACCCACGTGTGTGTGTGTGTGTGTGTGTGTGTGTGTGTGTGTGTGTGTGTGTGTGTGTGCGCGTGTGTGTGTGTGTGTGTGTGTGTGTGTGTGTGTGTGTGTGTGTGTGTGTGTGTGTGTGTGTGTGTGTGTGTGTGTGTGTGTGTGTGTTGTTACATATTTTAAGAACATAAGCTGCCCACACATAGACCCTAGAAAGCAGGACCAAACATATAAGCTGTAAGTACTATACATAGCCACAAGGGGAGCAGGACCTTACTGAAGGCTGCAATAACAGCTCCATCCACAGAGGAGAGCACCACAGACAGGTGAGGAGGCCATGGGTAATACGTCACAACGGCTCCTCCCACTACTTCCGGGCCTTGCGGATCCATACCATAACAGACGGTTGGAGCCAGAGCAAGCCAGAATCTCTTGGCAGCCCATAGGATAGGGTTAATATAGCTTTGGTCAGCTGGGAGACGCTCTGCACGTGCAAAGACACGCTTCAACCTCCTTTTGCTCCATAGTTATAGTTACCATACCGAAACATGCATACTTTACCAAATAAAGTAACTGTTAAAAGCTATCCTTTGGATTTTATCACTTTCCTTGAAGAATGCTGCAATAGTGTGTGTGTGTGAGTGGGAGTGAGAGAGCTTGTGCATTTGTGTGTGTTAGCGTGCCTTTGTTTGTGCTTTGCCTGTGTGTGTGTGTGTGTGTGTGTGTGTATGTGTGTGTGTGTGTGTGTGTGTGTGTGTGTTTGTGTGCATATATGCATGAGAGTTTGATTGACAGCAGGTGCCCCTTTGAAGGAGCATGAAATCCAATGGCAGAGAGCTAATGAAGCAATACAACCCCTCAGTATGCCCCGTTGTTTAGCATGCAGGTTGTGACTGTGTGGCTTGCTTTTCAAAATGGCACAATGTTGGTACAAGGTTACACATAGCCCCAGGCTAAGCTAAAGAGGGAGCGAGTTAAGGTCCCCATCTCCCACTGACAACGGTTACCACTGCTCAAGAGCCTGCGCTGAACACAGACGCAAAGTTTGTAGCTCAGCGAATTGTTCCCCCCGCAGCGCCATGAGCAGGAGGGC
The DNA here is from genome assembly GCF_902167405.1 of Gadus morhua. Lineage (NCBI taxonomy): Eukaryota > Metazoa > Chordata > Actinopteri > Gadiformes > Gadidae > Gadus > Gadus morhua. The sequence continues at coordinate 9,554,885 of NC_044064.1, forward strand.
AAAGAGCACACAGAACTCATTTTCATGTAAGCCAAGAGTTATGAAAGGCTTTGAGATGCAATTAGCCGCCAAATCTGAATTCATTTAGATGTTTGATAGTCGCACAGAAACGTACTGCCGCGTGAAAATTAATTGTAGATTTTGTCTCAACGATATACAGTGCCTCGTAAAAATATTTAACCCCTGATAGACCCCTCTTTCAGATTTTGATAACAAATGTACACGTATTTGTCGGCTCATCGTTTTGATTGCAAACTAATGCTTTGACAGTACATATTCAAATCCAAACCTAATTGGGCGGCTCATCTTTTTACAAATTGCATAAAATGCATTGTTTTCATGCATTAGTAATTGATAAGGTCTTCTGAGGTTTGCATGGAGCAGCTCTGCCCGGTGAAGGAGCTATTTTTACAACAGCTCCCTGACAGATTTGCTCCGTGTTCTCCAGCAATGTTGAGAGATGGTTGTGGCAGGAATTTCAACAAGACTGACCTCTAGGCTTTGAATTTAGTACCAGTGTAGGACATCAACCATTCTATTGTTGAACCACATATTCTTGTCCTTGGGGTCATTGTCCAACTTTGTTGCGGTACCCCCCAGACTATAAGCGATCTAGCCATCATCTGTGTGGACTCATTCACGTGGGGTTGATTCTGAAGGGGCTTGTAATGGCGACTCAACCACACCTGGTGGTAAAATGGAGGTGCTATACAAACACCTTTGACTCGAGTAGAACTTTCTACTGCAGTAGAAAGTAAAAGGTGACCTCTGTCCCCATGGACTCCCAGAGCAAGACGAGGAGCTGGGGAAGATCCAGGCGGCTTTGGCAGCAGGCATGACGGCCAATGCGGGCCACTTGCAGGCCTACCTGAAGACCTGGGACAAACACCGTGCCATCTGGGAGATCAACAAGGACCCCTTCATCCAGCGCTACCAGCGGTTCAACACGCCTGTGTCCACCTTTGACGCAGACATCGCCAGGTAAGGGCTCCTCAGAGTCACTTTAGTCTGGATAGGGTACTAACTAGTCTACCATGTACTACTTCAGTTTCTCAGCCAAGTAAGCCAATACATGAGGAGCTAACGTAAAATAAATTTCTCTGTATGTGCCATTGGTCATTTAGCAGAGAAATTGTATCACGAGCATCTCACTTTTGGGAATTTCAGCATAGATCATCATATTATTCCGGGGCAGGTCAGGTGAGGGCATTTAGCTCAAGGATGCTGCGGACACTGGTGTTCAAACACAGCCATTTTTGGCCCGGAGTCAAACAGCCCTGAACCACTAGACTGTCTTGACCTCCAGTAAGGGGGAGGAGGAACCTGGATTGTTTCTGCCAGTTCAGCTCCTTTAGGGCGTGGAGTTTACCTATGTAATCCTTGTTTACGCTTGGCGCTGTCAATAGGGCTTCATGTACATGCCCACTGTAAACAGAAGAAAAGTAGACATCAGCATGAGCAATATAGCACCAACTAATCCGTATCCCCCAGTCCAGCTGAGAGACCCTTAAAGAAAGAGACCCTAAATCTCTCCCTGTAAAATAAGATCAAATTAGAAATAACAAGTACAGCCTGTATTAGCCCTGCGGAACATGAAAGCTGTTTTAGTTGTAGCCGACTAAATGGTGTTCTAGCAGGGAGATGGATGGTGCTGCGGCTGTGGGAATACTGCTAGTGGAGCTCAGTGCAGAGAGCTGGGAGGAGGGCATGGTTAGAGGGCCTAAGACCACAGAGAGAGAGGGAGAGAGGGAGACAGGGAGAGAGGGAGAGAGAGAGGGGGGGGGAGAGAGAGAGAGGGAGAGAGGGAGACAGGGAGAGAGAGAGGGGGGGAGAGAGAGAGAGAGAGAGAGAGAGAGAGAGAGAGAGAGAGAGAGAGAGAGAGAGAGAGAGAGAGAGACAGGGAGAGAGGGAGAGAGAGAGGGGGGGAGAGAGAGAGAGAGAGAGAGAGAGAGAGAGAGAGAGAGAGAATGATGAAGAATGATGAAGAAGAAATGATGAGTCTGAGAGAATCCGGAGATCTTTTGCCAAAACAAAGATCATTGTCCCGGTGACCTCTGCTCAATCTACACGCCACGGAGGTCCAGCCACACAGACTCAGCAAACACTGCTGTGTGTGCACTTATGCACACACACACTCACACGCGCACACACACACACACACACACACACAAAAACACACACACACACACACACACACACAAAAACACACACACACACACACACACATCCCTTAGGTGGTTTGCATTATTGCCTTATGGATTTCTCTCTGACTGTCATGTAAATCACTGTGGAGTCAACAGTGATTGTTGTTTGTGTGTGTGTGTGTGTGTGTGTGTGTGTGTGTGTGTGTGTGTGTGTGTGTGTGTGTGTGTGTGTGTGTGTGTGTGTGTGTGTGTGTGTGTGTGTGTGTGTGTGTTTGTGTGTCACTACCATGACTGAGAGTGTGTGTATGCATCCTTTTCCATGTGTACGCATACCTGGCTGGGTCAGCACTTAAAAATGTGCATGCATGTCAATAACAGACTGCCATCGATTACAATAATCCGATTTGCTTCATTGCAGCAATTAAGTTTGTATTGTATTGGTCTTTACTGTCCTTTATTCTATGGATGCACTTATACATAATTGTGACCTGTGACGCCAGGCGTCAGGCGTTGTCTATTATCTCATCCCTCAAATAACCTCTCCTCTCACAGTCACACACCAGCTTTAATTCTGCGATCATCTTGTTGTATACAAGAATTTCAATGAATAAAAAAGATGACTTATATGATTGTCTGATTGCCTGAGCTGTGATGCCTACTCATCTCCATCTTGCATCATTGTTGCTCATTCAATCTGTTAGAGATTGAGCCCCGCACGTAGGGACTGCCCTTTCACAGTCTAGACTCACAAATAAGTAAAGTAGTTACAGAAATCTCCTTTTCACAAACAAGCAGTCTCCCGAGCACCCCGTCTTTGCATCCAATTTATCAAAACTTTAACATTGTTCTTTATATCGTCATACTTGATGCAGCAAAAGGCAAATTTTGGATCATTCAAACCAGGCGGAAAAAGCAGCACCGCCTCAGTCTCAAAATGTCTCTTTTTCTTTCCTTCCTCCATGGCCTTTGGTCACGGGCTGCAGGTACACAGAGGTGGCCAACAACATCCAGAATGAGGAGACCGTGCTGGATATCCAGTTCGTGCTGCTGGACTGCTCCCCCCTCAAGTCGTCCCTGGTGCAGCACTGCAATGAGTGGCAGAGCAAACTCACCGAGCTGCTCAGCCTCATGGCCAGCCGACAGCTCACAGAGCTCCACGGCTTCCTGCAGGACAACGCCACCAGGTAGAGAGACACAGACGGAGACTTGGAGGATGAGACTAGGAGAGGGAGAATAAGGGACAGAGAGGGGGAAGGAGACTGGGAGAGGGTGCGAATAAGAGAGAGAGAGGGGAAGGAGACTGGGAGAGAAGCTGAAAGAGGGGGTGAATAGGAGAGATGGGGGGAAGGAGACTGGGAGAGCGGCTGAGAGAGGGGGGAGACTGGGAGAGCAGAGGTAATACGGGGAGAGATAGACTGGGTGAGACAGAGAGAGGGGGAAGGGGGAGAGAGGGAAAGAGAGACTGGGAGGGGGGAGAGAGAAAGACAAAGGAAGGGCACGGATGGATGGTTGGTTACATGAATGGATGGTAAAGAAAGAAAAAGATAGACAGATAGGATTGAATGTTTATAATCATACTTTTCCATCAGTGGAGAAGGACACACATTATACATTTTCCACAATTGAAGGACACAGACACAAAGACATGTGTGTCGGGTCACTTTTAGTCAAGTCAAGTCAAGTCAACTATATTTATGTAGCACATTTTATCCATGAGGCAGATTTGACATGCTTCACATCCAAACCTTGATATGTTATAAAATAAAACATATAATAGTGCATGAAGACAATAATAATTTAAAAGTGTGTTTTGGTTTAAACGTGGTAATATATGTTATATATTGTAATACATAGTAATCCTGAGACAAAGTTGAGCTTTTCGGAACCTTATAATTTATCGCAACGGTGTGAGCAATGGTTTATTTAATGTCCACAACCAAGTGACAGTTAAGCTTCCAGGACCCAAAGTATAATGCCACGGTGTGTGAAAGATGAAGCACCATCTGAGAAGATGTTTATAACACTATAACGCTCATACACAACGACGGTACTATAAAAGCATTACAAAGTTGGCATGGGTTGTAACCATGAGGATGGGAATGTCCCCTTCTTTTTCCTAAAACTCTTCACCTAAAACGCCTTTTTTAATACCTCATAGTGTTTGAGTTCCAGCTGAAACACTGGGTTCACTGGCTCTTTTGAGTTTAGTTTAGTAGAAAGCGAACGTGAATATATACTTTTTTACCAAATATACATTGCATTTTTATGCTTTATTCATGAAGATACATTTAGCAAGACAGGAAGGTACGGGAGAGACTGAGAGGAGGACATGACGACGGCCAAGAATCAGACCCGGGTCGCTGCCGTAAGGACTGAGCCTTACTGGTACGCGCTGTATCTGGGGATTCACCAGGGTGCCCCCACAAACGGTTCTAACCGTGATTTAAATGCAGTCATTGAAGCAAGGCACAGATCCTTTATTGCAGCTGTTTGTTCACATAGTAGAGGAATGCTGCTTTCTCATGTTTTGTTTTGACTCTGGGAACAATTAGCTGACTGGTCCCAGTTGATCTTAATGGTCTAGAGGGATCATATAGTGAAAGCATTTCAGTGGTATTCATTGGCCCTAAACCGTTTAGCGATTTATAGGTGAGCATTTTGAAACCAATCCTCCGACATGACTTGAGCCAATGCAGGGATTTGAGAATTGGTGTGATGTGTTTTTGGTCAAATTTTCTGGTCTTTGTTAGAACTCTAGCAGCTGCATTCTGAACAAGCTGTAGCTGCCTAATAGCTTTTTTTGGAAGATCTGCAGAGAGACTATTACAATAATCAAACCTACTAGTAATAAAGGCATGGACAAAGGTATGGACATTCCCAAACAAGTCTTGTTTGGGCACGAGTCCTCTTAGTCTTTTTATGTTTTTCAAGTGATAGTAGGCAGATTTTATCACTTGACTTGATGTGGCTGTTGAAATTCAAATCTGAATCCATAATAACACCAGGATTTCTGGCTTGGTGTTTGTTTTTTAAGGAGAGGGACTCAAAATGTAGGCTAACTTTCAGTCTCTCATCTTTGGCACCGAGAACAAGTGGGAAATTCTGGCACATCCAGTACACACACACTGACATTCTGCGCGTGCATGCACGTGCGCCCGGTTCTGAATCAATAACTGTAACCTTGAGGTGTCATTCAACGATACAAACATGTCCGATCACATCAAAGGTTGAGATACTAATCGTCTTCAGCGGATAAACAGAAAAACGACGACAACAACACAAAACGGAAACGCAACACGACATGCTACTTTTAATTAACAGCGATTTGTCGGCCGCCGCTGGGCTTTCCCGCTCATTCAGCTGGACAGGGCGTAATGGGTTCCCATGGAGGGTTGTCAGGACGCGTCAGAGGAGATCTAGGAGACTGGAGGAGCCAGTGGTGTAGAATGGACACTGACCATCGCCTGCTGTCCCGAGGCTACGTTCAATATTTGATGAGCCCAGTCGTCTGATGCCAGCAGGACGACTGTTTCAAACCGGTTCTTAATGCTAACCCTTGCTATCGTTGAGGTCCCTATGGACATATTGGAAGGTTACTGTAGACCAAACGTTAAAGGTGAGACTGTTTTTCCTTTTATTTTTATTCTTACTCTGTAATTGTATTATTTTTTAGTTTTTTCTTGCTCGGATTGGCGGGTGATAATGTTGGGGGAAGTCTACTCCCTCACTCTATAATATGCTGCTCAGTCACTCAGTCACTCCCTCGCACATTCACTAACCGACTTCAAGTACTGCAGTTGGTCAATCCCTCACGTCAATCCCACACACACACACACACACACACACACACACACACACACACACACACACACACACACACACACACACACACACACACACACACAGGCGTGCACACCGCATAGGGCACACAGCAAGGGGCTTAACAGTAGAAAAACTAAGATGTGTATGATGAACGAATGCAGCACCATAAATGCAATACAATGTGTGGGTTGAAGCGTGGCCAACCCACACATGTCCAGGCACATGCATGGCCATGTCTCCCACTGCTTCCCAACGCGTGTGTGTGTGTGTGTGTGTGTGTGTGTGTGTGTGTGTGTGTGTGTGTGTGTGTGTGTGTGTGTGTGTGTGTGTGTGTGTGTGTGTGTGTGTGTGTGTGTGTGTGTGTGTGTGTGTGTGTGTGTGCGTGCGTGCGTGCGCAGGCTGAGCCGGCCTCCCCAGACCCTGGAGGAGCTGGGAGAGGGTCTGGAGCTGCTGGAGCGTCTCCAGGGGGGGCTGGCCAAGCTGGAGGCCAAGATACCCCCCATACACGATCAGTTTGCCATCCTGGCCAAGTATGAGGTCACCGTCGACCTGGCAGTACGTATAATATAATAATAATGTGATGTAAACATAGTATGTATTCATAGATTCACACACACACACACACACACACACACACACACACACACACACACACACACACACACACACACACACACACACACACACACACACACAAAAGCGTATAAGCACATGCTTTAAATTGACCACATACTCACAAATGAAATACCCTCATCGTCATACATTTTATATGGGTGTGTGTGTATATGTTTATGTGTGTTTAAATACACACACATACACACACGCACGCACGTATCAACCACAATCACAGTTGGAAACACAACCGATAATGCATCACACATTCTGCTCATAGGATACATCATGTCACACTCCTGATACTATACCTACTACAGCACTTTCTATAGTAGACAACCCACTTACATGTCCGCACACCAACATAAATACACCCCACCCACACCTCCCAGTGGTAGGTCCCCCAGCCCTGACCATACCCGCCTCCTACTCTGGTGTGGTGCCCCAGGTGCAGAGGATGCTGGAGGGTCTGAGCAGCCAGTGGCTGTGGTTCCAGCAGGCGGTGGTGGACGGAGACGTCATGCTGAGGAAAAACAAGGAAAAGTTCAAGAGTCGCCTGGTCTTCTCCTCCGAGGATTTCAAGAAGAAGACCCAGGCCACGCTGCAGGAGTTCACCAGCACAGGTCAATGTCTCTCTCTCTCTCTCTCTCTCTCTCTCTCTCTCTCTCTCTCTCTCTCTCTCTCTCTCTCTCTCTCTCTCTCTCTCTCTCTCTCTCTCTCTCTCTCTCTCTCTCTCTTTCCTCCTCCTCCTCCTCCTCCTCCTCTCACTGTCTGTTTCACTCTTTCCCTGTCACGCGCACACAAACACACACTCAAACACACACCCACACAAACAAAGAAATACACACAGAAACACTATGAGTAAAGCCATGCATCCAAAACATCCTGAATGAGTTTGTCAGCATGAACATGGATTCAAATGCACAGACACATGCACACACAGACAAACACACAAACACACGTTTGTACACTGCATATACACAAAGGACTATATATATCAATACTCATGTGCTATTCATATGGCTGTCGCATTTGATGTTGACGCTTTCTGATGCCTGTGTGTGTGTGTGTGTGTGTGTGTGTGTGTGTGTGTGTGTGTGTGTGTGTGTGTGTGTGTGTGTGTGTGTGTGTGTGTGTGTGTGTGTGTGTGTGTGTCTGTCGGTGGATCAGTACAAGGCCTCAGCCTTGACCGACCGATAGGGTGATTGCAGTTCCACATGGTAGAACATCCCAGCCCACCCCATCTCCAGCATCATTACACTGATCCCGCCCTCCCAACGCTCTCCTTCTCTCCCTCTCTCCCTCTCTCCCTCTCTCCCTCTGTCCCTCCTTCTTTTACTCTGTCTCTCTGTCGCTTCGCGCTTTTTTAAACTTTTTATGTGTTGTACTTTCTCGGTCTCTATCGCTTGGCTTTTCTCATTCGATCTCATCCTCTCTCTCTCTCTCTCTCTCTCTCTCTCTCTCTCTCTCTCTCTCTCTCTCTCTCTCTCTCTCTCTCTCTCTCTCTCTCTCTCTCTCTCTCTCTCTCTCTCTCTCTCTCTCTCTCTCTCTCTCTCTCTCTCTGGTCTGGTGACCAATGGCCCGGGTCTAATGTGTCACTGCACTCTCAGGGGTCTCTCTGCTCTCCCCCCTCTCTCTGCTCCACATCCCCCTAAAAAAAAACAATCCTGAGTGGTTGGCTGACTGACTGACTGGTTGGTTGGTTGGCTGGCTCTTTCACATCCCTTTCCCTTTCCTCTATCTAAAAAACATTGTTAACCTCACTATAACTCTATTCCCCATCCCGCCTCTCTTCCGTTCCCTCTTCCCAAATGATATCCTCTTCTGCCTCCCCTCCTCTCTCCCTCCTCCCTCCCTCCTCTCTCCCTCCCTTTCTACTAGAGCCCAGTTGTTTTTTTCTGTCCTCCTCAGAGATGAGTGTTTACTCCATGTCATCCCTAATCATCAGAGACCCTCTCTCGCTCTTCTTCCATCTCTATGTCCCTCCATCACATGCCCTACATCCCTCTCCCTCCCTCTCTCTCCCACTATTTCCTCTTTCTCTGTCCTCTTGTTTGTTCTCCCATTTGCCATTTCCATTAAAAGATGAAAATTGAAATCCCAAACATTTTCGCTATCAAAAACACGACATGTACACACACACACACGCAATACACACACATGTGTGCCCACACACACACCTGATGCCGTGTGTGAGCAACAGTGTACAAAACGAGGGGTACTCTGAGTGCGTTACCATCAACACCTCTCATCGGCTCCCCGGGTCTCCTCTCTTTCCCCACCTGAGCTCCGCCCCTGCTACTTCCTCTCGCCACTCAGAAGCACGCTGGGGTCTTAAATGTGTAGTGTTTGGAATTGAATGTCATATATCGAGACGGTCTCGGCAGAAATTGAATATATTATATATTATTTTTTCTGTTACCATAGAACGTGCCCTTTATATCTACATGGGAAGCCGGACCTCCTCAATGCGGGCCCTGCCCCACCATGTTTCTACAATAGCCCAGACACACAAAGGGCTCTAGAGAGAATGTGCTTTTAATTCAAACCAGAAAATCGGATTTGGGCTAAGAGTTTAAGGAAGGAGGGGCTGGAGGGAGGGGTGTTATCCCCATGGCTAAGACTCATTTGTTTAGGTTTCTCTGTAACATCGTTGTGTAGGAGCGTTATAACGACAGATGTTGTCAATTAAATGGCGTAATAAACATTATATACTGTATGTCTGAGGAATTTACCCTTTCTGGGAAGCAGCATCAACATCAACAAGCTGACAAGCCGAAGCTCCGCACACCCACACACAAGGGCCGTTATGTATGTGTCCAAGAAGCGTAACCCTCTTTGGGACACGTCTCACGAGTATCGCAGTGGCAGTAAACATTGGCTTGTGGTACCGGCTGCTATTGATATGAGTGATCAATACATATAATGGACAGCGATAATTATCGCTCAATGAATGATATTCACAACAATGGATACAATTACAGGAATGTGTGTTCCGAAATGTAAATAAGCTGTTACTTCTTCAAAATCCGATAACATGTACAGTGTCCATGGTGACTGTCAAAGATACCCGATTGTGATTGGTTAAACTGATTTATTCACAGCCTTCTAAAGCTGTCAAAAAATCGACCTTGTAGAGATTAAAAATAATGTCTCTTATCCGGAAAATGGAAATTGCGTCATATGTGCACGCCTCAAAATAAGCTCCATTATTTGTAATCATATTGTTGATGTGGGACATAATCGCATTCAATGTAAAATGATCTTTACTTGTTAACTCTGAGCTATTGTTTCACATTTACAGAGTCAATAACTATATACAATTCATAAATCGATCAATTCTATTGACTACTTGATGCTGTCGGAGACGATGACATCATTTTGGAATTACGTATTGCCACCTTAAGCAATACAAACCAGTTCAGGAAACCATAGACATTGGAATGGGACGGCAGAGGTGGGGGCTGAAACCTCAGCGGCTGCCGAAACTCTACACATGGACATTTTACAGAGTTCAGTTATTTTATGTCTACTGTTTTAATCGTCTTCATCTTTCTGCCTAGGGATGATAGGTGTCCCCACCTCTTTCTTTGTATTCATCAGATCGTGTTTGTTCTCTCAACCACACAGACGAACCCCAGACTTTTCAACTTTCAAAATCCCCCCCCCCCCCTTCATCTCCCCCCCACTCACCACTATTTCCTCTCATGTTGTCCTCTCATGTTGTGAGAACAATATAAAAGACGCAAACACATAAAGAGACAACGCACAAGCTGCATGGAACAGCACAACCCACCCCCCACCCCCCTCTCCGACAATACCACCACAGCCACCTTCCAAACAAAAAGGGTTCTCTGATGTAATCTGGGTGAATGCCGCAGGGACTAGAAAAAGAGGATACAAAAATTTAACCAAATGGCAGTTGCCAGGACGCTTAATGAGTTTTGGATGCCAAGTGACATCAGTATTCATCAGGTACCCCCCCCCCCCCGTTCTTCCTCTCTCCCTCCCTCCTTCTCCTCTTCCCCTCTCATTTGGGTCAGTCGCTTCACTGTGTCGGTCTGAAGGGCATTCACTGAAACAGAAAAGACAGGGGGGGGGGGGGGGGGGGCGAGAGAGGCAGAAAGTTACAGAGCGAGAGAGACCGCGCCTGGAGGTGTAATAGACACTAGTCGTATCAGTAGCTCACCTCACTATGATCACCAGTCATTACCTCGCTCTCTGAGTCCCTACCACTCTGTCTTTATCTGCTTTTATGTTCTGCTCCCTCTCCTATGTCCTCTTGCTCTACTTCCCTCCTATTCCAGTTTAGCGTCTCTCACTATTTCCCTCTCTCACACTCTCTCTCACCCTCTCTCAACGTGGCGGTTTTGGTAATTGCCGTCCCTTCGGAATGGCTGATAACTTTACTGTCTCCACAAAGTAAAAAAAACGTTGCACATCCCTGTATTTGTGTGTGTGTGTGTGTGTGTGTGCGTGTGCGTGTGCGTGCGCGTGCGTGTGCGTGTGTATATGTGTCCAGGTCCGTTCAGCAGTGCGGCGAGCGGTGAAGCAGCCCTGGAGCAGATCCAGGACCTCCGGGCTCAGCTGGAGAGCCAGAAGGAGGAGGAGGGGACCCTCCGCCAGGGCCTCAACATTTTCAAGATCGTCCAGCCCCCTTCCAAAGACCTCCAGGCGCTGGAGAAGGTCTCTCTCTCACATTAAGCTCCATGATTTGTAATTCTGTTATTGATGTCAGAAATAATTGCATTCAATGTACAAGGATCTTTACGAGTTAACTATGAGCTATTGGTTCACATTTACAGACTTAATAACGATATCTATCAAGGACCCCCCCCCCCCCCACACACACACACACACACACACACCTTAGTATGGGGGTCTCTAGATTTGGTCGGCTGGGCTACATGATGCGTACAGAAATGAAAACCATTAGTGTAGAAGTGATGAATGAGCCAAAACATTGACAGGCCGTGTGGAAACGATTTAGTGTAAATACATAGCAGAGATTACTCAGTGGAGGTAGGTCCTAGTTAGGTTATGTAGGGTCAGGTGATGGTCATGGTGAATGACTATCCTCAGCTTGCATGTTAGGTCCAAGGTATGATAGATATGGACTTCTATCGTCCATCCAAAGACAGAAAGTCCTTGGCCTCACCTCTGAGCACTACAAGCAAACCGGGTCACCCACGATGCACATAAAACCCCTTGGGTAAAGTTCCACCTCCACAGAGGCCAGCAGTGTTAACATTGTCTAACTTAATTTCGCTGGAGATAAATTAACTTTGTGAGGGCACGGCGTTCAGCATGCTGCGTTCTGAGAGACGCCACGCAGAGGAAGGCACTCGAACGATCAGCAGGGAGAGCCATGATTACAATCCTCTCATATAGCCTGAGCTGTTCCTATGGGCTGCACTTATCTGTATTCTGTCTTCCATGTGTCCTTGGCAGATGTGTATCCAGTGTGTATCACCAGATGTTACACAAGGGGAAGAGTGTTTTTTTGTGCCCCCCCCTTCTGTGTAGCCTCAGTTCCTGCTGTTAATTCGCTCCCTCGATCACCCCATAGCCACTGAAGGCTATAGGGTGATCAAAACTTTCTCTTGCTTTCCATCGCTCTCACAAACAAACACATACACCTTACAGTGATCTCTGTTTATCGACACACCCAGGGCCTTAAGAATGTCCACTGCTAATCTCTTAAAATGCATTGTGTTGTAAAGAATATTAACTTTACTTCCTTTATTTTTCTTATTGGACCCTTTTATTCATCGCTGAGTTTATTCATCACTGAGTTTAATCATGACTGAGTTTTTTTATGACCCGTTTTTTGTGGTAATTCTTAGTACCTTGTATTTTACATGGTATGTTAAGCATTATCACATATTAGCTCCACCTTTAGCCTTTAAAAAACATTGGAAGTTTTCATAATTTTTTTTTGTCTAAGTCATCAATAAATTGTTTTGGAAAAGATCATTGAACCCGTTAAAAAAAAAGAGAACAGACCAACCAAACACAATAGTCATGCACATTTCTAAAGTATCTATTTTGTGGACCAGTTTTGACTGGTTGGGTTTATTTGTTGTGTGTAGCAGTCTGGCTTATCAAAGGATACATAAATGTATTATCCAAGGGTTTGCAAGGATTATATTCATGATGTCAATGCTGGCCTTGCAGCGGTGTGTTTTGTTTGTGTGTTTTTATGTTTGTAATCAGGTTTGTGTGGGATTGGTGGTTTGCATGTGAGTATGTGTTTTTGTTAGCGAGTGTGTCTGTAGTCCTTTTTCCATCAGATTTTATGTTATGAATTAACTCTTAAAGCGAATTAATTTGTAGCGACATAAGAAGCGCCTAAACGGTTTTCCATCGACAGAATGATTATAGCGAATTAAAATTGTGTCACAATGCCCCGTGTTGAAGCGCATTTTTCTGAACCGCTAGATGATTTTCCATCAACAATGCGCATGCGTGACATTCTATATCGCTTCAGCCGTTTTCCATTACTTTTATGTCGCTAGAACTTTCCCAAAACCACCTCTGCAGAGCGAATTAACTTAGTGCGACAAAATTGGCGTTAGAGCGATATAACCCTTTTTCCATCACATATGTCGCACTAACTTTTGATGCGCATCATTTTAAAGCGCATTATCTTTTTGATGGAAAAAGGACTTGTGCGTTTGTTAGTGTGTGTGTTTGTCGTGTCGGTGATTGTCTCTGTGTGCGAGTATGCATGTCTGTGCATGTGTATTTGTTAGTGTATGTTCACCTCCATGTGTAAGTGAGCATCATCACATCATTTACATTGAGTCATCAGGAGACACTGTTATCCCACGCGACTTGACAAGTTAGGCTGAGAATAGTCTCTCAAATCACTCTTTAGATGACTCATCTAAAGTTTGATGACAGTCAGACTCGGATTTCGGTGATGTTGCTGGAAGCCGGGATCTGTAACAGAGTAATTGGTAAACACAAGTTAAGCCTTAGTTAACAGTAAAAAAGAGACTGAAAAGTTTTTAAATCACCACTTTGCAGACTAGCCACCGTAGTAAGACACTTATTATAATCCTTCTTTAAAAAAAAAGCTTCTTCTACTTGCGCAAATCAGTTTCTCTTTGGCAGAATATCTCCTTAACAGAACCGGAAAGAAAGGTTTCCTTCCTGGGCTCGGTGCCGTCTTCTCCAATAAGTTCTGTTTCTTCAATCCATGTCTTTTTGTATCTCCTCCTCCGCCAGGACCTGGAGTCCCTGCAGCAGGTGTGGGAGGCTAGCCAGCAGTGGAGCTCCAACTGGAAGCAGTGGAAGACAGGAGCCTTCCTCTCCCTGCAGACCGAGACCATGGAGAGCACCGCCCAGGACATGTTCAAACACGTCACTAAGCTCAGCAGGGAACTCAAGGTCGGCCCACACACACACACACACACACACACACATACACGTCGGGACCCTTAGTATGGATCAACTGGCTTCACCTTGCGCCAGGATGCCTGCCGTAGGCAGCAGACATAAGGGAATCATACCCATTTCCTTTTGACAGGGAGTGGCCACAACACTGTCCCAATATTATCAATATCTTTAATAAACTTTCTGCTCATTTAAATGCGTGGATAAAAAACATACACACAACCCCCCACCAAAAAGAGACCTTAACTAACGTTGTGTCTACAGGACAAGAAGTGGGACATAGTGGAAAGTACCAGGAAAAACATTGAGCAGTTCAAGAGGACCATCCCTCTCATCACAGACCTGAAGAACCCTGCCCTGAGAGACAGGTGCTGTAACCCCCACCACATTGACCCTCAAACGGATGCTGTTTCACCTGGAGCAGGGGTTCTGGTTCTAGAAGCTTTTAAGACTCTTACGTTTTCTAATGATTTGGTGATTAATCACAGGGTTCTACACTGGGTTTTTTTTCATTTTTCAACAACCACACGTGTCACATTTTCTGAAAAAGGCTTTCTTCTTTCAGAGGAAAATGCATGTGGTTACATGAGCCAACTCATCGTATCGTGTGCAATATAACGTGAGCATGCTAATGCTAGCAAGAGTAATGAACCAGCACGACAAGTTTCAAGTCCCTGGGCCACTTTGAAGCAGACTGATTGATCGAATAATAAGACTAAAGGTTTTCTTTGATTGTGAGTTATGGTGCCCCCCTGTCGTCAAAACGGCACTTTACCTTTTGGAGACTTGCTTACGCACGGTTTCTATACATGTACCAAATTTGACAACTCAGAGTTGTTCTTCGGAATGGTTGTAGTCAGCGTTTCTTCCCAATTGACTTAATTAACACTGTGATGTCATTTTTTAGCAATAGACACAAAACTTAAAAAAAAAAAAAATCCACATTAACTTAAGGGAATGTCGTTGATGAGCACGTCACATTTTAGATCTCTGGGGTACTCTGAAGCAGACTTGTTATTGATGAATAATTATGGTACATCTGCATAATCCTATTCGCACATAACTCTGGCATATTTAAGAGAAATGCCGAAATAAAGGTAATAACTTAGGGTTGAGCATTATTAAGGAGCATGTTTTCAATTTCATTTTATTTGGGTTTATTTTTTCAATTTTTTTTTCAAGGTTTTCCAAACTTTAAAGGTACAGCAAAATCTTTTTTGCTGTACAGTTTCAGAATATGTGGGCAAACAGGGGTTGGGGCTGGGTGTGTGGTCGTTTAGGTCTGACCTCAAGTGATAGCGGCCCCTGTGGTCACAGTGGCCAAACCTTTGGGAGACCTCCTTACCTCCGGTTTACATATGTGTATTAAACGTCACATTGAGGAAATATTCCTGATTTTTATCAGGCTGAGAGAAAAAAAAAACCCCTACACCTCATTGGTAGTTAAAGTAGCCGCTGGGGGTGGGAACAGAGACGAAGCTGGTTGGGGTTAATCCTGTTAACCGTGAAGTAATGACTGTGTGTGCGCGACTGCGCGTGTCTGGTGGGTTAATGTGAAGTGTGGCTAAGGTACCCGGGTCTCCGAGGGGGTCGTGTAGTCGGAGGGGCGTCGCTGTGATTAAAACACGCGGGAGAAGAGCCAGAGGGTGACGGCTGGCACAGATTTCACAGCTCCGCCCACTCTCTCTCTCTCTCTCTCTCTCTCTCTCTCTCTCTCTCTCTCTCTCTCTCTCTCTCTCTCTCTCTCTCTCTCTCTCTCTCTCTCTCTCTCTCTCTCTCTCTCTCTCTCTCTCTCTCTCTCTCTCTATCTCTCTACCGCTCACTCTCTCCCCCGCTCTGCCGGCTGTCAGTTATGCCAGTCAGCGTCGCTAATGATCCTCCCTTTCACCCGTCACTCGAGGAGTGCCGCGACACATATGTTGCACGGCAGACATCTCAGTTACCATATAGGCGGTCCGAGCTGAGGACCCAGTTCTACACGCACACACACACACACACACGTGTGCAGACACACACACACACACACAAACACATACACACGGTGATGATGATGCTGATAATGGTGATGATGATGCCGAGGATGATGATGATGTTGGACCTGTTCTTCTGGGTTGTGTTCTGCAGGCACTGGAATGAGATCCGCCAGGAGCTGCAGTGCTCCGTGGAGCACACCAGCCCTGAGTTCACCCTGGAGAAGATGGTGTCCCTGGGCCTGGACCAGCACGCCGACAAGATCTCTGAAATCTGTGGAGCCGCCTGCAAGGAGCTCTCCATCGAACAGGTCCTCCCTCGCTCTCTGTTTATCTTTCTATCTGTTTTCACTTTATTTTTCTCTCTCTCTCTCTCTCTCTCTCTCTCTCTCTCTCTCTCTGTGTTTCGTTCTCTTTATTATTTTTCTCTCTCTTTAATTCTCTTATCTACCTGTCTCTCGTTCTGGCTCGCTATTTCTCTGCTTCTCTATCACTGTTTTCTCGCTCTCTGGATTCAATTAATTAAAGTTGAATTAATTGGCATTGAAATAAACGTTCACCATGCCAAAGCAAATGAGAATATAAATGACTTTATATATTTAACATTTCATTTAGAGTGTTATAAATTAAAAAAGATATACATCAAATAAATACAAAAACAATTATATAATGAAATATATAAAAAAATATGCAGAAACAGTTGGGTAGTTCTCTTTCTGTCTCTCTCTCTACCTCTGTCAGCCATGAAAACAAGGGGGAGACAGCTGTTGCAATGCAGATCAATCAGTGCTGAGCCATACCAGCTGCCTGCTACTCGCCCTATTTTCCTTTACCTTATGCATTTCCTTTCTGCACCTGCAGAGACAGGGAGTGGGAAGTCTTCCTCTCCCCTCCTCTTCTTTGAGGTTTACCTGCCGTTCCCCAGAGACATTATCCTCTTCCTTTCTTCACCTCCTCCTCCTTCCTTGGTACTGCGCCTCTCCCCCTTCCCTCCTTCACAGAACGTCACCACCTTCCATCTCTACCTTGTTCCTACGACCCCTTGGCTTGTCTTTCGGTGCAGTGCATCTTTCTCTCCTTCTCTTTCTCTTTCTTTTACTGTCTGTCTGTCTCTCTCTCTCTCCTTTGTTGGGCGTCTGAAATCTCATATGTTATGCTTTATTGGGTCAAAGGTCAATGATGGATATTATTGAATTTGCATTTACAAGGCTCCTCTGAAACCCTGCCGCAACATGCACGTTAGCTTGTGCATTCATGTTGTGTGGGTTAATGTGGGTATGCAGTTGTGTGTGTGTGTGTGTGTGTGTGTGTGTGTGTGTGTGTGTGTGTGTGTGTGTGTGTGTGTGTGTGTGTGTGTGTGTGTGTGTGTGAAAGTGAATCCTGCACCATCGCACACGTGAGGACCTCGGCCGGGTCCTCACAACGGACGGGCTGTGTGTGTTGGGGGGGGGGGGGGCATGATGAATGGCTGCCAGGTGTCACAGGGGTCCATGTGGTAATGATTGCAGGTAAAAGACCCTTACCCGACGGGGGGGGGGGGGGGGGGGAGGAGGGGGTCATGCGGAGGGCTAAGTCAGCCAGGCGGCAGCGGCGGCTCACAGGCTTAGCCTCGTAGCCCCTTCCTTTAGCCTCCAGCGGCCGCATTACCTCTCTCCCCCCCCACCCTCTCCATCTCCCAGGGCTGGAGGAGGTTTGCTACTCATGCAGGTTGGCAGGCTGGCAGGCGGTGGGGGAAATTGAGACAAGACTTAATTTCCTCCAGACAAGAACGGCGGGGGAGATGAGGGAGCCCGGTGGGGGTGTTTTAGAATTATGTAGTATGTGCTGCCTGCCTGATCCCTTCCTCCGGGTCTCCCCCCCCCTCCGACCAACCCCCCGACACCAACATCACCACTACCTCCATCTGAATCTCTCCAGTGTTGCTCAGCAGAGAGTCACGGGCGAGCTCCCGGAGGTTACATCTGTGTATGTTAAGCATGTCAAAAGCCTGGCTCACTCAAGAAGGTGTCTAGATCACATTGACCTTCCTCACACACCCACACGCACACACACAGACTGTCAAGCCCCCTGGTGTGGGGGGACTGCATAAGAGAGAGAGAGAGAGAGAGGGGGAGAGACATGACGCTCATTTATGAACGCTCTGCTGTGTGATGTGTGCAAAGTGCTCCGCTCAGCACCGAGATCAATGGCTTCCTGTACGGCGTCTAAGCCTCACGGAGAGTCATCTCTGCTGGGCCCTGGAAGAACAAAACAACCTCCACCCTCCCTGCTGCCTCACTCCCCATCACAGCCCACAGGTTGTTTTCCATCGTGCTGTGTTGTGTGCTCATGTGTCTGTGTACTCACCGTACCCTATGTCTTTGATCCATAAGGGTCTGGAGACCATCGCGAAAACATGGGGGGAGATGGTGCTGGACATCACTCCGTACAAGGACAAGGGTCATCACCAGCTCAGGTAAGGCCTGACGCTCCTGTCTGTGGGTGTTTGTGGCTGTGTGACGCTGTATATGCGTGTGTGGGTGGGTTGGTGTGGGTGAGTGTGTGCGTCTTGAGGTGAGAGGTCGACAGTCAAGAGATTGTACAGTAAAAGAGGTAGTTACACAGGTATAGTCAGCATTAGTGTTAAGGTGTGTGTGTATATGTGTGTGTGTGTGTGTTGGGTCGACAGGTGACACTGGATTAAGTCATAATTGATTAGGCTTGGCGGGGGAAGGTCAGGTGACCCGTGTGACCCCGTGGAACTGTCACAAACGTGAAAAGTGAGCCATAGGGGGCTGCTTTCCTGTGATCCACAGTATCCTGGTTAATCCCTTGTTGTCCTCTCTCTCTCTTACACAAAGCGTTTGTTAACACGCCAGAGCCCTCTGACGGCAAGGGGTGGGTTCTGTGGAGCGTAGGATCTGATCAGTGAGGGGAACCGAGCATCACGAAGCCTTACAGAGCACACCCGCCACTCAATACCCACCCGTATGGCACGGTCCACAAATAGATACCGCAGGAAAACACACACAAAGACACGCAAATAGATGAACTCATCCTGCTCTCTGTCGCTCTTTATCCCCTATCCCCTGGTTCTTCCTCCTCCCCTCACTTCTTTTTTCCCCCCTCGCTCTCGCTCCCTTTTTCGCTTCCTTCCCATCTCTGCCGTTCCGTCTCCTTGTATCTGTCGCTGTATCTCCCACTCTGCAGTGCTCTCACTCTCCCTCCATCCCCTCTTGCTCTCTCCCTTTCTCTATTGCTTCCCGTGTCTCTCTCCCTCTCTCTGTCCCCCTCTCTCTCCCCTTCTCTCCCCCTCTCTCTCTGTCACTCTCCTCTCTCTCTCTCTCTCTCTCTCTCTCTCTCTCTCTCTCTCTCTCTCTCTCTCTCTCTCTCTCTCCCTCTCCCTTTCTCCCTCTCCCTCTCTCCCTCTCTATCTCCGTCTTTCTCTCTTCTCTCGCTCACCACACAGCGTGCCAGGCCCTAGTCCCCCTCCCCGCCCCCACAGGAATTAATTTGAGAGCTAATTCCCATCAGAGGCACGGTCGCAGCACCCCATTGGCTGAATCATGGTCACAAACAGGGAAGGGCACGGGTGACTCCGCCCGCTGCCTCGTTAAGGCCTTGCCCTGCAGTCACACATTTGTCCTTAATTGGCAAGTTGTCCTAATTGACTTGCGCTAATTTATGGATTACATTATTTTTACCCCCCTTGCCTAATTGAGCCATAACTTTTTATGTGTTTCCCTCCTTCGTCCAGACAGAGGGTAATTTGTGTGGGAGAGCTGTTTGTGTGTGTCTGTGTGTGTGTGCGTGCGTGTGCCCTTTTGGGAGTATACTTAATATATGTGTATGTGCACTACATTTATATGTGCCTGTGTGTTCACCTAGCTCCTTGGGCACATGCATACTCCTGTGTGTGTGTGTGTGTGTGTGTGTGTGTGTGTGTGTGTGTGTGTGTGTGTGTGTGTGTGTGTGTGTGTGTGTGTGTGTGTGTGTGTGTGTGTGTGCATTAAGCATGCATGTGTTTATGTATGTTGTGTGTTGCGCAAGCTCTGCACCATCACACTCACTTTCGCGGAGCATCCATATTGGGCAGAGAGCCAATAAATGCAGCTCGGAGGCAAACATCGGCGACACCTGAGGCAGAAGCAAAACAATGCCTGCTTCTATTCCTCAAGTTTATGGAGTGGATAATCCACCCTCTCCCTCCACCTGAATCACCGCCCCTCTCCTACCATCACCATGAGGGTTTTATAGCACAGCACCCCCGAACATGAGTCTGGATGGGGGAGAGAGAGAGAGAGCGAGTGAGACTGTTATACTTAGGGGACATGATAGTGCAGTCATAGCGAGGGTGTGCCACTCCCAGCTAAAAGGTACTGGCTTCCATCCCCTATGTCCAGTAGGAATCCTTGAGCAAGATGCCCAAACCCCTTCTCTACTCTACCCCCCCCTTTGATGTCTTGGTTGACGTAAAGTGTTTGTGTTTGATCTAAGGGGTTCTGCCTGAATGCATTGCCCATCTTTCCCAGATGAATCCAGTCTGTGTGGTTCCTTTCTGTGTGTGTGTGTGTACATGGTAAATCATGTATCTGCGTTGACCGATCGCACGGCATTTAGGAAACAAACGGAGGATGAAAGAAAGGGTTTAGTTGTTTTTCCTGCTGCGGCTAGCATTGTGGATAGGCCCTAGGCGCTGGCTCGTCTGCATCTCAACACGTTAGAGTTGGTTTATACGCCCGGGTATGCCATGCTATGGCCAAGGTGGAATGCTAAATAATGAGCGGTGTGAATTTTTAATTCCCCCCCCCCCCCCCCCCCACCACCACCAGTGTTCTGCTGTGGCTGGCTTGAAGTGCAGTGGATTATGTTTGTTCCTATAAATTGATTTTGTTACCGTTACTACAGATGTTTATGTGCCTGGCTGCTTATGAATAATAATTGATGTTTGAGTATTTATGTTTGAATCTTATGTCTATGATTCTGATGGTGCACTTGTTTATTTTCGTGTTTAAGTCGGACCAGGAATGATGGATTTGGCCATCTAGCCATAGGGAGATTTTCCAGCTGTTTGTGTTCATATGTGTGCGTGTGTGTGCGTGTGCGTGTGCGTGTGTTTATGCATCTATGCAGTTCACTGAATTCAAAATAACATGAAATAACAAACTGGTAGAGTACTCAGTCATGATCGCTGTATGTCTCTGCTTTTTCCTGCATGTCTCGTAGTCTCATGTTTTTTTCATGTGTGCGTAAATACCAAATCTCTATGACTTCTGTTCACTTCCAGAGTTTGTACTTCATAAGCGCTGCGCGAGAGAGAGGAGTTTGTGTGTGTGTGCGTGCATTTGTGCGTGCGTGTGTGTGTGGTCCCCCTCCCCTCCCCACCTTGTTTTCACATTAACCTCAGGAAGAAGGAATGGAGACACAAACCAGTAGATAATGGGAGAGACAGGGATAAACACTTAGTCTGTCCTACCCTCCACAGGTTGAACTAACGCTAACTTCCCTCTCTTGTCTGTTCTCTAACTCATCTCTTATTCACTGAATGTTGAAAAGTCATCAACGTTTTTTCCCGCAATCAAAGTTTTGGATCACGGACACGTGATGATACAGGTACATACTAGGTTACTTGTATGTCTTTTATTGCTTTTATCCAAAGCGACTTACATTCCAGGGAATACATTATTTTTAGTAGGGATTAGTGCATGTAGCCCAGGATTGCTTCTGGATGTGATGTGAAAATAACCCGTTGGCTCGGGGATGAATGTTACCCTAGGTCTGTCTGGGACAGGGTTCATTTAGAGATGTTCTTTAATTATCCCCTGAAAACTAGGGCCCGACCGATTTATCGGCCTGCCGATTTAATCGGCCGATTATAGCCTTTTTGAAAATAATCGGCATCGGCCAAAAAGACGCAGATTACAACCGATTATTATTATTATTATTATTTATTTATTTTTTTTT
Source organism: Gadus morhua (assembly GCF_902167405.1). Lineage (NCBI taxonomy): Eukaryota > Metazoa > Chordata > Actinopteri > Gadiformes > Gadidae > Gadus > Gadus morhua. The sequence continues at coordinate 9,576,777 of NC_044064.1, forward strand.
AAATGTTATTGCGATTAGTATCCTGCAGATTGCGCTCCTACTCTTCTTGCTAACTAACAACTCTAGCTGGAGTAAAAAAGAGGAGATTGAATTTTACCGTACAACATGAAAGCACGCTCGCTCAGGCAGCTGCGCGCTCACCTCACCAATGTACACAAGACGCGTTGTTTGAGCATGTTGTGCCTGTTTTTCTTTAGGTCCCAGGCCATGTTAATTTGTTATACTGTAGACTCTAACGGTGTGACCATACTGCTCAGCACGCACGTGTTAGTCACTGCTCACGAGCGCAGCACATTGGGAGTTAGTTATTTATTTTACATTTTACATTACACTCATTTTTGACTGTAAATGTATTCTAAAACCCTCAAAGGTTCTGCATTCAATTCACATATTCGTCAAAAGTGTTTAAAGTATATTTAAGGTATCAAAAACTACGTTTTATATGCTTTTTTTTTTTTTTTTTTTTTTTTTTTTTTTTTTAATCGGCCGATTAAATCGTAATCGTAATTTTTCTCTGAAAAAAATCGGCATCGGCATCGGCACTCAAAAATCAATATCGGTCGGGCACTACTGAAAACATCAACCAGTATTGATGAAGGAGATAGAGGACATGTGTCTGACGTGTTACTAAAATTGTCGACCACGAGCAGAACCAGCAACATGCGTAACACCCTGTAGAGGTGGGTAATACTACCCTGAAAGGGGTAGTGAGTTGTAGAGAGTGAATGAGTGTAAGACAGGGTGGCAGAGAAGAGGCGGGAGCATGAAAAGAAGCTTACTAATGGTTTCCTGTCCCTTTTGTGTGTCACTCGCCCCTCCCTCGCTGTTTTTGGAGAGAGGTTCAGATTTGGCACCATGGCCCTCACTTTCTCTCTCGTTCGCTACCTTCTATGTTTCCCTCCCTTTCTCCCTCTCGCTCTCTTTACCTCATCCACTCACTCGTCATTCTCTTATCGTCTCTCTCTCTGTCCTCTCAGTCTCCTATTGCTTTGTGTAGTCTCTCTCCCTCTCTCTGTACTAAATCACCGTCCTTGTTACCACCAGCCATTTTGTTCAGAAGAAGGAGGGGAGAAATTATTTCCATTATTTCCTTTCCCCTTATTTCGCCTTTTTTTGCTCTCAAACACAACACAACACCAGCCTCCCTTTCTCTCTCTCTCTCTCTCTCTCTCTCTCTCTCTCTCTCTCTCTCTCTCTCTCTCTCTCTCTCTCTCTCTCTCTCTCTCTTCCATCGACGGAACTAGGCAAACAGACGTGAAAAGTCGATACTGGAGAGAGCGGCAGAGAGATGGAGAGAGAGGGTATATGGGAGTGACAGGGGAGGATGGAGAGGAAGAGAGGGTAGAGTGAGAGGGAAAAGAGAGAGGGAGAGACACACACAAACAGGGACACCTCCGTTTACTACAAAAAAATCGGGTAGGAAGGGAGGTATGGCATCCTGGTCGATATCTCCGCTCGCTGGTTGCCTCTTGCTCCTGGAGCCTCCTGGTACTCTTGCAGGCTGCCACCGGGGGAAGGGGTGAGGGGAACTGAAGCAATTCCAAATGATTGTGTCTTTCAATAACGGATGGCTAGCGTCAGGCCCGGCTGGGGTGATTAATGGAGATACCAGGCATGATATGAGTAGGACACGCAGGAAGACATCCCACACACACACACACACCGGCCAGGGATCATCTGTATGTGTATGTGTGTGTTCCCTGTCCATGCAGTAAGTAATGGGGATTATTGAAGCGACTAAAGAATCATCGCTCCTTGCAATGAAGGGTATTTTCTGTGTGTGTGTGTGAGTGTGTGTTTGTGTGTGTGTGTTTGGGGCCTCCTGTAGGTCTGTAAGCAGAAGTGTGAGCCACCACACAGCTGCATCCCTGGCTAGCCTTTTTTACAATAACGGCGGGCACAAATCACCTGAAATTACCACGCTAGCCGGAGCCATTCATCCCTCACTGTCCCTCGCCTCGGCTGTCTCTCTCTCACACACACACACACACACACACACACACACACACACACACACACACACACACACACACACACACACACACACACACACACACACACTCACTCTCCCTTTATGAAGACAAATCCCTGTGACCACTCTTACGCTGTTTGTGATGAAATCCGCAATCATGGCAGATCAAAAACACAACGTACCAACAACAGTTTTTGCTGTTGTTGGTACGGGGTTTGTTTGACACACCCACAAGCGTGTTTTCTGCCATTGTGCTCCGTAAACATACACTTACCCACACTCGCACACACTCCACGCCGTCTTCCTTCGCTGTGCCCGGGAACCCATGTGCATGCATGCGCTCTATCTTCCCGTCTAATCTTTTCTCCAACTGCACTCCAAATGACTCCCTGGGGAACCATCGCTGACAAAACAATTGCCTGGCATGTTCGCTCATGTACCCACACACACATGGGGAAATGGTGGCGGCAGGACGTGCGCGCACACACACACACACACACACACACACACACACACACACACACACACACACACACACACACACACACACACACACACACACACACACACACACACACACACACACACGCGCACACACACACACACACCTCTGTCTCTCTCGCTCTCTCTGTTTCTCTTTTTGATGCCTAGTCCCCGATGAGCTTGATAGCTGGTTGTAATAGTCGTTGTGAGAGGCACCATCCCCCATCTCCTTTATTGCATCAGCTGCTATGCTTTCTGTCTGTCTGTCTCTGTGTGTGTCTGTCTCTCTCTGTCTGTCTGTCAGTCTGTCTAACCACTATCTTCATGGATTTCTGTCGGCCTGTCTCTTTCTACCTGTATGTCATATCATCTATCTGTCTCTCTATCGATCTATGTCTGTCTATCCATCTGTGTGTGTTTATCCATCTGTCCGTGGGTCTGTCTCTCTTTAACCCTGAACACGTCTGACCATCTCTTTACTATTTTTCGATACATCTATCTGTCTGTTTCCCTGTCCGTCTGCCTACCTGTCTGTCTCCATATAAGTCTGTCCTAATGTGACCCTGTTGCTGTCTCCTTCTCTGCATGAGAGGCAGGGTACGTGGCGAGGGCACTGTGGGAAAACAGGAAGTAGGAACTATAACTTTAACCAAGGCTGTGGCTGTCTGCTGAATTATGGCCATTGATTTGTGTCTTTATTATATCTTCAGCAGTGGCCGTTCCTCACTCACCGGGAACACAGGCCCCACGGCACACTGTAGCTCAACACTGCCATCCAGTGGTCACCTCCAGTATCTCCCCAACACGCTTGCTTTCTCTCTTTCTCTTTCTCTCTCTTGCGGTCTCTCTCACATACTCTCTCCATCTCACTCGTTCTCCCTCTCTCTCACTTGGAACAGGCTCTGGTTTCATGGTCCCCCTCAACACCACCTTGATATCTTGGTGTCTTCTCATGATGAGGGTCGTTCTGTGGCAAACTATCAGCCTATGGGCCTATCCTTACGAGTATATATCCCCATCTATGGCTCTACATGGATTCACGAATGTAAGCCAGAGAGGCAGCCCCTTAAACAGGAGGTCTCTTGAATTAAGCTTGAAAGTATCTCAAGCCCTAACCGCTCCTGTGTGACTGCACTTTACAGTAGGTACTCTTAATCTCTCACGCTCTCCTTCCCGCCCTCTCTCGTCCCAAGCTATGGCTCGGGGCAACAGCAAGGGAGAGGGAGATGAATGGGCCAGAAATGCAGCTGGCCATCTGCTGCACATTAGAATAAGTCCTGGGGCCTGGCTCAATGAGAGGCCCCAGCCAGGGCCGCTGATTGTACAGTGAGTAGGTAGGCTGTACTAGTAGTCCAACGCTGGCCCCTACAGTCGGCACACAGGGGAGGAAGCCTGTTCAGCCAAACCCCCTCTCAAATGTTCCTGATTTGTGGATGATTGTAAAAGGTAGAAGGGATTGCATAGTCTAAAACACAAACAAAACATTTACATTCTGTAGACTATATGCATATGCTGGTTCTACACATATGTGTCTGCATAATATGTGTTGCTGTTTCTTTACACGCATTTTTACATTTTGCGATGGGCCAGGGGCTTTGGGTGGGGGTACCACCAGCGTGACGACTCTCAGCCAATTGGAAGCAGCCGCGCTGCTGCTAATGCAAAGCATGCCGCAGCTCCCAAGCAAAACTCGGCAACCGCGATGGTAGAAAAGATGGCTATCTCTGGAGCTAACACAGGCCTCTCCAGCAACAGACTGGCTGCCAAGCGATCGGGGAATGACAAGAAACAAAATAATAATAATAATAGTACAACAAAGCTAACCGGAGAAAGACCCAGAGGCCCGATATCCATCTCTCCTGCCTTCATCACACTTGGCCGGGCGACAGACAATGTAAACAAACAACTCACGCAGAGCGATGCTAACACTTTCTCCCACCATTGGATTGCCGAGTGAACATATAACACAAAACAACATCACGTAAACAGGCTAAAGCCGAGCAATGTGCCATCCCAGCGGTCCAACATCAAATCCATTGTTTCCCTGCCCGTGTTTTTTTCTCAAAGCCAGGGTAGCTCTCTGCGCTGCGTAGACAACAAGTTGGAAAACAAACAAAACAAAAAAATAAGGAATGGCCCGTTTCCGTATGACCGGAGCATCGCCCTGAACAATCAAACATGACATGACATTATTTTTTTCTTTATTCCTTTTTACTGGATTTGGTTAACCTCCCAGCAGTTGACACGATTATACCTACGCACGCACACACACATACACACACGCATGCACACAAAAATGGGGTCTGAGCGCATGGATGTCACAGGCATTACAACTGGATCCACTCACTGGCAAGGAGCTCTGGACCAAGAAGGGGAGGTAGAGGGAGTGAGGGGCCGGGTTGGGGGGGTTGAATACAGTTTTTGAAGGCCCTGCAGGTCACACACTTAAAGAAAGGCACAGGGGCAAACCCTAGCATAACATGGGTTACCAACACACACACACGCATTTATCACACACACACATGCACACACACACACAAATGCTCATCACACACACACGCACACACACTGTGCGCTCAACGGAACATACATTCTCATATATCGCAGATGCTGTCAAATGCTCTCATAGCCCTCGGAGGCATAGCGCACAAATACATCCAGTGGTGTAAACACAGTGCGGCCGCGCGGACATGGTCCTAATTATCCACCACATTTTTCTCCTGATTTCTAACCGGGGCCAGACTGGCAACTCCTTGAGAAATGGGGAAGGGTTTTTCGTTGGAACAATTGCGTGTTTGTGCATTTCGCCGGGCGTTCATTCGCTGCTCTGTAGCCCGCTGTCTTTCTGCTGGAGCAGCACACTGTGTTCGACATTTATCCACTCTCAATCGTTTTCCTTTTATAAGTATGCAGTGTGGGTGTGTGTGTATTGTGTGTGGGTAATGTGTTTGTGTGTGTTTGTGTAATGGGTGTGAGTGAGTGGATGCGCTGGCAGTGTTTTATTATTTGCTCGTATCTCACCTGTTCTTTGTGCCGCAAGAAACCCTCCAGAGCATCAACACACGGTGCACATGTGCCCTCGGGCACACACACAAACACAGACGCGCACACACACACACAAACACACACACACACTCACACACACAGCGTTTAGTAAAGCTGCTGCCACACATGACTGTATGAAAAGATACGGCATTGTGAAAAACAAAACTCCAGGACCCACTCTGGTGGAAACAAGTCATGGTGCACACACACACAGTGGACTCCATGATGTGGGAGGGGGGAGGGGAGATGCTCGGGTCACTATGCAGCGAGAGCAGTCAGCGATTCAAACGCACCTAATAGGGCCGCATTCATGCGAGACGTTTCTACCTACGCTTTACTGTGGTGGAAAAAGTCATGCAAGCACGCAGGGTTGTATGTGTGTAGTTTGGGTGTTGGCGTGGGAGTGTGTGTCTCTGTGTGTGTGTTTGTAAGCCCAGTTGGCCCAGGCATCCATGGTTGTGTGCCACTCTAAATCCCCAAATATGCCTGTGTGTAGGTGCACAGATGAGGGTGTGTGTGAAGGTGGGTGTGCAAATGCGTGTGCGTGTCGGTAGATATGCCTGGCAGATCAAGCCAACACAAAATGTGTGTGTGCAGGGAGAGTGAGTGTGTATGGGGTCACTGCTTTGTGGTCCAAGCGCTTACAGTCGTCGGCCCGGACAGCTAATGAAAAGCTTGTGTTTCGGTGTGTGTGTATTTGTGTGTGCGTGTGTGTGTTTGTGCTAATGAGCGTTTGTATGCGTTTACATGAAGTTGATTGAAAATTGAATAAGCACATATTTTCATATCATAACAATGGTTCTCACGCGTGCCACATATGTCTGTGAGTGTATGTGTCCCCATGTGTGTGAGTTTTTTCCTGTCGGTGTTTGTGTGTGTTAGGAGCAGGTCAGCAGTTTAGATGCCTTGGCCATCGTGCTCTTTGCGTGATAATAATGTAGGTCAATCCTCTGCTTTCTGTTGTAAACATCCAGAGCCCCTACTTCCAGACCAGTACTGCTTAAGCACTAATACCTCCGTCTGTGTGTGTGTGTGTGTGTGTATGTGTGTGTGTGTGTGTGTGTGTGTGTGTGTGTGTGTGTGTGTGTGTGTGTGTGTTTGTGTGTAACCTGACATGGGTCAATGGTTACCTATAGATGCTTAAGGTCGGCCCATATGTTTTGTCTGTGTGCTGAGTCAGAACGTTATGTCAGTATGGATAAACACAGTGGGTTTGTTTGTGTGTGTGTGTGTGTGTGTGTTTGTGTGTGTGTTTGTGTGTGGTGTGGGTACATGTGTGTTTGTGTGGCTTTGCTCCCTTCACACGGAACGCTAATCTCATCCAATTACTCGCTTAAGGTGTAAATCCTTACTGTGGGAATATGTTGTAGGCGTCCACTTTGCATTGTGCTGTCCCTTGCACAGTGTGTGTGTGTGTGTGTGTGTGTGTGTGTGTGTGTGTGTGTGTGTGTGTGTGTGTGTGTGTGTGTGTGTATTTGTGTATGTATGTGTGTACGGTGAATGTGGCTGGCCGATGAACCGTACCACATTGAAGTGGTCCGGAGCCTCCAGCAGCAGAGGGAGAGAGAGTGGGAGAGGGGGAGAGTGAGAGAGAGAGAGAGAGAGAGAGAGAGGGAGAGAGAGAGGGAGAGAGGGAGAGAGAGAGAGAGAGAGAGAGAGAGAGAGAGAGAGAGAGAGAGAGAGAGAGAGAGAGAGAGAGAGAGAGGCTGGAGAGTTTGCCACTCCCTTCAAACTAGAGGTCAAGTACCACATTTCGTCTCCCCGTCAGTCCCTTCATGCCTCCATTTTCCCTCCTTTTTATTCATTTATGCCCATTTCCCTGAACTCTTCCTCTCTTCACTCGTTACGGCAGATGGCACCGAATCACCCACCCACCCTCGGCCCGACCCCACCCCCCTTACCGAGACGTCCGTGCACTTTACATACTGATGTGCACACACACACACACTGTCCTGTTCCGCTAGCGTCTCTCACTGTGTTTCACTCTAACACACAAATCCCACCATTTGGAAACTGAGAGGGCAATAACACTCAATCACTGGGATAAGAATGATGCACACCCATGTACACAAACACAGACACACACACACACAGGCACACCTACACATACACACACATAGACACACCCACACACACACACACACACACACACACACACACACACACACAGAAAGGGCCCTACCTGTGTGTCTTCTGTACTCTGAGATGTATTGTTTAGGTAAATGAGGCTGCCGAACTGCAGCAGGGGAATCAGCATGAATAAGAACCTGCATGTATTACCCCATTACTCTCTCCCTCTCTGTCTCCCGCGCTCTGTCTCTCTGGCTCACTTCCCCTCTCCCTCATCTGGCTCTTTCTCTCTCTCTCCCTTGCTCTCTGTCGATCACCTTCACTCTTTTTCGCTCTCTCAAAGTCTCTCGCCCTGGCTCTCTCTCTCTCTCTCACTCTCTCTATTTCGCTCGCACTCGCGCTTTCGCTCTCTCGCTCTCTCTCTGATCTAGCTTCCTTCCTCTCTCTGCATGGCTCTCTGTCTCTCGCCTGGCACACAAAGTCCTTGAGGGCTCAAATTGCCATTGGGAGCCCAGGTTATTAATATGTGGTCAGTGTGTGTGTCTCAGGTTCAATGCGAGGTAACAGGGGGCTCATGTCCTTAGAGTGCTCATAAACACATACTGTGTGCAGTGTGTGTTTGTGCATGCATCAGATTATGAGTAGGAGACAGTTTGTTTGGGAGAGAATAAGTAAGAGTGTGTGATAGAGAAACTATCAGTGAAAGGTATCACACAAAAAAAAAAAAAATAGGTGTCTAAGATCATTTCCTAAATCAGAGGGAGAGAGAGGTTAAGGGAGATAGCATGAGGCCATGTGTGTGGCTCAATCAGACCAGACCCTGGCAGGACCTGTAATTAGACAGAGTGGAGCAGCACTCCAACCTGTGGTGCATGTGTGCATGCACATGGCCTTGCTCTCTCCGTGTATTTCAACCCAACCCATCATCTCACATGCACCGTTTTTTTCTTTGTTACCCCCCTGTCCTTTTACTGCATCCATGCCTACTGAGTGTTTGTGTGCGCGTGTGTGTGAGCGTTGGTGTGTGTGTTTGTGTGTGTGTTTGTGATTATGCCCTTGCGTGTTCGTCAGGTGTCACCCAGCCTCTTCTGATCCTCACGGAAGGCTGCCTTTGTGGTTGGCATGGCGACAGCCGCAGTGCCGCACAGAGACTGCTGCCATGGCAACCGGGCACGCTAAGCAGGGGGGCAGAAGACCAGCGCTGCTTCACTTCGCCCTCCTGTCCCCCCTCCTGTGTCGTGTGCGTTTGTGTGTGTTGGTGTGTGTGCGTGTGCCGTTTGTTGTCCTTTAAGTATATATGTGTTCTCCCTACACAGCGTCTGAGTTCTCTGTTAGGATGTCACCTTCAGTGTATACACGTTGGGAAGTTTGTGTGTGTGTCTCTCTGTTTTATTTAGGTATTTCTGCAGGTACTGCCCCGCATTGTGAAGACAATTAATCCAAGCATACATACTGAAACACGCAGACACACACACAAGCCTACACATTCTTTTCTGTGGCCCCCATGTTGTAAGCAAGCCACCTGCAGTATTGTGTGCCTGTGTCAATTGTGTGTTTGTCTGTGTGCATCGGTGTAAGAAAAACACATCTGTATTTATAATGAATGGGGCAAACAGTTAACATATCGAGAGGAACTCAACCCCTTAACAGGTGCACACTTTATTTCTCTCTCTCTCTCTCTCTCTCTCTCTCTCTCTCTCTCTCTCTCTTTCTCTCTCCCTCTCTCTCTCTCTCTCTCTCTCTCTCTCTCTCTCTCTCTCTCTCTCTCTCTCTCTCTCTCTCTCTCTCTCTCTCCGTCCCATCCCAGCACTACGGAGGAGCTCTTCCAGGCCCTGGAGGACAACCAGGTCAGCCTGTCCACCATGAAGGCGTCTCGCTTCGTGAGGGCCTTCGACCAGGAAGTGGACCGCTGGGAGCGCTGCCTGTCTCTGGTGATGGAGGTCACCGAGATGGTGCTCACCGTGCAGAGGCAGTGGATGTACCTGGAAGTAGGCGCTGTCATCTTGTCTCTCTTCTGACGGGCTCTCTGTTTCTGCTCTTCCTTTTCTACTCTTCCTCTGCCTTCTTCTTCTTCTTCTTCTTCTTCTTCTTCTTCTTCTTCTTCTTCTTCTTCTTCTTCTTCTTCTTCTTCTTGTGTTTGGATTAATTTAGTAGGGAAAACGGCAAACCTGTATTCACCAGTATTCACTTTCAAATATCAAATTATTTGTAAATCATTATGAAATAATTTTAGTAAAGTTAAAGTGAAGGTATCTTAAAGTTTGTTTCATTTGAGAACGATCCACAAGGAAATGTGTTTACTTTTTCCATTAATGTCAGTCAACATTGTAAACTGTCTTGTATGTACGGTTTAGATGGTTAGTTCTGTCATTGATTATTAGGAGGAATGCATGAGTTCATAGACCCGCACTACTCCCTCCCTCCTTCATATACGCTGGAAGAAAAAAAACACCAAGATCCTGAGATCAATTAACGTAAACCACATTGGCCACAGTTTGGCTCACACAGTTTGGCACCACAAACGGCAACATGTATGCATTTGCTATGCTCGTAAATGTCTATGGTTACTCTTTGGCACTATGACCCGTTGTTGTGTAATAAGCGAACAGTGAAAATGTGTATCTGTCTTTTAGTTTTTACATACAGGGAAATATACAGCAGGTCAGTCGGTCATGAGAGGAGGGGCATACATGGAGAAATGAGACGGAAAGGGGGGAAGGGGAGGAGAGGACAGGGAAGAAGAGGGATAAGGGTAGAGGAGGGGAAGCGAGATAAGGTTGCAGGTCACACTTAGAAAGTGGTATCAGAGTTTGGTGTACTGCAGAAACAGAGTGTGTGTGTTCTCCTTTTGTCCATCACACACGGTGCAAGACGTGGTTACAGGGGTCAGGGAGGGCGGAGTTGAACTGAGAGCGCCCCGACCCAACATTAAGTATCCCACATTACGGGGCCACAGCAAGCTGTCTCCGACAACATTGGATCACTTTGGGCTTGTTTGGATGATTCTGTGTAGACAGGGCGCGGGCGCTCTCTGTTTGAGTAGTATTCTGCCGGGTACGGCGGCTAGAGCTGTTACTGTTGTTCTTCTTCTTGTGTCGGTGGATGCAAAAAAAACAACACCTGGAGCAGGTTAGCGGGTTAGCATCTGAACTGGCACTGTCTGGTCTTAACTGCCTCTCTACCATCTGGTCTCCCTTTTATTTCTCTCCTCTATCTCTCTCTCTATCTATTGCCCACATTCTCACTCTTCCTATCTTGCTCTATCTACCCTGGTTCCTTCCTAACTTCTATATCAATTATTATTCTCTCCCTCACAATCTCCATCCCTCTCTGCCTCTCTCTCTCTCTCTCTCTCTCTCTCTCTCTCTCTCCCTCCCTCCCTCCCTCCCTCCCTCCCTCCCTCCCTCCCTCCCTCTCTCGCTCGCTCGCTCGCTCGCTCGCTCGCTCGCTCGCTCTCTCTCTCTCTCTCTCTCTCTCTCTCGCTCTCTTTCTCTCTCTCTCTCTCTCTCTCTCTCTCTCTCTCTCTCTCTCTCTCTCTCTCTCTCTCTCTCTCTCTCTCTCTCTCTCTCTCTCTCTCTCTCTCTCTCTCTCTCTCTCTCTCTCTTCAACGTCTGTGATCCAGAACATCTTCATGGGGGAGGACATCAGAAAGCAGTTGCCTTGTGAATCCAAAGACTTCGACGACATCAACTCCAGCTGGAAGTGCATCATGGACCGGCTCCACAAGGACAACAATGCCCTGAGAGGCACCGGTCACCCTGGTACTGTTACACCACCACTAGTACTACCCTGGTACTGTTACACCACCACTAGTACTACCCTGGTACTGTTACACCACCACTAGTACTACCCTGGTACTGTTACACCACCACTAGTACTACCCTGGTACTGTTACACCACCACTAGTACTACCCTGGTACTGTTACACCACCACTAGTACTACCCTGGTACAGTTACACCACCACTAGTACTACCCTGGTACAGTTACACCACTACTAGTACTACCCTGGTACTGTTACACCACCACTAGTACTACCCTGGTACTGTTACACCTCCACTAGTACTACCCTGGTACAATACACCATCACCCTAGTACTGTTACACCACCACTAGTACTACCCTGGTACTGTTACACCACCACTAGTACTACCCTGGTACAATACACCACCAAAACACCATCTTTAGCTCAACGACCTCACACTCATAAAGCAAAACTGCCACTGTCTGTATAATCGCTAGTTTTTAAATAATAAAATAAAAACCTTTTTGGCCCATTGAAGCTGAATCTGATGAAATCCAGAGTGTGTGAGGCTCCAATGACCACAATTTCCCTAAGATGAAGCCATGTTATGAGTGTACCATATGTACGAATGAAACGTTAACAAAACCTCATATCGTTACACGTTTACAGACAGCAGCCAGTCAGAGTCTTGGACCGTGTCACTGTGGTGTTGTAAATAGTGTAGAGTTACAGTTAACTTCCATCCGTCCGTCTGTCTGCCTCAGGCCTGCAGGAGAAGTTGGTGGAGATGAACGTGAAGCTGGAGGAGATCCAGCGGGCGCTGGACATGTACCTGGAGACCAAGCGGCAGGTGTTCCCCAGGTTCTACTTCCTGTCCAACGACGACCTGCTGGAGATCCTGGGGCAGTCGCGCAACCCTACCGCCGTGCAGCCCCACCTCAAGAAGTGCTTCGATAACATAACCAGACTGCAGATCGCTAAGGTGCACACACACAGAGACAAATGCACGCACCCACGCATGATCTCACACAAACACACACACAACTGTGGAGAATGACAATAAACTGACAGAGAGATCAGGAGAATGAGGCAATCGGACTGACATACTGACATACAGCCAAGCGCATTCAGGTAAATATATTTTCCTTTCTCCGTAGGCGGGAGTGAGCGGCAACAAGATGGAGGCCAACGGGATGTTCTCTGCGGACGGAGAGTTTGTTGAGTTCACCCAGTCGGTGTCCCTGGAAAAACCAGTCGAGGTACTGCGTGAACCCTGGCCCCTCGTTGGCCATGTCTGCTCGAAAATTACATATTCACGAGGTGCATTGACACAGTGGTTTGACTTTCGAGGGAAATGTCTGTGTGTGTGTCGTACGTGCGTGTGTGCATGCGTGCGTGTGCGTGTGTGTGTGTGTGTGCGTGCGTATGTGAGCAGTGCTGGCTGTGTGACATTGAGCGGTCCATGCGCACCACGCTCAAGGACTCCCTGAGGAACTGCCGCCTGGCGCTGCAGAAGATGACGGCCAAGAGAGACAAATGGGTCAGAGATTGGCCCGGACAGGTACGTTTGTCTCTCCCCCCTGTTTCACCTTCCCACCTCCCTAATGTGTCTCTCCTTCTTCCGACTGTGACTGAGAGACACGCCGTGACATGGTCTTCACTCAAACCGTGTCTGATTCATGAATGGATGATTGAATGGCTTCTGCCTTTGTGAAACAGTCTGACGGGCACCTTTTATTTTGTCGACGAAGCCGTTTTCAAGCCCTCTGTTCCATTACAAAAATAAACTAGAAGGAGGAAATTATTTTACAAATCCCAGAAATGTCTTTAGCTAATGAAATGTCAAAGCTATTCGATTAAGCTTCAGATTTGTACTTTTTCTTATTGAATAAAACAATGGGGTCGGAATTGTTAGCTTTGAAGGACAGTTGTTAGCTCTGGAAAGATGGATGTGTGGTGCTGACCGTTGGGCGTCTCTCCCAGATGGTGATCGCGGCCAGTCAGATCCAGTGGACCACCGACGTGACCAGGACCCTCATCTCAGGCAAGGAGAAGGGCGACAAGTCTGATCTCAGGGCCCTGAAGAAAAAACAGGTTGGAGAAACAAATGAAAATAGTTTGTGTTTGTCAAACTAAAAGCCCCATGACACAAACTGATTCATTAAAAATATGTGATCACATATTTAATCAAATACATTTTCTGATTACTATTTGGACACTTTCATCCATATCAACTTACGGTTCCTTCAGCTACGTGTCATTAAGATGCAGGTAAGGGTTTGGGAAGCTGTCTCACACACCCTAGAAATGACACTACACGCCTGCCCCTCAGAACTTCAATCATCATCATAAGATTTCAAAATGAATTTCATAACTGGTTCGGTAGTGGGCTTGGAAGAGTGAGTTGGGAACCCAACGGAGACATCTCACTGCTCTTTGTTCCGGTTCAAAATTCTCTCATCAAGCAGGTTCATTTCTCTCTCGGTTATTGGCAGTCATCGCGTGCACCGGCGAGTCAGTGGGGGATCGTCCTGTTCCACTTTTAATTATCCTCACAATGTTCCGATGCCCTCTTACTTTGCTCCGGCAATTTGGAAATGTGGCGGACCGGAGGGGCTGAAAGGCAAGCCTTTGTGCACTGGTAATGGTGGACTTGCTCGGTGGTTAAAAATCCAATCGACTTCAAAGACAAAACCGCCGGCTTATAAGATGTGTTTTATCAACCTCCCTGTGGGGAAGTGGATGTGCACTGCATCTGAGCGCCAATCAAACATCCCCACTCCTTCCTCCTCCTCAATCCCCTCCTCCTCCTCCTCCAGGTGTCCCTGCTCAACCGCTACTCGGACGCCATCCGGGGCGACCTGTCCAAGATCCTGCGGCTGAAGATCGTGGCGCTGGTCACGGTGGAGGTGCACGCCCGCGACGTCCTGGACAAGCTGGCCAAGATGGGCTGCTGCGACGTCAGTGCCTTCGACTGGCTCTGTCAGCTGCGCCTCTACTGGGAGAAGGTACGGCAGCGACCGCATCACCTCCATCTGGGCTGTTCTGTCTCTGGATTGATAAGATGTTAGGATTTTTTGATTATTGCTTGGTGCTTCTGTGTTATATTGTACTACTATGACAACATGTTGACCCTCTGGGACATTGAAGATTGACTTTGCTATTATGGATGGCTGGGTAGATATGTGTAGGGAAAGATGGATTTAGGATGGATTGACCCTAATTATGGTTGATGCGTTGAGGCCAGGGATTGATAGATGTTTGGGTGGATGGAGGGATGGATGGTGGAGGTATGACTAGATGTATGGGGAAAGGTGTAAACATGTTTTTCGTTGGGACTGTTTTAGTATAGGGACATACGGACACAGTGTTATGAGAATAACTTGTCGACAGAGGACTGTTGACTGTTCGTTGTCCCATAGTTGGAGATGAATAAGAACACATTCTGTGACCCAAGGGGGAGTTCAAACCTTTATGTTCCACTATGCAAATGCATTTAAATTCAAGACAAGTTTGAGAATTTTCGGGTGAGGTTCATTGGGTCGAGGTTGGACGGATGATTAACACTGTTAATACAGCGTGTTAAACTACACATTATTCAGTATAGATCCTTTGTGAGCATTTAGAATGTGTGTAAAGTGGATCCTTTCAGAGAAGCCCATGCAGTGAGGAATGAAGCCAAAACCGGCAGCGGCTTAAGGTTAAAATAGAAAAATGAAATAATAAACGGTGTAAAAACGTCCCTGTGGCGGCGTTGGCTGGGACACAGCTTGATCTCAGCCTTGAATGCACTTTAAGGTCACTCGCCCTCAGAACACCTCCACTGACCTACAGTAACACACCGGAACATTTAATCACAGCTGCCCAGGTGCTGGGTGTGTACACTTTTAGCTTTTGCTGTTGTGCAGTATGAGAGACACTGCAAATTACTTCAACCAGTGGGTGGTGTTTCTGCCAGTCGAGGCTCCAGGTCAGGTGATGAATTGAGAGTGGAACCCTGTATGAATAGATGGTGGTTGCTCTGCTCTTCCTGTTAAGGTGTCTCCCTCCATGCTACTTTTTTAACCCCCTCTATCACCCAATGGGTGATAGACGCAATAAAAAAAAGTAATAAGACGCACAAAACTAAACCAAAAAAATACAATTCGGTTCAGGACATACCATTGTGTGATCAGAGTATTTATAAAAGTTAAAAGCTATATATTCCCTTTATGAAAATAGGTTAAAAAGTCCCAGTTCAGGGACTCATCTGAAAAGCTTAAATGCAATACCAGGTTTGTTCAGCTTTTTCTATTTCAGTCAAGGGTGATCAATGACTCATGCACGCCCATTTGGATACACACATTCAAGTTTCCAAACCTATCTGTCAATATCTCCCTAATAAGATGCTACCGCAAGCTTGGCATTCACAGGTTCAGAACACGGCGACTGGCTAAAAGCAGGACAAATATACAGCCCCGTCCTGCTGTGTCTGGCAGAAACACCGCAGCACACCAGG
The DNA here is from genome assembly GCF_902167405.1 of Gadus morhua. Lineage (NCBI taxonomy): Eukaryota > Metazoa > Chordata > Actinopteri > Gadiformes > Gadidae > Gadus > Gadus morhua. The sequence continues at coordinate 9,592,587 of NC_044064.1, forward strand.
CCCACTGGGCACACTTTGCCCTCTAGCCGCTACACTCTGGTGTTCTTTCGGTTGTTGTTGTGCTGTTTTTCTCAGACTACCCTTGGAAGTTGCAGCAGAGAAGCCGGCCATGGTCTCACCCCACTGGTCTGTCAGAATAAAACGCACAACACGGTACAAGATGAGTGTCTGAGTCGGAGGACGGAGACACAAAGGCTAAATAAAAATGTTCACGTCAACCTTTCCCTCCTTCTCACTGTGTTTTTCTTCTCTTTTATTTCCTTCTCGCTGTCTCTCTGTCCCTCTCAATCTCTCACTCTCTGTTTCTGTTTCTCATTGCCTCTCTCATTCCCCCCTCCCTTTATTCATCTCCGTCCCTCTCTCTGTTTGAATGTCTCTATCGCTCTGTTTCCTCTCTATCACTCTCTCTCGCTGTCTCTCTCCCATCCTCTCTCTCTCTCTCTCTCTCTCTCTCTCTCTCTCTCTCTCTCTCTCTCTCTCTCTCTCTCACTCTCACTCTCACTCTCGTTCTTTTTCGCTCTGGCCCTCTCTCGCTCTGTTTGTCTACCTCGCTCTCCCACTCTCAGGACGTGGACGACTGCGTTATCCGGCAGACCAACACGCAGTTCAAGTATGGCTACGAGTACCTCGGCAACTCTGGACGCCTGGTCATCACCCCGCTGACAGACAGGTCAATGTCTCTCTCTCTCTCTCGCCCTCCGGTCGTCCACCCAACTTAACGGTTAATCTCCTGCCAATGTCCAATGCCTCTATTCATTCCATTATTTGATAACAGAATCCACCCGCTGCTGTTCACCCGAGTCACTATTACCAAGGCGTTTAGTATCAGACTCTCTATAGCGCGGTGCTGGACACGTTCTCCTGTTTGATTAGCAATACGTATAATTACAGACCTCCATCAGGACCAGACAGACACTAGCATTAAGGCTGTCAGTGTAATCACTGGCTTATACCTCGTGTGTATAGCGAGGATGTCGGCAATGGGATTAGACCTGTTATTGGGTAAATTAATGCTCCCTTTTGGGCATATTGCTTCCCTGCAATAAGGTCCAGCATTGCCTCACACAGGGGACCATATTGCATGCATTATTATTCAAGTATAGTTCCGGGCGGGAACGTAATAAAGCTAATTGATATGGGTCTTTTATATGGTCCTCGTGACACTTATTGGCCAACAGGGTGGCATAAGTAAATTTAAAAAGCCCTGCTTCCTCATTAAAACAGGATTAATCGTATTTCATGAACAAACTGAATTCGGTTTGACCTGTTTTGGCACCCTATCAACACCATAGATGCTACCCAGGATCAGAGTGTTTTTTAACCTTGTGATCACTATTCCGGCCTCCCATATGGAAACCCACAAAGCCCAGACTCTTAATTATAGAAGATTTATGATACCTTTGGCCATTGTTTGCTGCTGACACGCTTTGACAACAAATGTGAAAAAAAACCTGTTACAATGAAAGCATATTTTTCAAAACTATATGGTGAAGAAGTGATGGGAATTTGAAATGACATGCAAGAAGATACATAGTGAAGAAACTCTGCGCAGACTCACCTACACCATAACTACCTTTTCTACCTTCCCAACTACTAAATAATCATCAAGGGCACTGCCAGAATAGCAGACTCCCACACCAGTCACCTGTGGCAAAGTATTAAGACAACCATGTATATCAAACTAGGAAAATAAGTTGCTGTCCTTGTTCTGGACCTTATTTGCTATTCATGGAACTGGCAAAGCTTGAGGTCTTAGGCTTTCGGGCTGCACATCAAATCCTTTCCTTCTGTCTCCTACCTAGATAATAAAAACTATCCTCTATTAAAGTTATTTCCATTACTACGTTCTATCTGTTCCAGGTGCTACATGACCCTGACCACGGCCCTCCACCTCCACCGGGGGGGGTCTCCTAAGGGTCCGGCGGGCACGGGGAAGACGGAGACGGTGAAGGACCTGGGCAAGGCCCTGGGCATGTATGTCATCGTGGTCAACTGCTCCGAGGGCCTGGACTACAAGTCCATGGGACGCATGTACTCCGGCCTGGCTCAGGTAGGACCATGCGCATGGCGGTGTTAGTGATGGTGGGGGTGGAGTTGGGGATGGGAGTGATTGTGGCGGTGGGGTTGGGGGGGGGGTGGTGACGATTGTGATGGTGATGGTGGTAGTGATTATAGTGATGGTGGTGGAATCATAAATGATCATAGTAACAGCTTTTCTTTGCCACCCCAGACAGGGGCGTGGGGATGCTTCGACGAGTTTAACCGTATCAACATCGAGGTGCTCTCGGTGGTGGCCCAGCAGATCCTCTCCATCCTGTCCGCCCTCTCTGCCGGCCTCACCAAGTTCGTCTTCGACGGACAAGAGATCAGCCTGGTCTGGTCCTGTGGCATCTTCATCACCATGAACCCTGGTCAGCCAGCATTCGCCTATATGGCCCCCAAAACACGCATGCGCAACACTAACACTCTCAACCAGTTTTAATACCCTTATGAGGACCCCCACGGTTTTTGAGATGAACAACCTGAAATGCTCAAAGCTCCCCACAAGAGGCTTTACCATGACTCCATTCCCGTGGAGCCTGTCAGCCTGCCGAGGGTTTAGAAAGCGTCCCTTCTCTGACTATCACCACATCATGTACCCCCCAGGCTATGCGGGTCGCAGCGAGCTGCCGGACAACCTGAAGTCCATGTTCAGACCCATCTCCATGGTGGTGCCGGACTCCACGCTCATCGCAGAGATCACCCTGTTTGGGGAAGGCTTCAACAATTGCAAGGTACAGCCATCTCACACCGAGCTGCGGAGGTACCGGGTGGGCACTGGAGATGTAGATCTCAAAGCAAGCTCAAGATGTAGGTCATTCAGTAGGGGCTTTCACATCAGGTAGCTCTTAGGAGCTTTTTGTCCAATACACACGCACGCAAATACAAACAGACACAAAAACACAGGCCTTGGTTTAACAAAGTGACCTGCTTGCTACTATTGTTTATCTCTCCTTCTTCATATATATCTATGTGTATCATCTAATATGATATAAAATATTGCGCTGTTGTATTCATCAGATATCCAAAGGGGGCATCATGACCCACTAACAACGACGAGTGGGTTCAGTGCATATATACATTCATATCTCAAGTTCAGTCATGCTGATACCAATCTGAACGGCGCCGGCTTTCCCCGGGATACAGAAATGAACTAATGAAACATTCCGTCATGGCTTGCTTCTCACGTGAAAGGTGCCCACCACCAGCGGATGAGAGTGAGTTATCTCACACTGATGGAGCTGCAGCAGGGAGTAAATCAAAACAACATAGTTAATCACAGAGTCAGCCGCTCGCCCTTTCACAGCCAACTGGCCAAACACACGAACAAACTCAACACATTTTTCCGATGTTTATACTAAAACAAATATAATACATCTGGACTTTCATCCAAAGATTTTCGAGATCTGTTCAACTTCTTAAGATTCAAATATTTTTGTTTTATAAATGTTTGCATATTTACGCTTCGTCTCATTGATTAGATTGAACCTTACCGGGCCGTGTGACTTACATTCACAGGTGTTAAAACGAGTCAGCTTCTATTGTTGAGTTCGAGCAGTATTACATGCAGAGCAGGTGTTCCATGCTGCCATGTCAGACATCTTCTTGAGAGTGTGTGGATAGTTTATCCTGTGGGCATTATTGCACATTGCACCACAATGTGTGAAGCCTCGCCCAGCCACAGAGTCTAATCTGTCCGACTCGGACCAGGGGAGGCTGCTTAAACCAGCCATCATCCGCACAGACTTCAGATACCCAGCTAGAGGAGGCTTCTTGAACCAGCACATCAACCACACACACCCCTTTGCGTCATTTCCTGTCAATTGTAAGGGATGTGTGACTTGGAGCTGTTATGTTTTATAGGTGCAGCGATCTCTGATCATCTGGTATCGAGACTATCGAGACTTATTGGGTATTTTTATGGACCTGATTATACGCCTACTCCAGTATTAATTAGGTTTCATGATGAGTAGTATTATCAGAAGTAGTGTTATGCGTGACCAGTATGCCCTCATCGTACTAGGTATCTCCAGTACTAATTAGGTTTCATAATGAGTAGTATTATCAGCGGTGGTAGTATTATGATGGACCAGTGGGTCCTGAATATACTGTGTCTCCAGTACTAATTAGGTTTCATAATGAGTAGTATTATCAGCGGTAGTAGCATTATGATGGACCAGTGGGTCCTGAATATACTGTGTCTCCAGTAGTAATTATGTTGAAGTGTGTCGGGGTGCTGTGCCCTGTTGGGGCGTGTCCACTGACTCCAGATCAGAGGTGAGCTGAGCCTTCTGTCTCCCCACCGGCTGCTGGCACCTGTGGTCCACCAGCGTTTACCTGGAATCAGTGTCAGTGTGGAGCCTGGAGCCCAGCCAGGGGATGAGTGGATTAGCATGCGCCGTGGAAGCTCCGGCCTCGAACGCACGTCTTTGTTGACCAATGTATGGGCGCGTGTGTGTGCGTGTGGGTTCTTTCATCCATGTACATGTGCACCTACTTTGAGTTTGTAGTTTGGGCTCGGCTTTGTGTGTGTGTGTGTGTGTGTGTGTGTGTGTGTGTGTGTGTGTGTGTGTGTGTGTGTGTGTGTGTGTGTGTGTGTGTGTGTGTGTGTGTGTGTGTGTGTGTGTGTGTACCTCTGCCCTGTGCTACCTCCAACAACTTACATGTCCACACACATACCCCAAAACCCTCACACACACACACACACATCCACCCTCCCACCTGCGCCAGATGACTCCCTGGCAGGTTTGCAAACCCCAACCTCAATGCCAGCACAGCCCCGCAAACACAAACACACAAACACACTCACACACACACACACACACACACACACACTTCCTCCTCCCATCCCATGAAGAAAGTCACAAACAACCTACACTAACCTTTACAAAACTTATCCGACAGCCGCTTCCCTCAAGGATGTTACCCTCTCTCTCTCTCTCTCTCTCTCTCTCTCTCTCTCTCTCTCTCTCTCTCTCTCTCTCTCTCTCTCTCTCTCTCTCTCTCTCTCTCTCTAGCTCTCTCTCTCTAGCTCTCTCTCTCTAGCTCTCTCTCTCTAGCTCTCATTCTAGAACTCCCTCTGCTCCCCCACCCGCTCCCCACACACACACATACAAGCACACATCCAGTAATAACACCCGGGCGGGTGTAATTATGTCCAGCGCTGCCAGGCTGTGGCTGCCTGTTGGGATCAGTAATGATGTGCCAGGGAGATCATCAGGGGGGTGTTAGCATAGCGGCTTGCAGAACGCTAGCCATGTGCAGACCAGACTCAGCGCTAGTCTAGCATGGGGGCGCTGGAGCCAGCCGGGCAGGCAGGTGGGAATATGGAGGCATGGCGGTGGGGAGGCAGCTGCAATGGAATTATTATTGTGAAAGGCAGAGGGGAGGGCGGGAGAGAGGCAGAGAAACACTGCATGGGCCCACACACTTTGTTGTCTGACTTATGGTTGTTGTGGAGCAGAGCATGGCATTAACACTCAGGGGTTCAAGTCCCACTAGGGCGAGCTGGTCAGGGTGCACATGCTAAGTTATGAACGCTATGTATGCACTGGCGGTATTCTAATGCACGATGTATTAAAACGTCAGAAATGGCATGAATTATGACAACGTTATGGGAATAGAATTCCTCTGTGTCGCGTTCTTGATCGTTAATATGCAAAGCTACGGAACAACAACAACATCTACGAAAGGGGAACAGCGTACATATTTCTGCAGTGCTGACAATGATGAAATGTCATACAATACAAGACTTTACAACCTGAAACTTACCTACCCTCGCAGTTTCGTGCAACATTACCACTTCTCCTCGGCGCATGTGTCAGGCTCCATCGGCTCTGCCTCTGCAATCTCAAGCTGCTCCAACAAATTTGCAGCAATCCATTTATTACATCGCTTCGCCCTCTGTCCACCGTTTCCTATAAATAACCTTGCACACGCCACCGATTTTTACGGGCTGGTTTCACCGGTGCCAATGTTTCCTCTAATAAATAGGCGAGGTGTACTGATTTAATTGTTTTCACATCAATAACATAAGATGTAAAAAAAAACTCAGCTAGCTTTGGAGAATCCTGTTCCCACAGATATACCATACACGTGAGGTCTGGTGATTAAAGACACCCCCTTCCCCTACGCGATGTCACAGCATGGACAGCGTCCTATTGACCGCATGGAATCTAGGACAGAAGCGACACAACAACGCAGAACAGCGGGGCTGCGGTGGCCTGTCCATTGGCCTACTTTGGGAAGCTTTGGCCTGGTTTGAGAGAGTGCTCTGATCCACGCTTTGAGCTGGAACACATGGGGGTAGGGGGCATGTTACACTCCCCCGAGCCCATCATCTGCTCTGTCTAGCATGTTAGAAGTGTGCTCTCTCTCCCTTTCCTTCTTTCTCCTCCTTTCTATCTCTCTCTCTCTGTGTGTCTCTCTCTCTCTCTCTCTCTCTCTCTCTCTCTCTCTCTGTCTCTCTGTCTCTCTGTCTCTCTGTCTCTCTCTCTCTCTCTCTCTCTCTCTCTCTCTCTCTCTCTCTCTCTCTCTCTCTCTCTCTCTCTCTCTCTCAAAGGCTCTAACCTCAAATCCTCTCCCAATTGCTCTCTGGATATCTGTTTCTTTCTTTCTCGCTTTTTTGAATTTGTGTATGTGTCGATGCAAAAGCCTGTGATACAAGTTACTACACACACACACACACACACACACACACACAGACACACACACGCTAGGTAAGGCTACCCCGGCAGGACACCTGTAGTGCACACCTGTAGACACATACACATAACATTCAAAAATCACACTGTGTGTATGTATGTGTGTGTGTCTGATGTAGTGCATGTCACAGGTTTCATTGACATTATCCTGTGTATGTGTGCGTGTGTGTGTGTGTGTGTGTGTGTGTGTGTGTGTGTGTGTGTGTGTGTGGGTGTGTGTGTGGGTGTGTCATGTAGTGCATGTCACAGGTTGCAATGAAATTATCCTGTATTTGTGAGAGTGTGTGTGTGTGTGTGTGTCTGTGTGCATGTGAGATTGGGGCTGTCGTAGAGTATGTCACAGCTCAGGCTCCCATTTTCCTGTGTGTGTGTGTGTGTGTGTGTGTGTGTGTGTGCTGCATGTGCATGTGTGTCCATGTGTGGGTGCATGGGTGTGTGAGAGAGGGGATGCTGGCCGGCCGAATGGATGAAAGGACGTTCTTCACGGTCAAACCTGCCGGGGACTTCAAACCTGATGTCATGTTGTATTTATTTTATATTTTCATGGAGTGAGTTAACCGGCTGCCTGGCCCCCGGTTTTGACTCCCACCTCTGCCGCGATGCTCTGTGTGGCCATCCTGATTCTCTCTATCCTCAGGTTAACAGCAATTGTTCAGGTTAACACCATCTTTATATGCTGTCTCTCTCCCTCGCTCTCCCACCTCTCTCGCTGATTTTTTCTCTCCCTTTTTCATTTATTTGTACCTACTTCTTTAGTTAATTTCTTGGGTGCTCACAATTTATCTTTGCTTTTTATTCTCTGCCCATATATATCCATCAACCTTGATCAATGTGTGTGTGTGTGTGTGTGTGTCTTTCTGTCTCTCAATGATGTAGTCTACTGTAAAGTGCAGTCGGATTCTCATAGCATCGCGGTTGTCTTTCTCTAAGTCCATATGAATTCTTCTTCACACCTTTCCAGTACCTCATTACCTTATCCACAAGGTCAAGGAAAAGAGGTGAGGAAAGGAGATACAATGTCATTGTTTGACTATCCAAACCGCAACCCAAGTCTAAATGTGTGTGTGTGTGTGTGTGTGTGTGTGTGTGTGTGTGTGTGTGTGTGTGTGTGTGTGTGTGTGTGTGTGTGTGTGTGTGTGTGTGTGTGTGTGTGTGTGTGTGTGTGTGTGTGTGTGTGTATTAGCTCCTTGCCAAGAAGGTGTTCACGCTGTACTCCCTGGCGGTGCAGCAGCTGTCCAAGCAGGACCACTACGACTTCGGCCTGCGAGCCCTCACCTCCCTGCTACGCTACGCCGGCACGAAGCGGCGTCTTCGTCCTGATCTGCCCGGGGAAGAGGTGAGACACTGCTCAACTCTGTCGGTTGGTCTCTCTCTAGCCCTCTCTCTCCCTCTCTCTTTGTCTTCCTATCTTGATATATATTGGAATTTTACTTTTGACAGGAGATAATCAAGTGGTTATGGTGTTATATTCTCAGCAGGAATCCCATTATTTGCAGAGTACATGCAGGCCTGTTCCTTGGGCAAGCTTCCTTTCTGCTCCTTAATGACATCGATCTTAAATCGATCTTAAATCGAGATTGATCTCGTAACTCTACAACGGCAACAGTGAAAATCAATAACATACATGGTCTTAGGATAATAGGATATATAAAAGGATAATAAAAGGTCAACCTTGCTCGAAGTAGACATCTATGAACTATGGGTTACTGTGGAAGCCTATTATGGCAATGTTGTTATTGATATTGTTCTCAATATGTGATTCATGATGATGATCATAAGGTTATCAACATCTACTTGTTTAAATTGACTCATGCTGTTCTAATCTCTGTTGTTAAAAAAAGAATGATGAAAAAATATAATAGTGTTTCCATTCTAAACGGCAGCAATAGCATTTGGCGGGCATTCCTTCTTCATCACCTCCTCCCTCCCTTCACCCCTGACCTCACATTATACTCTTCACTCGTCCCGGTTCCTTGCTTCAGGACTACATTACCACCCCCACCGTCACTGCCACCCCACCATCACCACCACCATCCCTCAGCCCTAGCCTGAACAATACCTAGCGGCACTGGAGAATGGCAGAATTATTCGCACATGTACTCAAGCACAAACACACACACACACACACACACACACACACACACACACACACACACACACACACACACACACACACACACACACACACACACACACACACACACACACACACACAGGCAGACACACAGGCAGACACACAGAGGCACACAACATTGAACAAGACCTTCAGGCACAAGAACGGAATAGACACTAGTTGCATGCACTATCGCATCCAAGCATCTACGCACACACACACACACACACACACACACACACACACACACACACACACACGCCCACACATCCACACACACGTTGATGAGAGAGTGACTTCAGACGGAGGGGGTTGACACCAGGAAAATGTGTGCCTAACGCCCCGCAGGGAGCCGGGCTGTGATCAAAAATGTATCAAAGGGTGGGAAGAAAAGTTGAAACAGCACCATAGAAAAGAGCTCATCATCTCATACCTTTCCTCCGCAGTTCCCCTTTTTATTTATTGATTTAGTTATTCGATTATTTATCTGATTCTTTGGGGTGGGGGTGTAGGCTGAGTCGTAAGTCACTCCTTTGTGTACTGCCAAGAGGGGGGTGTTAAACAACAGTTTGTTTGTTGTTTAATAGCTCATTTGTATCCTCTGGTACGGTGAAGGGGCGAGGGGAGCCGATGATGGATGGCCGCAAGAGTTCCAGTCGGGGCGGCTCTGGCGTTCCACTGAGTTTTATTTAGTGTTTCTCTGGGACTCTGGGTTTGGGGGAGAAGATGGATAAACTATAGCTGGTCATGTGTCAGGCGCCCCAATGCTGCATGAAGGTAAAAAGTAAAAGAGACGATAAGTCTGTAAAATAACGACCGAGCTGTTGTGCCCTGATGACCTCTGGTGACCTCTCCCCTCCCAGATCCTCCTCATGTCCATGAGGGACATGAACCTGGCCAAGCTGACGTCGGTGGACCTGCCGCTGTTCAACAGCATCATCCAGGACCTGTTCCCTGGGGTGGACTCGCCCACCATCGACTACGGAAAGGTACTAGCCCTGTTGCCAGTCCATTATTAACGTATTATGTCTTTCCCTTTGTCCTAACCTATACGCTAATAGCTCAGCGCTAACCCATCACGTCATATTACCACAGCTCTAATCTTTGCAATGACAGCACCGCTGATCCCCATTGCAGTAGCACGTGGCTCACCCGCAGTTTGCTCACATATCTAAAGGAATATTGTGCCTACACATCTCACATCACATCTCATCCCATGCTGTGTTTTAGCTCCCCACTAACCGATTATAAACCACAGAGTAAAACTACAGAATTCAGTTACCTATCAGCTGAATGACTATATTACCTTAGTATATGCTACACGTGGACCTCCTAAAATGGTGCAATTTGATTGGTTCGCTATCTCGGGATATTGGGATATATCCCATGATTGGGATCTCAAACTCAGGATATTGTTTTCATCGCAAAATGTCGTCTCGTCACGCTAATAAAAACAAATAAACCGCCTATAAAAGGACAAGTGTTTCACTGCACACTACTCATGACACACACACACACACACAGAGACCATACACAGTCTGCACACACACACACACACACACACACACACACACACACACACACACACACACACACACACACACACACACACACCCTCAGACACACATGGCATACAAAGACATGCACAGACGCACACACAAACACACTTTGCCCCCACACATATTTAACATCACACAAATGAAACAGGGTAAACAGCCTGGGCATGGTACGTGCACCATAGCGTAAAGTCAACACAACCCCCCCCCCAAGCAAGCAGCCTCAGCACTGATCTAGCAGCACGCCTCGACCAGCACTGCAAGCCGCCGCCGGCCAGATTGCATTGTTTCTTTACTTCAGGGTCCTCCCATACCACAGTGTGTACAGTCTGTTTTACTGCGTTGAAATATATATGGGCCGGCCCTCCCCCTCCCCCGGAGACCGGGGGAGGGGGGAGGGGAAGTCAGCTCATAGATATGGGGGAGCTGAACAGAGTTGTGGATCTGACTGGGTCTCACTTGGTCCGCCGAGCCCAGGGTGCTGATAGCCTCTGGCTCGGGCGATGTCCTCAGACGCTTACGCACACTGTTAATATCGAATGTGCTGCTGAAATATAAATACACACAAACCACCGCTGCCAAGGCTTCAGAATGACACACAGTCACGCTTGGCCTAGAGATGGACTCCAGGCCCACACTTTTTGTCATTTGTCTTACAGCTTGTCTCTCCATCTCTTTGCCTCTCTCTATGCATTTTACTCTTTGTTAACCATGGTTATTGTCTCTGTCTGTCTGTCGAGCTGACTCTCTCTGTCTCTGACACTGCATTTATCTGTTTGTCTGTTTGTCTGTCTGGCTGTGTGTCTGTCTGTCTGTCTGCGTCTCTTTCTCTATCTGTCTCTGCATTTCCCAGTATCTATTTTTACTCTGCATTTCTCTGTGTCTGTCTGTGTGTCTGTCTTACTCTCTGTATTGTACCCTGCATTTCTCTGTGTCTGTCTGTGTGTCTGTCTTTCTCTCTGTATTGTACCCTGCATTTCTCTGTGTCTGTCTGTGTGTCTTTCTTTCTCTCTGTATTGTACCCTGCATTTCTCTGTGTCTCTCTGTGTGTCTGTCTTTCTCTCTGTATTGTTCCCTGCATTTCTCATTTTCTGTGTGGCTGTCTGTCTTACTCTGTCTCTCTCTTTCAATTTCTCAGTATCCCCCTGTCTCCCCCTGACCCTCTCTGTCTGTATCAAGTACTTTCTCTCTTTCCCTTCTCTGCATCTCTCTCTCTCTCTCTCTCTCTCTCTCTCTCTCTCTCTCTCTCTCTCTCTCTCTCTCTCTCTCTCTCTCTCTCTCTCTCTCTCTCTCTCTCTCTCTCTCTCTCTCTCTCTTTACTGTTGCCAGTACAGCTGTGTGTCAATCAGCTGATCAGCACGACCCCGGGGATCATTGTCACGTCGGCGTATGCGCGAGGGCGTCCTCCGATCGTGCGGATGCATGACCCCAACCACCAAAACCTCCGGTTCATGTTTGTAAACATGCTCCATAAATCTGCCTAGATGAATAACACAATGTACTTTACCACATGAAGAGAACGCACACACTCTCTAATCACACACACACACACACACACACACACACACACACACACACACACACACACACGCATACACACACACATGGACACACACACGCTGAATAATTCATTGCAGCTGTGATAGGTCATTCTTCATCTGTGCTAGGTTCCTCGTCTGTCCTCTCCATACTGTGGAAAGCAGATGGCTCATTTAGAGGTAGCAGCCATGTGTGGAGGAAGAGGAGGAGAGGGAGGGATGGACTGAAGGTTATGTACATTTGGCGCAGAGGCAAGCAAAAGTCATTAACTTACATCCCGTCCCCATTCGTCACTTCTATTTTATTTAGCCGTTCAGCAGACTTTTATCCACCATAGTGACTTTAAAGTGAGGCTGAGCACATCCTAAGGATACAATCAAGATTGGTGTAGCTACAAAATAAGTTATAGTGCTCCCCAACCTAGTTCAAACGACAACTGGACAGAGTTTATCCATAGCCACATCATCAGAAATAAACATTTTAGTATTAAATCATTTATAAGTGGTAGAGTGATCGGTGCCTTCTAATTTCCACAACGATTTCTACATTTCCAACACCATGGTACAGCTAGACAAATTGCGTTGAGACTACAAATCAGAAATCAACCAAAAGTTCACAAAGCTGCAACCTCATACTCTGAAGACGTTGTTTACAACAACAAGCGGACGGCGGTGGTGTTTGCGGGGTTGCTCGTGGCACCAGATGTAGCGGGCGTTGGGCCGGGTGCGTTGTAAGGCTGGAGGTGTCGTGGTGGTGATGAAAGCATCATTAGTGCGGCGTTGAGACTCTCTCCCTGTTAGCTAAATGGATCCTCAGCCATCTGCTGTGACAGGCTCCACCGCTTGCTCACATCCACCCCCATATGCCCAGACGGAAGATCTTCCCTCCCTCTGTATCTCTCCCTCTGTATCCCTTTCTCACTTTCTTCCTGTACCTGTTTCAAGAGCTCCTCCTCTTTCATTTTTAGACCATAAGGTAATCTTAAATGTTTGGCTTGATGGGCGCGCTGTCTAGTGAGGTATGGTCCTGTCTCTCTGTCTCACTCTCTGTCTCTCTCACTCACTCTCTCCCTCTCTGTCTCTCTATGCCTGCCTGTCGGTTAGTGTCTGTATTTCTTAATTTCATTCTCTAAATCTCGACCGTCGTCTCTATAAAGACTATTTCTTTCTGTCTCTCTCTATCCTTTTCCATCTTGTTTTTGTGTCCAGGTGTGGTTGTCGAGATGCTGTTCTCACAACACACGTTATTCTATATGCTGCAGCCTGAATTTCCTGTCATTCTCTCCGTGTCTCTGTGCCTGATTCCTTTCCCGTTGTGCAAAACAGCTTGATAACATTGGTCCTGATTTACAGCTGTGTGTGTGTGTGGGGGGGGGCGTATGCACACACACACACACACACGCACACATCAACTATACCGAACCAGACTGATATATCGGTCTGCCAATGCTGTTGGCCTTCAGCAGCTGTGGTAGGATCAGTATTTGCTTCCTTGAAGATAATACACATGAAAAGGTCAGGCTTGCCTCCTCCTACCTATAATTCTGACTGCAGCCATGTGAGTTATTGGCTTATTCTCCACGGAGGAAACACAGTGGTCACAGCACCTTGAGGTTTTCTAAAGAGCATGTTCGGGGGGGGGGGGGGGGGGGGGGGGGGGGGGGGGGGGAGAGGAACAAGGAACCCCGCCACAGGGAGAGTTATTGTCTGGTGAACATGGAGGAATGCGAGGCTGGGGAGGGAAAGGCACGGGATAGATGTTAGTCTGCGAAACGTGTTGTTGACACACACCTGGCGCTGAAAGAAAGCCTGGAAGGCTGTGAAGCTGGAAATGGGGAAAACCACTTTTGTCGCCCGTCATCAATTTAGTTGTTTCAGTGAGCGAAGGGTGCCAGGTTGTCTGTTTGTGTCTGCTTGTGTGTAAGAGTGTGTGTGTGTACAGGTATGCTGTATTTCTGTCCATCTCTCTCTCAACATACACCCATGTATGTTGTTTGTGTGAGGCAAGAGTCCTGAGCTTGTTGCGTAGGTAGAAACATTAAGTGAGCCATCTTGAACTTCCTATAGGCAAAAGAAGAGCGTAGCGGTCGTCTGTAATGAAATGTGTGTGCGGCGGGTCTGCATGCACTGGGGCCTCTACGGGACACGGGGGCTGTAATGTGTTTTAATGAGAACAGCTCCTCGGGGGACCGGGGAAGATCTACTCATCACTTGGGGCCCCCTGCTGCTAGAAAGTAGCTCCGCTCCTCCGCTGTACGTTCCACCTGCAGCTACCCCACCCCGTCTGCCTGTCATCATCATCTGTCTGCATGGGTTCACGTCTCACTCTCTCTCTCTGTCTCCTTCTCTCCTTATTCCCTCTGTCTATCTCCTTCTCCCTTTCTCTCTCCCCTTTTCTGGCTTTCCCCCCTCTTGCTCCCTCTACCTCTCACTCCCCCCTCTCTTGCCCCCACTCTCCCCGCCTCTCTCTCCCAAACCTCTCAATTATCTCCCCTATCTCCCCTTTTCTTGCTCCCCCCCTCTTGCCTACGTTCTCTCTCTTCCCCCTCTGCGACACCCTTCTCTTTTCTTTCCTCCCCCCTCACTCTCTCCCCCCTCCCTTGCTCCCAAACCTCTCTCACTCCCCACCCCCCCCCCTCTCACTCCCAAACCTCTCTAACTCCCAAACCTCTCTCTCTCCCCCCTCCCTCCCCCTTAGTTGCGGGAGGCCATCGAGGCGGAGCTGTGTGAGCGCGGCCTGCAGCCCATCCCCTTCACGGTGTCCAAGGTCATCCAGCTGTACGAGACCAAGAGCTCCCGCCACTCCACCATGCTGGTGGGCCGGACGGGCAGCGGCAAGACGGTGACCTGGAGGACGCTGCAGAACGCCCTCACCGCCCTGCACCGCAAGGGGGAGCCGGGCTACCAGCTCATCAGGGTACGGCCCTCTGGGGGCCTTTGGGGGACTTTGTTTCTTTACGTTTTTCAGAGCTCTTTTTCATTTCTTTTTTTGTTCACTTTTACTTTTTGGTTTTCTATTTCTACTACTGTCCTGTACATTCTGCTGTCACACCCACATTTTCATCTGGGATGTTATCTTACAACACAACCTTGGGATTTACAATTCGCTACCCTTGAATTTCATACGGGCTCAGAGACAACGAGTGGGACCTGTTACCAACAACCTATGGTTGCTTGTTGTTTTCCATCTCTGCCCTCCCTGCGGCAGAGGTCTAGGTCCATGGCTGGGCTAATAGGAGCATAGTGAGTGGGAGTTTGAAACAATTTCAACGATTAAATTCTGTTTTAACATCTTAACATTCAGTATTAACCAAATAACATTTTTTTTCGTACGGCAATAGCAATAATTCAGTCAATGACTTCCCTTCCAGCCAAAAGGCTTTTGATTTATTTATTGCTCATTTCCCTTCTTCATCCCATTATTTTTTAAGGGGGATTTCCCATGATCCTCTCTGGTTTTCTATCTCCCACCACCCATCTCGTTCTCATTTACCGTGAATATCAAAACATCCCCTTCCCAGAGGGCTTGTTTGTCTTCATGTGTGTTTGTGTGTGTGCATGTGTGTGTGTGTGTGTGTGCGTGCGTGTGCATGTGCATGCGTGCTTGTCTGTGTGTGTGTGAGAGGGGGCATCCTTCCACAAAATAACACATTATCGCCCATGGGTGTGTGTGGCACGGGGCGTGTTGGCACATACATCACACCTATCAGTGAGCCTCGTCAACATGTGACCACTCTCGCAGCCCCCGAGGGGTCCCTCTCCTCATCTGACTCGCACGCGCCCACACACACACGCACACACACCCACCAACAGGCAACCAAACATCGAGATGGATCTCCACGATAGACACAACCACACACCTCATACACAAACACGCACACACACAGGGTCCAGATTCCTAGTGAACCCTCCTCCGTGTGCGTTAATGTCCCCCCCCCCGCGTGGCTGGTGTAGTTGAGCAGGGCCCCTGGGCAGACTCAGAGCCTCTCCGGCTTAATGGAGTGTACGTCATGATCCTCAACTTTAAGAGGTCCTCACTTCTTCTGCTCCCGCACCGAGGGAGCCCGACAGAATAATGCTGCCCTATTGGCGTGCTTGTCGTGTGTGTGTGTGTGTGTGTGTGTGTGTGTGTGTGTGTGTGTGTGTGTGTGTGTGTGTGTGTGTGTGTGTGTGTGTGTGTGTGTGTGTGTGTGTGTTCATAGGTGCACGTGTGTGTGTGTGTGTATTCATATGTGTGTGTATGAAGGTGTGTGTGTTGGAGTGTCTATATCTGTGTGTGTGGGTTGGTGTGGGTGTCTGTGTTGAAGTGGATGTGTGTGTCTGTGTTTTTATGTGAGAGTTGGTGAGTACATCTTTCGGTGTGTGATTGTGTGTGTTGGTGTGTGTGTGTGTGTGTGTGTGTGTGTTTTTGTGTCTTTGTGTTTGTAGTTGGTTTGGGTGTGTGTGTGTGTGTTTGTGTGGGGGGAGTGTGTGTGTCTACGTGTTTGTGTGTGTGTGTGTGTGTGTGTGTGTATCTATGTGTGTGTGCGTGTCTATGTGTTTGGGTGTATAAGTGCGTGTGTGTGTGTGTGTGTGTCTATGTGTTTTGGTGTGTGAGTGTTTGTGTGTCAATGTGTTTGGGTGTGTGAGTGTGTGTGTTTGTGTGTGTGTGTGTGTGTGTGTCAATGTGTTTGGGTGTGTGTGTGTGTGTGTGTTTGTGTGTGTATGTGTATATGTGTTTGGGTGTGTGTGTGTGTGTTTTTGTCTGTGTCTATGGGCCCTTTTTTAATGGTCTGAAACGCAAGTGAGAAGCGCCAAGCGCAAGTAGCTTTTTGGGCGGTTCTATGGCGATGTCGCTATTTTACCGGGCGCAAAAATTTCTCTTGTGCCCAGCGCAAATCTAAAAAGGGTTGGTCTGAAGTAGCCTAATTAGGTGTGGTTTGGGCGTAACATGCAATAAACCAATGAGAGTGCCAGCTCCCATTCCCTTTAAGAACCATGAGCGCATTTGAATCTGACGAGTTGATATTTTGACAGCGCGTCTGCAGTCTCCGATGAGACAGAAGCACATGAATTTCAAACTTCAAATGGCTCAGTTTATGGCCAAATAATATGGCCTAATTCAAACATGGAATAAGGTCTTCTTCCACAACTTCAGAAATACTGAGTCCTCAAATAAATTTCAGCAAAGAAAACTTAACACACATATGATATGCGGTAACTGTGGTTCTATTTATTGATATACGCAATACATTATAAACATCGTTTCTTATCAGTGTTGTATGCATTATCGTTATCGACTTGTGTTCCTAATATACATGTGTCCACCCGTTAATATACATTGCCATGGACTGTAATATGCGTTACGTGTTTAGTTTGCGTGTGTTTAAATAGTTGGACGCACACATGCGCGCCCGCATTCATTAATTATTTTACACATACACATACACGCGTCCGCATTCATTCATTCTTTTTAACACTCACTCGCGGTAAAACAATGTTTTCTCACGATCAAATACTCATCAATCCTAAAAGTTACGGGCATGTACACGATGTCTGTCAAGAAAATATGTGTTTGCTGTACGGTGTTTGCAGATGCATTGATTTAAAAGTACAACTTATTACCGCTGTATCAGCTGTTCTTTTCCAAATCATTTACCAAGAATGTGTGGCTAGGTAGATGAGAGAAGCAAAGTGTATGCGCGAGGAGCACAAGCAACATTATGCATGTGCCCTTAAAATAGGATCTGAACAACGCGCCACTGACTTTAAACCAGGTGTCCAGTTTTCACTAAGCTACCTACTATAGCTCAATAAACTCCCCACTGGAAGGGTTTCAGGACAAGTACGGCGGATACAACTCGAGTAACTTTATGAACTTTTATTGCACTCACACAAACAATAAGCACCCACGCACTAGGTAGCCTGACTACCAAGCTACGCTAGCCTCTCAAGTTGACGATAACTAATTAGTTGTTAATTAGACAGATAGGTTGTAAACCTGCAACAAAAACACAAACACAAAACCCAGAATTAACCAATGAAATTATACAAACATTCCCGTGATATTAATTCTTGATTTGAATTACTAGCATGCTAGTTTATAATCACTCACCGGCAAGGCCTGCGCACTGGGACTAGTCGCGCATACACAGATACACAGTCTGGAGATCAGGAATGATAATAGACAAACCTGTAACCTGGTATAATTATAACATATATAAAATATAACATAAAATATGCCTGCATTCGGAATAAGGTGGTAAATGTTGGTACTTATTTCCTCAAATACCCCAGAACGTAATCATAACATCGATCACTTCCAATATATATATTATAAAGTAATAGTTACACTTACTGGGAAGTTCTACACAAGGTATTTCCTGGTTTGTGGCGCAAGTTATTTCTGAAACTGCAAAATAGCACCAGGGAATGTTTGCGCCAGGACACGCCTACTCCTTTTGCCGAACCGCCCCTTGGGGCGCAAGATCATTCCCTAATTTACCGACGCGTGCAACGCTCTGCGGCAGTTGCAGACTAGCAACGACACATGCGCCAGTGAGAAAGTCAATTGCGCCGGATGCAAGATAGGGCCGTGTGTGTGTGTTTGTGTGTGTGTGTGTGTGTGTGTGTGTGTGTGTGTGTGTGTGTGTGTGTGTGTGTGTGTGTGTGTGTGTGTGTGTGGGTGTGTGTTGGAGTGGGTGTGTGTTTTTCTGTTTAACGGAGCGGGTAACCTAAGCGGAGATTAAAGCAGCAAAGCGAATCATCTTGTACAGAAGATGAGAGGGCAGAGAGAGAGAGCACGATAAAGAATAGGAAGAAAGAGAATGTGCAAGACTGAATAATAGCAGCACAGAAAGGGAAGAGAGACGGAGAGAAGGAGAGGCAAGAGAACGGAATAGACAAAAAAGAATTGGAAAGAAATAGGATAAAAAAAACAGGACTTTCTGCCCGGTCTTATGTCAGTGGCCTCTAGACTGGGTTTGAGTGTGTTTGTATTCGTCCGTCTCAAAGCTGTCCTTCATACACACTGTTCTCCATCTTCTCCTTTCTTTCCAGCGACATTTCAGCTCTCATATACTCTCTCTCTCCCTGGCTCTCTTTCTCTTTTTCGCAGTCTCTCCGTCTCCCTCTCTCTACTCTCACTCTCTCTCTCTATCTCTGTGTTTCTCACACTTTAACTCTCCCACTGTCTCCATATTTCTCTCTCTCCCTCTCTGTCTCTCTTCAACTCTCTTTCTCTCCCTCTACCATCTTGCTTGGTCTTTTCATCGCTATCTCTTTATATCATTGTTCTTCCATTATTTTTGCCACTCTCTCTCTCTCTTTCTCTCTCTCTCTCTCTCTCTCTCTCTCTCTCTCTCTCTCTCTCTCTCTCTCTCTCTCTCTCTCTCTCTCTCCACTCTCCACTCTCCACTCTCTCGCTGGCTGTTCGTCGGTGTGTGTGTCAGTACTTCCTATGCTCTCTCCTCTGTATGAAGAGAGTATGTGTCCATCCAGCTTTATTCAGAGTGCTCCAGGCCTGGTGGTGGCTGAGTCACACTCTAGTACCCTCCGATGATGCTAATAAGCACCATCCCCTTCTCCTCTCTCGCAACCTCCTCCTGGCATCTCCCTTCCCCCCCATGCATCTTCCCTACCTCTTATAAGTCCGCCGTTACCCGCTCTCCCACCCTCCATGCACCACACCTTCTCCCAACTCCCCCTCCCATAGTCTCTCTCCCATCCCTTCCATCCAGTTCCTCCTCCCACCCCCCCTCCCAATGTAAACGCATGCCTCGCCCAATCCCCCAGCTCCCGAACGCACATTAACACACACGCCGCCCGGGGAACACAAACAAATAAATACTTACATAGGCATGCATGCCCACGATCACACACACACACACACACACACACACACACACACACACACACACACACACACACACACACACACACACACACACACACACACACTCCCTAATGCACACAGCCAAACAAATTCCCATAATTTCATTTAAATAAAGTCTCTCTTTTGTCTCTCTCTCTCTCCCTCTCCCTGTCCCTATATTACACACAGACGCAACAATGCAGGCATTTTGAAATGGCCTTTTGGCGCCGACACACACACTCACAGACAAACTGGGCGTCGTACTTTAGCCGGTGGTGGTATCGACAAGAGAGAGACAGGGAACAGAGGCATGGCTAATTGCCGGCGCTTAACGCTTAGCTTCCCAGTGACAATATGTATGGTGGCACGGCGGCTAACCACTAGCCACGTTTGATGACACCCCAGCTGGCACCCCTGCCCGCGGCCGGTTGGCACGGCTTTGGAACCACACACAAACAAACCGGCACTTGTTTATAAGTGTGTGTGTGTGTGTGTGTGTGTGTGTGTGTTTGTGTCGGCTTCATCCCTCCATCCACAATCACCCCGGTTACTGTCTCAGCCCCCTTCACTCGCCCACCTACGCACATAGTGTAAGGCTAAAAAAAAGAAATGGACCAAAGAGAGAGGGGTATGTAGGTGGGGAGTAATATTAGGATTGTCCCACCTGGTTAAAACTAGCCCTGTGTGTGTGTGTGTGTGTGTGTGTGTGTGTGTGTGTGTGTGTGTGTGGGTGACTGTGCGAGTAAGCGTGTGTTTGGGGTGTGTGTGCGTTCATGCAACCGCCGAAAACCATGTGAGGTGACCTCTTGCTCTCAGCTTATCACGGCCACCTCTACTCCCTTTCACCCTCTAATAGCGCCACACTGCTTCTGCATTAAGAGCAAGCTTAGTGTGTGTGTGTGTCCTCTATTATTCTGTATACTCTCAGCCTTGTTCCGGGCTCCCTCTGAGACTCAACACATCTATTTATGTCTTCTCCCTTGTCTCTCTCTCTCTCTCTCTCTCTCTCTCTCTCTCTCTCTCTCTCTCTCTCTCTCTCTCTCTCTCTCTCTCTCTCTCTCTCTCTCTCTCTCTCTCTCTCTCTCTCTCTCTCTCTCTCTCTCTCTCTCTCCCTCCCTCTCTCTTGCTCTCTCTCTTGCTCTCTCTCTCTCTCTCTCTCCCTCCCTCTCTCTCTCTCCCTCTCTCTCTCTCCCTCTTTCTCTCTTTCTCCTTCTATTTCTCTTCCTCGCTCTGTCGCTCTTGCCGCACTAACGCCCCCCCCTTGCACCCTGACGATGACTTGTTCTCATTCTCATGTTCTCTCTATCCCTCCCTCCCTCCGCTCTCTACTCCTTTATTCTTCTCTCTCCTCCGTCTCCACCGCTCACTTTCCTATTCTCCGTCATTTCCTCCTTACCTTTTCCAATCTTTTCTTTCCCTCTCTTCTTTTTCTCCCGCTTTCTTTTTCCCCTGCATCTTCTTTTGCTTTGTCACACTAGCTCGTTCCCCTTCTCCTTTCCGGTGCCTGCCGTCTTTTCTTTCATTTTCTGACTCGATACCTTGCTATGTGCTCATCTATTTCTGGGCTCCATCTTCCTCCCCCCCTACCTCCGCCTCTGACTATTCACGATCCTTTCTCCCATCACTCTCGCTCTTTTTCCTCTCTTTCTCTCCTCTTTCTCTCTCTGTCTATTCTCTTCATCACCATGAAACAGCAGCCCAACGTGTTACATTTGAACACGTTGACTCGCCACTCTTTTTAAATGGACTACAATGTACCCAAGTTATTAGCTCGGCTAATGGAAGACACTTGATGCTAGCTGTCCAAAATAATCACGGGTGACGGGCTTATGAACAAACAACAATAATGGGCCCCCCTTAGTGTCAATCTGCGTCCTTTTTCTTCTTGATAGCAATCTTTCCAAACTTTTCCAAACTTTTCTTGCACATTCATTCTCTTCAAACTAACATGGGAGCCTTGGATTTCGCCTCCACAGGACTACCCCCTGAACCCCAAGGCGGTGAGCCTGGGAGAACTGTACGGAGAGAGCAACCTGTCCACCAACGAGTGGACCGATGGCCTGCTGTCCTCCCTGATGAGGACCGCGTGCGCAGGTACGCTCACGTCCATCTCACACAGGGGCTCCTCCATAGTGCTTCAAAATCATTGTCCGCCGTCCTCCCATACGTTTGAGTCACGCATTGGTGGTGGCGATGACGTAACAGAGGTGACTGCCAGCTTTTCGGTTGTCGACGTTTATGGCCACGTCCACAACCCTTGGCTCGGCAGGGACCCGAGAATACGATCGGCGACCTTTGAGTTGCCAGGAAACCAGACGCACTCAAATGCTCTAAAAGCACATTGGACTGAGGGTCAGTAGGATGGTAGGGCTAATGATCCATGCAGAGAACAGGAGTCACCACGCAGCAGTGGTGGTTGGTTCCCAAGTTCCCAAGGGGGAGGATGTTTTGGAAGCAATATACATCTCACAAACCAGAAAGAAAAATTTGATAAATTGATCAGTTAAATCACTTAACTTG